>NW_017728998.1:13855620-13906119 GCF_001723915.1 Gavialis gangeticus | reverse complement strand
GCATTGCCCTGGCCCCTGTTGCTTACCTGTGCATATGTTCCGCTCGTCAGTCTAGGCTAGGCTATACTTGTAGGTGTTGCTTGTTTTGGCAGTCCAAGGCTTCCTCCACCCTTGTCTTCCCCTTCTCCCAATGAGCCTAGTTTCCTTTGGGTCCCAAAACTCTTGCATTCCTGGCTACTCTTTCCTGATCTATTCTAGTGTGATGGCAAAGATACTGTCTCCTGGGATATGGGTGATATAGATTTTAATCACTTCTGGCTGCAGATTACCTCAAAATCTTCCACTTCCTAGGCCAGGGGCAGGCAATTATTTCAGGCAGAGGGCCGCTTACTGAGTTTTGGCAAGCTATCAAGGGATGCATGACATGCAGCCGGGGGCAGATAAATATTAATTTTCTAAGTTTTTTAGGGGCCCCGCGGGCCAGATAGAATGGCCTGGCGGGCCACATCTGGCCTGCAGGCTGCATTTTTCCCACCCCTGTCCTAAGCAAACGTTATAACCATTAGGTGAATAAGACATTTCCTATTGAATGGCTTTATGTGCTTCCAGGCCTTCCAAACCACCCTTAAGAAAGCTACCACTCCTTAGTCTATGCACAGAGCCCCAGGACACCTAGACTTGTGTTCAAAGTGGGTTGCTCTTCTAGACCAAGGTCTCTAGTTTTTAGGCATAGAGATGCCTCAGTGTAGGCACACCCAAACTCAAATTGGATGTCTTTCTTAGTTAAGAAAGCTAATGGGAACTGCAAGGCTAAAACTAATATGCATAGCAGTAACTCTTGCTTCTAATAAACCAAATATCTGAAAATATTTCAAAACATAAACTCTTCTGTTGTATTGTTTCAGTAAACCTGGGGAGAGGAATCAGAGATGCGTATGGGTATGGCTTTTGCCACAAAAAGGGTCTTCTGTCAATCACATGCATTGATATGACCCCATTACAACACCTGAGGGAGGCACAATGAATAACATCACCGCACCTTTTTCAATAAGGGAAATATTAATATCCCTATTTTTCAAATGGAGGCTGGGGCACTGGCATAGATAACAGCCAAGGAGCCTGCTGCATTGCAGGAAATAGGACCCTGTCTTCCAGAATGCAGGCCACTCTCTTAACTGCTAGCCCATCTTTCCCTTTGCAGCAGGGTACTAAACTAGGTGGATCTCCTGGCTGAGCAGCATGGATCAAACATATTTCCACCATGCATGAAAAATTTGGAGCTTGCATATAAGTTTATTAATAAAGTACTGCTGTGGATGCAGTCTTAATTTTATTCCTTATTTCCATCATACATATGACTTGCTACGATAATACACCCCTCCAGACCCTTAAGAGTATACTGTCATAGAGGCTTAATTTTGCAATACGATTCCAACAAAGCAATTAGCTCCTAATTAATTAATGGAAGACTATCAATGGCCTGTGAGAATTATAACCCAATTTACTGATCTGCAACAAGCATAATACATTTGTAACTTCCAGCCAGCATAACTGGAGACACTTCATCATGGAAAATGGCAGTATCTTCCACTTCATGGCTGCAATCAGAAGTATATATTAACACAACATCACTGGGTTTTACAATGCAAATTTGTGTCAGCTTCACATAGCGTGCTCAGTGTAAATGTCCTCAAATGTATAATGAAGCACACTGAACAGAAAATATGCACAATTTGTTACACAGAGCATGGAAGGAGTGTTTGCTCAGACAGACTCTGAGCACCATCTGGGAGACAAGTGTTTAGTTTTGCAACAGATTGCATAATTTTCATGTAGAATCTGGAGAAAAGCTCTAAATGCTTTAATAGATAGTTGATTTAGCATGCTTTTAATCTTTGTTTTGTGTTGTCTTAAAGGCTATGCATCTGTTTTGAATGACAGAAGTAGTCATTAACTTATTACAGGGCTTGTTCCTTTGCACAATTTGCTTTCTTTTCTTCTGAGTGTGTGTGTGCGTGCACATGCACAATATTTCACCTCATAGAGTTAGTTTTCACTGCACATGGTAATTAATCTTAGTAAAAGCCAAGTATCTACTGCATATGCATGCCATTTGATAGATTAGATTAGAAATCTAATGTTACACTTCATACATTAGCAATATTTCAATATAACGTGTACCAAGGATTGTGCCATCAATAATAGGAATGTTTCAAGAGCAACACAAATTAGCACCTGAAGCATAAAGAATGACCTTGGTAAGAATGAAATTTTCTGCTCACAAAACACTGCTTAATAATATATTTAATCCAAGCACTGTGATAACGTGCTAAAAAAAAAATGCTGTAGAAAATGCTAGATGTCAAAGATAGGAATATTTCAGAACTGGTGAAATAATTCTCTCTCACAAAATGATAAAAGCAGGATTCTGTTGAGATCCTCAAAACAGGATTCATTTTGTGGAGTCATGCAAGGGAACATTTTTGTCTCCTACAATGTAGCAAAATGGCAGAACTTTGACCATATTTTCCTGGCAGCTGTTACCAAAAACGCTATAAGACATAAACTGTAGAGTTAGCAAAAAAACACAGTAAAACAAACTGTAGATTCATACTGTTCAAATTTTATGTGTAGAGAAAAAAACATAATTCAAAGACACCCCCCACCCTGTGAATAAAAAAAATCTGTCATGACAAAAAAAAAGTGCAGTCCCATCCTTCCAGTTTAGAAATCTAGGAGGTAGCCATGTACTTTATTTATCTATTTGCCAGCATTTTCACACACTGCTCTGCTGGTGTATATCCAAAACCCAAATGACATCAAAATACTCCTGCACTGATTGACTTTTAATGCAATATATTGTAGCATCTTTGAACCTTAAGTAGTGATAATGCTTTCAAACCTGCTATAAACTGGGTCAGCTGTAGAAAGAAATTGTAAAAAATGATGCAGTAATTCAATTTAGCACTGTGTGAAAACTGCACAATAGCAGGATTAAAGGATCTGAAAATGAAGACAAGTGGTCCATTATTAACTCCTTAAGTGTTGTTCCTTCTGCTGTTTCTCAGACTTGTGCCATATATTTCTAGCTCAGAATCATAATTCCACCAAAGTGACTATAGTGAATAAAATGTATTCAGTATAGCCTCCCTGCATGTATACATTGCAATTTCCTCAAAGCCCAAAAATATGTATGGAATAAGCAATGGTTTATTATTAACATACATTAAAACATTGTGTCATTATTAAAACACACGGGCAAAAGCATAACACTTTAAAACGTGTGATAATTATGAAAAGGAACTGTGTTTTTTTAAAAATGACAATACATGCGTAGCTATTTTAAAGGTCACAGTATGTGAGAAACAGCTGGAGCTAAATCTCACATGAGACCTCTAAACAGTGTGTCTGTGTGGGTGGGGAGAGATATCCCTCATTGTGCCTAAAGAACTTGACCAGCTTTAAAAGCCAGACTCTTTTGTAATGTAGCTGCTTTATAGATTTCCATTCTTCAAGCAACTGAAAGGCTTTTTCTGTATGTGTTGTATGCGGATGCATGTGTGAAAATGTTTTGGATCAGCATGTGCAACAGCAATGGCTGCCTTTACAGCAGGAAGTCCATCCTCTGTCCCAGCCACATCATAAAGGCACTCCATGCCAGCGATCACCTGACAGCAACAAGTCTAGAATGATTTAAAGAGCTGGGCAAGCCTGGAAAAAGCCTACTCTAGGGAAGTAATTGTATTTGTGTGTGTCTCAAAAAAAAAGAAAGAATCAAAGTCTTGAAGTATAAAGCCTGGGTAAATTCAGTTTATTTATTGTGGACATCTAAAAATAATAATGATGATAACAGAATAAAGCATAGCTTCACTTAAGTCAGAAACAGCATGGATTATTATATTCTATCCACATTTTATTTAGTTATTTATTTATTTATAGGCACACGTGTGCACGCGCGCGCGCACACACACACATTCTCTAATTAGTAATGGGATGATATGTAAATTAATGTTGTACCCAGTAGTACCATCTACAGTTCAGCCTCTCACGGTACTTAGATATAATGAAAAATGAAATATATAAGGAGCAAGTTCAAAATGAATCAAATAAAATAGAACTATTTGTTGATGATCAAACACTATACCCTAGGAGGCTTTAAACTAAATATAGAGAGCCAGATGTGGGTGGCTACAAAGAGGCACATGGCTGAGGTGGAACAAGAGGATTCATTTCCCACCCTGCCGTGTTCCCTGCAAAGTCCAGTGATAATGGCAACCCCTGCTCTCAACAGTACACAGTGGCTACCCAGTCTTGAACTGCATCCTGACTTCATATCTTCATGAACTCTATAAGGAATAGACAGAGGTGTAAAACAGAAGGCAGGTCTGTGACCCTGTGAATATTGTCACATCATGGTATGGTGCAGCTCTATCTGTGTGATGCGTTGCAGAATGGTACCAAATGTAAGAGCTATCCATGATTTGTAGAGGTAAAATCCTAGATTAGAGTGGGGTTCTGCAAGAAATAATTCATGCACAATCACCCATTGTGTATACAGAAGGTTCATCTTTGATCACTGGTCAACAAACAGTCCATACATGGTTACACATGGAATAGACACCAGATCTCTGTGAATCGTAAAGATAAAAATAATTCAACTTCATTTTACATCTTTGGTTGTTCCTCACAGACCATAGGTCAACCTACTGAAATGGATGGGGAGCAGAGTTCAAACAGGGATGCCGCTCGGTATGAAGAACTAACACAGTGGATGGAAAATATTTAAAAGTAGCAAATTACCCATCAAGAATTACGGGGAGTGGGGAGGGGCCGGCAGTGATGGAGCACCCATGTCACCACCCCGCCCTGTCACCATCTCCTAAGAGCGGGGTTGGGGAAACTTGCACATGGTGGTGACTGCCACCAGTCACCATCCCACGATGCCACTGCTCCGCATCCGACCCCACAACACCCCCCACCCCGTCAATGTCTGGCCTTCTGCTTGTGTGTCTGTCTGTACAAAACACTCAGATTGGTTGTTTCAGTAAGCGTGGTGATAGGGTGCTGAGACAACCAATCAGAGTGCTCTAAGGGCATTACAGACAGACAGACAGGCACATAGACAGACGAACTAAGACCTTTATATATATACAAAATTACAGATCGGATCATACTGTTTGTTTAGAGGAAAAAAATAAAGTGAACATACTATCTTATTAGCCATAGCTAAATAATACCCAATCCATCTATCTGGAAAAGAAACCCGGGGGGAATATTAGGAGGTATGAAGAAGAAAAAGAGGTAGACATACCAAGACTTAGAGATTGAAAGAAGACAGTGAGGCAGTGGGGTCAAGGCTGGATTCAAAACTGGCTCCTGCACTAAATGATGGTTCATTGATTTAATGGAAAGTGCACAATAAGACATTACAGCACCAGGGCTTTTATGGTGCAATAATGTCTTGGAACTCCTCCCAATCCTGACCGAAGGATGCTTCTTCCTAAGGATCTCCCATTATTGAGGAAGACACTTGAGGTGATTTCCAGTCTGGAATCACTGGAGCATGTAAAGCATTTTAGTTTACCAACAAAATAAAATGTTTAGTATTGAAAGATTTAATTACAGGTAGATTAGGTTAAACAAATGCTAACAATTTAAGAATGAAAATTCTTACTTATGAAAGTAAGAATTGTAGATGGTTAAAAAATGACATCACTATTAAGCCTTTCTTCACTGGTGATTGGCTATGCTGTTGGTTTCCTTGTTTGCAGTTTTCTCAGTTTCAATGTATTAAGGTTCACATTTATACAGTCAGGATCATTTTCAAGTTCCTTGACCAGAATTTCAGTTTCATGTGCTGTCAAGAAGCTATCATTTATTTAAAAAAAAAATTTCCATGAGAAAAAAAATAAAAACTGAGAATTTATACACTGATTTTTTTTATAACAAAAATATAGGAGTCCAGAAGAGAGCCACATGCATGATCAGAGGACAAGAGACCAGGCCTTATGAAGAGAGGCTGTCAGCTATGGGACTCTTCAGCTTGGAGAAGCGCAGGCTCGGGGGTGACTTGGTGGCAGTGTATAAGTATGTAAGGGGTGTGCATCAGGATCCCGGGGAACAACTGTTCACCAGAGCACCCCAAAGGATGACAAGGTCCAATGGTCACAAACCCCTGCACGACCATTTTAGGTTGGACATAAAGTAAAACGTCTTTACTGTCCGACCCCCAAGGCCTGGAACAGACTCCCCCCAGAGGTGTTGCAAGCACCTACTCTGGACGATTTCAAGAAACATTTGGACATTATCTTGCTGCGATCATTTGACCCGAGCTGACTTCCTGCCCCTTGGGTAGGGGGCTGGACCCAGTGATCTTCTGAGGTCCCTTCCAGCCCTAATGTCTTTGAAATCTATAAATTCTATTAAATAATTCGGGATCAAATTTAATTTGATGGTGTTTCTCTGGCAGTCCTTAAAGCAATATTCAGCAGAGGCAGATGCTGGGGTGTTTTCAAGGGCAACAAAGCCCTGAAAGAAAAAAGATCCATACTGAATGAAATTAGGATACGTGATTAACTCCATGAAACTCAGATTAGCTAAACTGGAGTTGCAGTGCTAAATGAGGCAAAAAAATACCGCCATCAAGACCATACAACAGGAGGGCATTCCAGATTTCTGGGTCATGAGGGAAAGAAAGATTCGTGTGTCAAGTTCAGTACCTAGAACCCCTTGCAAAAAGCAAATCTGCATCACTGATTGGGATGTGTGAGCAGAGATATAGCTGGGGATTAATTTGGAAAGATAATCCATGCCCTCATTAGCAAGTGATTTAAATATTTGGAGTAATATTTAACTGGGTGTCGGCATAACAAGGAATAAAGTTATAACGGTAACAAAAAGGGCAAAAGTATATTGTTGTTAACCACTGCTTTGAAATAGTTCAGTTATGGCTCTCAACTAGATCAGGAGGCTTGTTAAAAGAGCCCAACAGAATCAAGCATAAGTCTTTTATGACTATGCTTTTTTCCATACAGATGCATTTTAAGGGCTTAATCTGGAGCCAGCATCAAAGGAAAGGCTATCGTTGATCTCAGTGGGATTTGGAACTGGCCCTAGGCAAACAAGGGAAAAGTGAACTGCTGCTTTAATATTTCAGTGCCAAGCGACATATGCCAATAACAATGATAAAGTACTTGGGCCTGATTCATCAGTTCTTTGTATCACCTTTAGAAACTGAATGCAAACCTTTTGGGTAAATATAAATGACTGAGAGGTTCAAACAGTGCAGAGTCTATTTTCAACCGTTCCTTTATATGAAGGAACTCATTTTTCACCTAGGACTTGACAACAATCAAACATGTCTTTTGGGCTGAAATTTCTAAGATAGAACTGCTGATTAAAAAAAAAATGTGGATGGGTATCATCAGCATAGCCAGTGAAACCAGACATTATTCTGATGATTTACCATGTGTATTAGATGGAAAGATATAATAATATAGGGAAGGAAGGTTCATTTGGAAATTTGCTGTGATAAGGGAGAATCAACATCCAGATAAGAAAAAAATAGTATACTTATCCAGATACAGAGAAATAAACATCTAAATGGCATCAAGTGGCAGAGAATAAAAAACGGACTTTCTAACTTGGTTCAGTAGGAAAAATTAGATCGTATTCTATCTGGTATTATTGCCTAAGAGCCAGTAGAAGCAAATGAGAAGCCAGTCTAGTCTGCTGTGATTAGACGGCCATTTAGGAGGACAGGAGATGCTGCTTTAGTAATTAGGATACATAGGGAAACCCAGTTGGTATTCTTGATCAGCAGGAGCAATGCCAATGTTCTTAATATTCTGACGTTACCAGCTCCAGAATTGCTAGAACACAGTTAAGACGCATTGCTCAGGCTTCGTCCTCATTTTCTCCTCTTTCTTGCCAAATTTCTTAAATATCTTTAAAAAATTAACCAACAAAGAGCTATTCTTCCCCTCCCCCTTTCAGAAATCTCTCCTTGCCTGCTCTTCCCCCTCCTTATTATACTAACTTGTCCTCACTTAGCTGAAAAAATGTATTAGGCCCTATGTGTTTTCACAGGGGTTGTGAATACACAGGGATGTGTATTGCTGAACTGTGTCTTGTCTGTGGAATATAAACCCGCTGGAAACAAAAATTGATTAATAGTAGATCAATATTCCCTTGGACTGTGAACTCATCAGCCCTCATGAACTAAGTGAGGTTGGGCCTCATCAGCACACCTTGATGCCAGACCTGCAAAAAAATGATAAAGGCTGTTGGAAGTTGTAATGATGAAACAACAGATGGAACAAATCTGCCTGAGATAGTTTTGAACCACGGCATGTGTGGGTCCCCATGATGCTGTCTTGTATGTAAGCATGAAAATGGAAGCCCCTTGTCATTAAAGTCATCTGGTACTTTCAGCCCTGAGTGGGATGTCACAACGTCTCCACAATACTCAAGCTAATGTAGAGCATCATATCTTGCCTGCCTAAATTCTTCCTGTTCGTTCCGTTGGATGCAGTATCCTTTTTCATACCCTATCCTGAATTGTTGGGCAGCATTTCTGTTTTCTGGTAAGGGGTATATGCCAGGGATGGAGCCATTTGCACCCCCCTTTTATTCCTGCTCCACTCAAAGTTTAAAACTGATTGCTTGGCAGTAGCAGCAGCATTTCTAGTCAAGCAGTACTGAGGGAGTGAATTGACTTCATGGTTTATTATAATTGACCGGATCCCTTCTAAACTCTTCAGTTCACACGTGTTAATGGTTCTCTCTTCTTTTTAATGGTCTTGACATTCTGCCAATCAAGGTGTCCTTTGTTCTGCACTTCTGCTGTCTGTTAACATCTCCTGGTAATGAATCTCCTATTTCACAGCCCTGTAGATTGCTTTTAATTCATTGTAATTCTTTTTTATTTGTTTTGGCTTCAAACTTAAATGAAATAATACAGCCCTAGGCCCCTAGACCATTAGTAAGGCATCTAGTTTGATTTTAACTGGAGAAAAGCATGTGTTATTATAGTGATGTACCTCACTATCTGCACCCCTTTACAAAATTTTACATCTTCACATAGCAGGTGCTATCCCAGGTATAGCTGTATTTTGGTGTTGATTAAAGTGTGTCATTTTATGTAATGCATTGGCATGAAATGAAAAATAATAAGCCCTAGAAACATTGGCAATATGTGGGGGTGCACATGGATGCACGTGCACCCCCTGAACATGGCAGTGCGTCCCCTGCAAAAATGCACTGCCAACAGTGTCGGTGGTGCCTGTGGGCAGTCGCTGCTCACCATCCTCCCCTCCTTGCCACCGACACTGCTGGTGGTGCATGTGGGCAGTTCATGATCGCTGCTGGCCGCCGGCAGCATCTGGGGGTGGTCGCTGACCACTGGTCAGCACTCACCACTCCCCCTCCCCTGCTTCCGACAGCACTGTGTCTGCCTGCGGCAGCTCCCCACTTGCCTCCCCCATGCTCCTGCCACTGACAGTGCCACCGCCACCTGTGGGACCTCGCCGTACCCCGCCCCCCCCAGCCACCAGGGGCATGCCTAGAAGTATGTGTAGATACTCTTCTTGAACCAAAATGCTCTTGGGAGCTAAATGGTTAAGTTCAGTTGTAACCTTTCCCTGCACAAATATTAAAGGAGGTGTGGAGAAGGAGAACAAAGATTGTACAAGTCAAATACCACACCAGAAGTATATTTTCAAGAAGGGGAAGGAATAAGAGGACTTGGGTCCGAGACAGAGAAATAGAAATGGACAACACAAGGTGGGCAGCACCTATTTTTCACAAAAGTGACACTAGTTGAATTTCTTGGGGCTCTCGGAGGCATTTTGCCAGTTGGGAGCTCCCATTGGAGTAGAATGCTTGCCAAAATTATAATCCTTCAGTGTCGTATTAAGCTTGTACGCCCTTAATGACACGTTGAAGCTTTTGGTATGTGTCCTTATCTGAGTGATGCAATGGAGTCGGCAATAGCCTTAATAATATCAGAAGCCTGGGAATGGACACTATCCAGATGGAATAAAAATACTTTCATTAGAATAAAGTCCCTTTAGGCTTTGCTTGGTAAATGACCTCTTCATTTAAGTCATATATGCATATTCTACTCCCCCAGCCATTTGTCTTTGGTAATGATGAAAGCCCTGCTTTTGATGTGGGAGCATATAATAGTGCATTCACACTTCTGTGTCCTCCCATTTGAAACCCAGTGCAAATCAACAAGCAGAAAACAGGCACAGAGGTGAGCTTTGTCACTACAGCTAAATGCCAGAATATGAAATTCATTATCAGGAAGCGAAGTGACATTTAAATCATGTTGCTGTTCCTCCTACAGATTTCTGACAGGATATTTTCAGAAAGAAAATTTAATGAGTTAGAAAACACTTAGCCAAAACACTTGAAAATAGTTTCTTATGGTGTTTGATCCTTAAATGAAGTGTTAGACCTATTTGTTTGTAGGATTTTACCATGAATGCAGCATGCAGTGTGTACTGACTTGCTTCCTTTGAATGCGGGACTATGCCATTTCTGTTGCACCTACACAATGGAATCAGCCACATAAAGAGAGGAACAGCTGGCAATAAGGGGATGAGTGGCCAAATTCAGTATTATTCTAGGAAGAAGAAAGCAATGAATCAAAGAGAGACAGAAGATGAGGTAGGAAAGCAAGCCAATAATCTGGGCCTTTTACAGACTTCAAACTCAGTTTCTTAAAAGCAAGAGAGTTACAGATGGAGCCGTTTCAAACAAAGGAAGAATATTTCTACGTGCTATAAAGGAAGGCTTTATTCTTGCTGACTCAGACCCAGTTCAGACTGGTGTGTAACAAGAGGGTAACTTAATTATTGGCTCAAGCCACTTTAATTATCAGGTCATGTCAAAGTTAACCCTATACTTAAGTGAACTTCCTGAGTAGGGATATTTTCCTTAATTGGAGACTAAAGAAGACAAGCTTAGCTTCTTCCAAATATACATGAAACTGTACATGCCTGGCAGAGTCTAGTGAAAAGGAATATAGTTGCTTTCTGACTATCTCAAAAGACATAGGTTATGAAAAATGAAAGCTTATGAGACAGCAAGACATTTGTAAAGTCCTTTGATCTTCATTGCGTTACAGAAGGTAAGGGCAAGGAGGGGAAACATTATAATGGGGATTTCACTATATTCTGCACCAGCCCATGAAGCCACTCTGTCCAGCGGCTGGACTTCCTGGTAGTCCACAAAAAGCTGGGGGGCGTGCCAGGTAGCATGGTTTGCCACCAAATCCAGCACCCTTGGCAGGTGGTGGCAGGAATGTGAGTTAGGGCTGACACAACCCCAGTCATCCTCCTGCCATTTCACCTGCCACCACTACCACAGCCCTGCCCCCTTGACTGCCAAGCCTCATGCCCATGCCCATGTCCATGCTGGAACTGGCATTGGAGCTGCCTTGTCAGCACAGCGCACACAGCAGCAACAGCTCCTGCATGGGGCATGTGCTAAGAGCTGGAGCCACTGCTGTATGTTCAGAGTCAAAGCTGGAGCTGCCAGAACCATCACTTCATGTTCCAGACTGGATCTGGCCCACAAGGAGTCCCTCCGTCTGAACCCGGCCAGGGGCACAGGGTGAGTTTGTTTTACATGCCATACATATACGTATGGTGGTGTAAAATGCCCGAAAGAAAAGTATTTATTGAAATAAATGTTCATACAATGTATGTGCTCATAGGCATAATGTGCACAGTACACTATAGTAAAATGTATTTGTGTGTAAGTACTGATACAAGTACGTGTTATTTAAAAATCTGTTTCAATAATTATCTTTCATTCTGGTGTTTTAAAACATTGTACCATTGTAATTAAACAGTCTGAAAATGTGATAGAACAAGAAGCAATCTCCTTGAGCTAATCAAAGGCAGATCCAAATAAGTTATTTCTTAATTATCCTTTAAAAAGGAAAAAGAGCAAAAAGGAGCAACACTCAGGAAGACAACATCATCTGACAGAGATTTCAAAGAAGCATGTTTTATTTTGATGCAAAGGCAAAAGAATAAAATGAAGAGAGGTGTCCCAGTGGTACACTGTACACCTAAAACATCATTGTTGGCAAATTCGGCTTATTCAGTGTCACGGCCTGGGCTAGAACATATTACATTTGGGGTTTGGTCTGATATCTGAGGATAATTTGGTTCCTGTTTGTTTGCTAGGTGTATATTACTTATGAAAGTGGTCTGTAGGAGTTATTGGTACTGATGCAGGAATTACTAGGTGAAACTACAGTCGGTTTTGCAGTGGACAGATCAGATGTTTACAACAATGGGCTGGTCTTTAGGCCTTACAAACTGAAACTAAGAGAGTTGTGGCATATCTGTTGAAGTGAAGAATAATCATATTCATCACTCATGCTGCTGACCATCTTCCAAGCACTCTACCTACCTCAATAAATTGTTTCTCTTCCTGGGAGACCATAACTGACCAAAGAGAGGTTAAATGATGTGGTAAAGGCCATAAAAACAGCCAGGGCCAAGAACATGGGAATTCCTGAATCTTAATCATGTGCTCAAACTGCTAAATCACACCTCTCTTTAGGCTCATTGAAGAAAATGGCTTCCATTAGTGCAAATTGATCAAGCCCGCTAAGAATGGGTACACTGTCAGTTTGTTCTGAATATGATACATTTCAAAAGAATATGGCTTAGGTGCAAATAATTATCCCTTTGCCTTATTTTCCTCTAAATGCAGTCACCTTGAAGAGCCCAATTGAAACAGATTAAACTTACATTTTATAAGCACTTTGAATAGTAAATTACACCAATAGCTTAACTGAAAACCAGATCCTAGGTATCCTTCAAGTACTTTCTGCTCTAAATGATATCTATTTTTCTACCTTCCTGCCTAGCTACATACTTATGTGCCCCCCTTCACTCCAGTATCTGAGTCATCCCATGGATTTACAAATAAAAAGAACAATAACAATCTCTTTTTCTTTTCTTTCCCTTGCTGTAATGTAGAAGAACACAACTTGATTAAAGCATGCTTCTTTTCTTCACTTGCTTGTTAGTGGTTCTGTGGATAATACAAGAGGTGGTGCATAGGTGCATGTGCATACACATGCGCATGTGCACGCGCATGTGTGTGTGTGCACATGTTGAAGCACTTAAAGGGTGCATCTAGATGAGATGCTTACTGCACAATAGCTTGTTATTACTGTGCAGTAGCATTCCCGACATGAACCACGGCATCTCACCAGGCAACCTTGCTGGGATGCTGCTGCACAGTAACATGATTCACTGCATGGTCATTTATGCAAGTAACAGCTGCACAGTGGTCATCCTGTACAGATGCACTTGAAGAGCCGTAAAGAAATGAGATGCTCAGTAAGCTCTGAGAATAGCGAGGTGTACCTCACACTTGTTTGTTTTGCAGAGTACAATCATTGTCCACATCCAGTTTCTGTGGGGTTACCCGCAATCTTCAGTTTCCCTATATTGCTAGAGAGTAGGGCTGTGTGAAGCTTTGGTTCCTGATTCAATTCAGTGGCTAAATCTCTGAATCCGAATCGAATCAGGAGACCCACTAATCTCTCCGAATCAAATTGGAACCCTCCAAATTGATTTGGAGAGATTCGGAAAGGTTTGGCGATTTGGACACACACAGCTTTAAATGTTTTTTCTACATATCTCAAGGCAGCAGGTGGCTCATGAATGCTGAGATGCTGGAGTGGATGGAGAGTCCCACAGGAGTGCAGGGACATTCCCAGCACACTTGGCAGCAGACCCAGAAGTGGATAATAAGCTCTTCCTGTCCACTTGTGTGTCCACTGGGAAGCATGTTGGGGGGGCCCCCTTTGCTGCCCCTAGCTCAGCAACTGGTGCCTCCTGGGTCTGGGGGGGCACGTGGGGTCCCCCCGTGGCTGATTGCTGTGCTAGGAGGGCATGGGAGGGGGCCACCAGCACAATCCTCAGCAAACCTGGGTTTGCCATTGAGCATGCGGAGGCCCCCCTATGCTCCTGTGGGATGCTCCATCCACCCCACTTTTGCAGCGTTCATGAGCCGCACCTGGTGCCTCGAGGTATATAGAAAAAACGTTTAAAGCTGTGTCTATGGCTGCTCCGAATCAGCATAGAATCTGCAGATTCAGATTCAGCTGAATCGAATCAGGTACAGTGATCCGAATCAACTAATCGAGTCATTGTCCCCAGTTTGGGCGGAATTCGAATCGAATACCTCCAGTAATGTCACCTTGCATGATCTGGAGCAACTTTGCCTTGGTGAAAGCTGAAAGATTAGAACTTCCAAAGTCAAGCCCTTCTGCAAAGAACTCAAACTATCTTTGAGCTTTTATTTTTTTCTCCATTTTTCACAATTATTTCACTGAATATTGTGGACTTCTAGCAACCTATTCCTCTCCAGTCCACCGTTGGGCTGGAAGACTGGAATCTCAGAATAAAAATTCAGTCCCACAGGGAGCATCTGCACAGCATGCTTACTATGGAGTTGTCTAACTAATGCCACAGTAAACTCATTAACTCTGCTATAGGTTTGTGCTGCCCAATACAAGTACTATCCTACAGCATAGTGTTTATGTGTGCCAAAATGCTTGTGTAGATGGTAACTGGGGCTGGCTGGGGCACAAGGGTGCTTCAGTGTGGGGGATGCCTGCCAGGTAACTCCATATTGTAGTACCCTCATGCCCCAGCCAGCCCCATCCACAGCATATTTAGCTGGGCAGGAACAGCCCCAGGCTGACAGTCTGACTCCTGGGGCCCCCTGCTAACCTGGGCTGTGTCACTCCAGTTCAACTTGCTGTGGTCCTGCGTGCCTGTGTAAACACTGTGCCTAGGAGCAATAAACTCCAGTGCGAACTGCATCAGAGCTTATTGCATTGCGTTAATATTCACATGTAGACGCATCCCAGCTGTCTTCTTCCCCACTATCAGTCTAAAAGTGAAGATCGGGGGGAAAACATTTACCATTACATACTTCCCCCTGTCCCCTTTCACAACTGAAAAGAGCTCATCTTTTTATTTCTTCTCTGTTGCATTCAACACCACTTTAACAGTAGTGGGCTCCCACAGCGATGGAAACAAGGACAGTCCTGAAATGTTGGAGTTAGTTCTGAGTTGCACGCTCTTAGCTGTGCTGAACTGTGGCTGCTTTCAGATCTAATCCCTTTCCAGCAGCTGCTTTTGCCTTTATCTGTCCTTTGCAACCTGACTTTCTCCCAAGAGAGAAACTACAGCTCCCAGCTTTCCTGGAAACTTTGTAGTTCTTATTCCCCACAGTGGGCATATCAGTGCATGAGACTTTGAGTCCTATGTACACTAACTTCTCCAATTTATGCACCACCTTTCTCCCACAGATGGCTTGCGTATATGAAAAAGTATTTGCTTGGCATAGATTTTAAATGCCTGGAGTCTCTCTCAAGAGGTAAGATATGTGATTCCTTGTCTAGTACCACCACAGGACAACATTTATGTTTCCATTTAAAAATAAAGTAAGCAGATGGAGTTTCTCTCATCCATGGAGTAGTAAATTTTAAAAATATATAACCAAGTAGGTAACTGTTTTTATTTTAATGTTGTATTCTGCTGGGATGATATTTTTGCATTATGACATCTGGTCTAATTGGATATTCCACTGGCTGTTGTGTATCATTTGCAAAGAAATTGAAGTAAAATCTTGCTAATTTGTATCCCCTATAATACACCCGTGTATACATACCCAGGCTCATGCAGTGTCAGTTTTTCTGAACTTCTCAGCAAAATGAAACTGTAGCAAGGTCTCACAAAGATATTATTCTTTTACAGCATATGCTATGGAACAGTAACTAGGAAACTCTTGCAATTTTCTTCTAGGAAATTAAAACATATTTGCCAAATGAATGCCTAAATTAACAGCCATTGAAGTCCATTTGGAGAATGTCTTTCCACTGTCTTCACTGGATTTGACATGAGGCCATTAATAGAGAAAAGGGAGATACTGTCAAAGGATACTGAAAACCCGCACTTGTGCCTCTTACAATTTCACCCAAACGTGCAACCTTAGTTTCCTCATCCCTGCAAGCCTGCAATATGCAACAGGTTTCTCATTCATTATACAAGTTACTGAAATTCAACTGTAGATTCAAAATATGTTTAGAAAGATACAGATTTTATGGTCTCAAGAAATCATCAACACTAACTTAGTCCTTGAGTTCAGAGTATATGCTATTAAAATCTCCTCATCTGTAACCAAACATTATGTATAAGTAATACATGATTGCCATAAATAGTTTTTAGAGCGTTTAATGTTATAGACACTTGAAGTGACATAAAAAGATCTTTAACCTGTCAAAATATACAGACTTAAATGCATAAAGCAGACAAATCTAAGAATTGTGACTTTTGGGAACTAAGTACTTCTGGTTTTATTTTGGGATACGTGGCTTTTCATTCCGAAATCACCAACTCAAATCTGGCCAAAGGTATCGTCTGCCAGAAGTCATTTGTGCTCAATGACAGTATAATTACCTTAGTTAACTAACTGTTGGTTTCACACCTAACACTACAATGAAAGAATAGAACAATATAACATCTGTTGGTGCCCAAGTCGCAGCATCCTCTAGCAAGGACTGCAAATTTCCAGGCCAGGTGAACTTTTAAATATTTACTGGGAGTTGACTCAGTTTTAGGAGGACAGCATACATAACTGAGACTCAGGAGGATGGGAAAGGCCTCATGAGGTGATACAAATGGATGCTTTTGGATGGCAACAGGTGTCATGTGCACCGGTCGAGAGAGCCATGTGAAGTTTAGAGCATTGTGTGCATTGATGGGTGACTGGTTGATGGACTGATTGATAGGTGGCTAATGAGTGCAACCAATATTCCCTCTCTGGGTGTGAGTGAGTGCACAGAGTGGGTCCTGCCCAGGTCCTGAGTGGGTCCTGACTGGGGTTTATAAGATTTGTTGATTATATTGTTGAATGGTTATTGTATTGTAGTTGTTACTTATTGTTGAATACATATATTGATTACCCCTCCATTGTTGTTGTGTCCTTGAGTAACTAATTAATTATTTTAGTGGCAGGGTAGCCCCAGGCTGTGGTTGAATGCCCTGCTGAGAGTAGGCCACCCACAGTAAATCCTTTTTCATCCATGTAGGGTTGGCTTAATTGCTGAATTGGTTAATTGCCCACTTCCTCATCTAACACATCATGATTGGGTTTTTTCATCAAGAGGCCAGATGACCTAGTACAGTGGTTCTCAAGGCACCCCTCTGAAAATGCCAGCTCTTAATCTCCATTTTTTTTTTTTTACTACAGAAAAATAACAGCAATTCTTCTTTTGCAAAGAATTCAGACAGACCACAACAGGTCAGAATGTTTTTAACGCTATGAATTCCTATCTGAAATCCCTGGGTTTATCTTGTGAATCATGATGGCATATGTAACAGGGATAGCATTATGTTGCACCCTTGAAAAGGTCTCAAGGCACCTAAGGGCTCTATGGTAGCCTGGCTGAGAATCACTGGTCTAGTAGAGAGAATACTGTAGCGGGTCTCAGAAGAGATGGGTTCTGTTCTTGCTTAAGTGCTGACTTTCCTTAGTTGACTTCAGAAAAGTTACCTCCCCTGGCTTTGCCACAGTTTCCTCAGCCAGAAAACAGGAACAGTGATACTGAGATTCTTTATAAAGAGTTCTGTGATTCAGTGAGAACTGCATGAGAGCTAGATTTGGAGGAGTGCCAAGGTATGATTTTTTTTTCACACATTTCCTAAGGGAGCAATGCACCTAATGAGCAATGCCAGAATGTTCTTTTCTCCTTTCACCCTTAGTGGTCTTACAAGTTCAGGTACAGGTGGAAGCTGTTATTTAACTCCTGTTTTAACAGTAAACATACTTGGAAAATACACTTTTTTTCTTGGCATAGTAAACTACTAGGGCTGTGCAAAATTTCAATGGGTGTTTCGTTTCAAAGCTGTTTCAATGCATTTCAAGCTCGAAACAGCAAAATCCAAATGAAACAAAAGGCTTTGAAACAGCTTTAAAATGAAATGAAGCCACTCAACGCATTTTGAAAGTTTCGAAATGTTTCAAGTTTCAAAGCATGGCTTGCTTGTGGGTAAACAGAAACTAAGGGGGGGGGGGGAAGAGAGGGGAAGAACCGCTCTTATATTGACATCTAGCTCCTGGTTCGATTTCCCACCTCCTGGCTCCCACTTCCCCGAGCTCTCTGATCATTTCCCTAGCTCTTCCTGGGGGGCGTGTGCCCCTGAGCTGTGCATGGGGTTTCAGCTGGCTGCCGCTGCAGGCTGGGGCCAGTGGCAGCTGCTTGGTGCTGCTGCTGGCCACAGCCTGCTAAAACCTGGCGCACAGATCCGGGGGCCCGCACCCACCAGGAAGAGCTGGGGAATAGAGCCAGGGGCTGGGGAATTAAACCAGGAGTTGGAGGAATGTTCTCAGGTCCCTAAACTTTCCCCTAGTTCTCAGTTTGATTTCTCAGCTCCCTGATCACTTCCCCCAGCTCTTCCCAGGGGGCATGGCCCCCAGATGGTGTGGGATGCCAGCAGACTGTTGCTGCTGGCTGGGGATGGTGGTGGCTCTGGGCTGTTTTCCCAGCTGGCAGTGGCATCCTGCTGAAACCCCACGCACATATCCGGGGGCCATGCCCCTGGGGAAGAGCTGGGGGAATGATCAGAGAGCAGGGGATCAAACCAGGAGCTCTGGCTGGCTGCTGGATCCACCCCATCTCCTAGACAGTTCACGGTGCCTTGCTCAGCTGCACTGCACCCACGCCATGAGGCAGCTGCCATGTGGGTGCCAGGTGGGGAGGGCAATCCCACTGCCACGAGCACCCAGAGGCCCCAATTGCCACTACCAGAGCCAGTGACTGCAGGGCTTTCTTTTCTTTTCTTTTTTTGAAAAGAAAAGAAAATCACTGGCTGTGGATCATGCAAATGACAGCATACTGCTGCTGCTGGCTGGGGCCAGTGCCAGCACCCAACTGTGCCCAGCGCAGCCTGCACTAAGCGCTGGGAAGAGCCCAGTGCTGGCTCCAGCCTGTAGCGGCAGCCTGCTGTCATCCTGCAGGCCGATCCAGGGGCCTGCACCCCCTGGAGGGCTGTGCCAGACTCCTCCTGCTTGGAGCGGCCCCTGGATGTGCATGCAGGATGACAGCAGGCTCCCACTGCCAGCAAGTGATACGAGTTTTGCTTTGAACAGTTCGAGGTGCAGTTTCACAAAAAACCCTGTACCTATCTCCTTGAAACTTGGCAAGTGTCACGAAATCATAAGGGGCTACCATCCCTGCAATTTTCATCTGAATCAGGCAAGAACTGAGAAAGTTATAGGCATTTTCATGATTCCCCATTATAGCCTATGGGTGAAATGTGGAAACGAGTCCACACAGCAGCGAAACAGTGAAATAGTTTCCACGAAATGCAATGGACCGGTGCTTTGAAATGGTGACATGAAACATTGTTCCTTTGAAATGGCAAAATGGAACTTGAAACAAAATGGTGCTGTTTCACACAGACCTATAAACTACCCCACCTCACAATTTTGAAGAAAGCAAATGGAGTCAAAATATAAGTTTTTATCTTACGCTTATGTGACTCAGTCAAGGAAGAAATCAAATATTGTATGATATCCACTTAAGTGTAAGTGCATAGGATGTGCACCAGGGTATTATAAACTTCTATCTCCCTCTTTTAATTAAGAGGAATGGGCAACTTCTTAAAAGGAAAAAATGGCACAGACTTACTCAGATTGAGAGTTTTCTATTTAAAACTTTCAAATTGCCATCGTCAATATTTTTCCTCATGATACATGCATACATATTGTATTCTGACCTCTTGTGACCACCTGAAATACATTTTGAGTGTTGATCTGTGCTAAAACATATAAAGACAGGTGAAAAAAAAAAAGAAGACATGTCCCATGATAGAAGAACTAAATGGACAGGGTCTTTAATATGCCCCCGACATGAAGTTGCATATACATGAGCATACCCTGATGGTGGAACACTGTAGACATAAGGGTGCATATCAGTGGATACTATTGTGGAATCAGCACCTGACAAGGGAGATGTGGGAACTTACCTAGTGTCACATACCAACGGTTCATCATCTGTATCCTGTTATTTGTAGTAGTCAGCATATAGTGTGCACCTTCTTCAAATCACAATACACCTTGTCAATTGTATAAGGCAGTTCAATGTGTCTACGAAACACTTTCCTGTTGATTATTGATAGAATTGATGGAACTTTTCTTATGAGGAGCTGGACCTCACATCTCCCCAGTCACACAGGTGAGGATCTCTGACAGCAAGGAGAAAAGAACTAAGCATGCTCTTTCTTTCTCTTTGATTCAGTGAGTATTTTATCATTCTAGGCAAAGTGGAGCAGCTTTAACATGAGAGATTAAGAATGCCTCAAGTGCAAAAATCCCTGGTTCCTGAGGCACTCTGTCTGCTATGAAGGCAGAAAAGAGACTTGAGCACAGAACTTCAACATCCTGGGAGCTGCAACAGAGAAGACTGAGAGCACCTGCTCCAAAATCCCAGGATCAGCTACATGGAGAGGGGGAAAATGAAATCAAGTTTTCAGCACTCTGGATGGCTGCTCTAGTTACTGACCTACTGGATAAAAGCAAGTGCTACTGCCACCATCATCTGACCCACTCACATTCCTAAGTTCCCTTAAAATTAAAGAGAAAAACATGGAAGGTGACCAGAGGTAGTTCTGTTCCAATGTAGTAACAGAGAAAATAAAATCCCGGCCTTGCATGTTGCATTCCCATGTGTGCTCCAGACAGAGTTTATTGTCTTTAAGGCAACGACTAATCCAAAGGAAGGCTTTTATAGTTTCAAACAATGCACCTTGACCTTGACATAGAAAGTCTACCTCCCTTCTTGAGTGAGGGGTTATTAAGCCTCTGTAAAGCAGAACCTCCCTATCACAGCAAAATATGTCAAGTAGATATGAGCTCAAAGCTCCAAACTCATTTTATTCTTTTTAAGTGTGCCAAAGTCCCTGGAATTAATTTGGACAAACACAGAGCAACAGTACTTAATGGGTTTTAGAGAACTTAAAGTTTCTTTAGTCAGGAGTTTTTTGCAGAACTCCTTTTTCAAGCTTCTAAAGCAAAGCAGCAAGTCATGGTTAACATGTTTCTTGTTTAATATCCCAGTCCCCCCTGCAGACTGCAAGAACAAGATGGAAAATGTACTGAACCAAAACACATAACATTTAACAAATCACAGTCACACATTTACTGTTGTCTTATACAGAGGATAATTGCTTTTAAAATTCTAATAGATATGTCAATAAGCTACTCCTAGGCAGGCAATCTGAAATCTACCCTGCACTAAGCAGGGTAACTTGTATCTACTCATGTGATGCCCCTGTTTCCCTTTAGTGGTCCCACAAAGGTTAATGAACTGGCAACAGCTATGGCTAAATCGAGATACATTTTTCTGACTTATACAGGATAGGATCATTCTTTAAGAACTAATGATTTCCAATTCAATTCCTACTTTTCACAATCCTCTGAGGGGACTGGTGTTTCTGTATGCAGCATTTAACTCCTACTTTGGACCCAAACTAGGATTTAAGTTGGAGGCAAGACTTTGTTCATCTTTCTACACACTGGGTGCATCTACAAGTGCAGTTGGCACTCAGCAATAAACTCTGGTGCAGTTCACGCCAGAGTTCATTGCCTCTGGGTGTAGCATTTACACATGTGCCCAGAACTGCAGCATATTTTGCTGGGGCAGAGCAGCCCTGGCTTGCAGAGGGCCCCAGAGGTCAGCCTGGTAGCACGGGGTTGCTCTGCCCTGGCTCAGTCTACTGTAGAGTAGCTAGCTGGGGCATGAGGGTGCCACAGTGTGGGGCTAGCTGGCAGGCAGCCCCTGCAGTGAAGCACCCTTGTGCTCCAGCCAGCCCTGGTCACCCTCCACATGTATGTTTTGGCACATGTAACTACTCCGCTGTAGGACAGAACTTGTCCTGAACAGTACTATCCTACAGCAGAGTTAATTCATTTATTGCACTCTAATACAGGTGCACGTGTAGATCGTGATGCTGTACTGTGGAGCTAATTAGTCACCTCCACGGTAAAGCACATGTGTAGATGCACCCGCAGTGACTGTCATGGAAAGATTCCAAACACTGTGCCAATCTGGGACCGAGTTCAGGTTAAAAACTATAACTATGATATCCATGTTCATGAATTGGCTGTTAATTTTGGTAAGTGTACAGTGAAAAGTGAGAAGTAACGAGTAGGAATTAGTGCCTGCAAAAACTCAGTGCTTCATTATTATTCATGGTCACTGAATTACACTTGCCTGGAAAACAGAGTTAGTTCAAAGACTGGAATGGTTAAATGCTTTGTAAGCTGAGATTCTTGGGGGAGAGGGGTGGAGGGGGGGACTACATTATCTCCAACCTGCAATATAGAAGGGACCGGAATATGAAAGAGCAACGTTTCTAGTACAAATCTTCACTGAATTTGTTAACTGAGAGATGTTACTTCATGACAGGGAAATAGCAAATGTAGTGCCTATTTTGTTTTAAGGAAAAAGGATGACCAGGTCTGTTAGCTTGACCTCAATAGTATGTGCTGCCTTTGAGGTGAAAGAAAGAATAGTAAAAAATATTGCAGTAAACAGAAAATGGGACAAAACACGCGATGGGCTTGCCTGGAGAAGATTTCATTGGACTAATTTGACAACATCCTATGACAAGATAACAGATTCTTGGATAAGAGTAATGCAGGGATAAGAGTAATGCACTTATCTAGATTTAAGCAAAGCAGTTGTTACTATTCCTCATGGGAAATTATTGGCCAAGCTGGCTGACGGCAGGGATTAGTGCAACAATGGAGGTGCATAAGGACTTGCCTTAAAGGAAGACTACAGTGGGTTCTCCTGAAAAATAAGTTATCTGACTAGAGAGTGGTTGTCAGTGCTGTTCTTTAGGAATCATTCTTAGGCCTTATCCTGTTTACCATTTTTTCAGTGACTTTAGTCTTGGCACTTGTGTCCTCATGAAATGTTCAGATGACACTAAACTGGGGGTGTGGGCAATATGGAAGAAGAATAGATTATTATACAGGATGATGTAGATGTGTAATAGAACATTAGAACTGGAATGTCATTTAGCAGTACAACATGCAGTCATGCACATTGGGAGCTATAACAAGGCCTTTGGCTATAAGATGGGGTGAAAGATATATAGCCTAGAGATAGCAAAAGAAAAAAAGGGGCCTGGGTATATTGGGTGATTCATAACTAGATCCAACCTTGTGCTGCAGCTATGAAAAGAAACTCATGCAACCACACAGTATATTGGGTAGACTATGTTCAGTAGAGGCAAGGTGGCACCATGGTACAAGATTTCCCTGTAATGGCAATGGCACTGCATTGGCAGCAGCCCTTTCTCCCCATTCTTGCCTATGAAATTATAAGGTGTTGTAGTATTGCAGCTATTGTGCCTTGTAGTTGTCTGTGATGGTGTGGTGTTTCCTTGTCCAAATGACAATGTGGGAATGCAGAAGACTGGGCTCAATGGCCCAAAAGAGCCCTTCCAGTTTTATGTTCTCGTGAGTTCCTGTCTTATTTAAAGCCATTTTCTCTTACTAAATATCCTGTGAGATCCTTTTTACTATGAACTTATGAGAATAAGGGAGAAAGTGCATAAGGAAGCTCGGGCCCCTTATTGCAAGGGACAACATGGAACTATGCTTATTTTAAGATGCACCCAGACACATGCATCCAGAATATGGGATTTCAGTTCTCACACAACTTGGTATTAATCATGTACCACATTTTCCATAACAATCCTCTCTAAAAACTCCTATCAAATAAAGCTCTAGCTTGTAGAAATGTAATGCAGAGGAGAAGCCTTGGCTGCTTGAGTAAAATGCAGAATGACACAAAACATCCAATTCAGCCTCCTTTAGGGTGTTTAAGACACAGAACTCATTTTTCTGGATGAAAAGCAGACAGTGACACTGCCAGCAGCAATAGTGTCAGATCAGGTTCTCCCAGCAGGAGGGACATTAAGGGCGGCTACAGTGGGAAACGCAACAGATGACACGAACAGAAGTACTCAGTTAAATAGTACATTTTAACCAGATAAAATTAAATGAGGAGGATGTAAATGTTTGCATGGGTACAGAATTCTGAGGTATCACTGTTAACCACCTAAGGGTATAACACTATAGCATTGTGGAGATGAAGCGTATGTAGTGTGTGTAATAATTATAGTCAGTCTAAAATGGGGAATGCATTTTTCAAATTGGTGGGCTTTCATTGGGGACCGGTGTCTAGAACTGCCTGAATAATGGATTTTTTGGCAAAATTAGAAAATAAATATCAGCTCAGGCCAAGCTGAAATAGTATTCAACAATGGAATAACAAACCCACAAACCTTCATTTTAAGTAAAAATAAAACATTTTGTTCAACCAGAAATGAAATGTTCCATTGCCTTTTAAGGTTATTTCTCTCTTTTGGAAAAATGCTCTTTTAATTTAGTCCTTTGTAAAATGGAAAACATAATGTAGAGAGGTTTTTAAAAAGTGACTCTATTTTTTTTTCAGCTGAAACTACTTGCTGAGTTTGACCTGAATGTGTGAACAGCTTGATCCTTCCAAAACTCCATGTTTAGTGAATGTATCATCACACACACACACCATCATCATCATCTTCATCATCCAACTCTATCTGATGTTTAAAGGTATAAGAGGCGTGAATACTTCTCTAACCCAATCTGAGCATTAAAGCAAGAATGTTGGCGTCTCAGTCATGTGCCAAGATTGGAAAGTGAGGGCACCAAGTAAAATATCCTACTTGTTCCCGAAAAGCTGATATGTTTGTCAATGACAAACTTCCAAAATCATGTCAGTAATTAGGAAGAATGCTTTCATCATAAAGGCTTATGTCTCTTTTCAAGTAGAAACACATGCCTAAAATAAGATTTGTCCCTGTGATTTCCCACTTCTTCCAGCTGCTCTCATCCTGTGCCATTTCAGTTCTGGTCAGAGACCCATTACATATCTTATGATTTTACTAATTAGGTTTTCTCTTTGCTTTAACTGGCACTCTAACTATATCTACGCACACCCTGCAACCAAGCCTCCCTCTTGCAGACACTCTTTGGTCCCAGTCTTTCAGGACTGTTGATAACAGTCATGCTTCTGCATAAGAATAGATGGTGGGGAAAGAGCTAATAAATACACTATTAACTTTTTATGGCGGGTACTTTCACATTTTTTAAATAAAAATCAATTTCAGTGAAATTGGAAAATAGAAGAGAGAAAGTGAGGAGACCCTGGCACTTCATTAATAATGGACCTGCTGTTCATCTATTTAGTTGTCCTGACTAGTAACAGAAATAAGGCTAAAAAAGGAAACATATCATCGAAGCCTTCATTAGCATCCTGAGAATTGTAACTAAGGCCATGCACTGTCAGACACAGTATTTATCCATTCATACCTGTTTCTTTACTTTGCACTTTTGGATGACATCCTCCCTACAGCAGAATGCCAACACAATGCCTATGCACCTCATAAATCCAATTTATATAGTTTGTCTAAAGCAGTTGCCTTCAGGCTCCTATCACTTTAGTAGGCTCCTCAAATAGGACCTGAGCAGAGCTCAGCCTTCTGCCTAGGAGTGACTTTCATTCTCCGGAGAATATCAGGGCAGGCATGCACATTGATGGAGACTTATTTCCACCCAATGATGAAGATTATGCCTAATACTTAAATCTCCATGCGGTCTTCTGTTCACAGCTACACGGAGACTGAAAAGTAATGTTCTCCTTGCTGTACACTGTAAAAGGGCTTTCATGATCAAGAGGCAAATACAGGGTTATCAGAGAGAGAGAGAGAACTACAGTACAGACAACTACAGGTAGATTAGGCATGCCATGATTGACTTCTAGCTGAGCCATTTTTAATACAGCTTCACTTGGCTTCATGAGAATGAGGCTTAATTTAACTCACATGGTAGAATAGTTGCCTTCAGACCATCAGTGTCCCAGGATAAGCCTCAGCTGCAGCAACATTTAAGATGCACGCAAAGTGATTCCAGGCCCTGCATGGAAGACTTTGCTAATTGGGTAAACCCACTCTAGTGTACAGGCACCAACTGGCAGACACAACGTTCACAATGAGAGAGATCCATAATTTCCACATGTAACTAACAATTTGTGACAATAAAACAACAACATGCGCCAAGATGTTGGCACATCTTCCTGTCACTTGTTTCAAGCACAGTGACTAGAATGTGCATTTGTTTCTTTTCCAACAGGAGTAACATATTTTATAAACGAGGCATTTAAAAGCATGCAGTTCTTTTGGCCCGTCTTTGTTTTTAAGCACCGTCTCTAAAGAATTTACCGCAGACTCTCACAGGGAAAACCTGAGAAGCATTTAAATACCATTATACCTGACTGACCTGACTAGAACAATGGAGAGATTTCCATATCAGCAGATGTTGAATGGACCGGAACTTTCCCGAGAGGAGATAAATGAGACAAGACATAATAGAAAGACCCAAATTATGAATGGTATAGAGATGGTAAAGTGGGAGCTCCAATTTAAGCTTCTTTTACAAACATGGGGTGAGGGTGGGAGTGAGGAGGGACATTCAGCGAGTCATAAAGGCAACATAAGGCATAAGTACATGGTGGAACGCTTTGCCATAACACAGGGCTGTCCAACTGGTGGTGTTAACATGTGGTCCCTGAGCTTCCAGCCAGCTGCTACTGTCCCTTATTTTGGCTACTACAGAAGCCAGGGTCTTGGGGCTCCTCCTTGCTTCCCCAGTCTCTCCTGCCTGATCCAGCCTCCAAGGGGTAAGGTGGGGCGGTGCTGAGCAAGTTGGCAGTTTAGAGCACCCATGAGGTATAGTGCCACAGGGAAGCCTAGGAGCTGGGGGTGAGGCAGAGATGTGTCACTACATGCATCAGGGTGGGGGTATGCCCACCCACCTGTGGTGTAACAAAGTCGGGGGACTGCCTTCCTACTCATGTGTGGAGAAATGCAAAGTGCACATGTGCAAAGTCCTGCACGTAGGACAGAATGATCCCATGCACCAGTACAGGCTGAGGACTGGCTGGCTGGGCAGCAGCTCTGCAGAAAAGGACCTGGGGGTTACAGTGGACTATCAACTGAATATGAGCCAGCAGTGTGCCCTTGTTGCCAAGAAGGCTAATGGCATCCTGGGCTGCATAGTAGGAGTGTTGCCAGCAGATTGAGGGAAATGATTATTCTCTAGTTGGCACTGGTGAGGCCATATCTAGAGTACTTTGTCCAGTTTTGGGCCTTACACTAGAGAAAGGATGTGGACAAATTGGAGAGAGTCCAGCAGAAGGCAACAAAAATGGTTTGGGGCTGGGGCACATGACATCTGAGGAGCGGCTGAGGGAACTGGATTTATTTAGTTTAAAGAAGAGAAGATTGAGAGGGGATTTCATAGCAGCCTTCAACTACCTGAAGGGGGCTTCCAAAGAGGGTGGAGCTGGACTGTTCTCGGTGGTGGCAGATGAAAGAACAAGAAGGAATTGTCTCAAGTTGCAGCAAGGGATGTTCAGGTTAGATAGTAGGAAGAATGGTCTCAATAGGATGGTAGGGAAGCTCTGGAACAGGTTACCCAGAGGTGGTGGAATCTCCATCCTTGGGTGTTTTTAAGACCTGGCTAGACAATGCTTTGGCTGAGATGATCTATTTGGGGACGGTCCTCCTTTGTGCAGGGGGTTGGACTAGAGGCTTCCTGAGGTCCCTTCCAACCCTAACTTTCTATTATTCTAAAAGG
Source organism: Gavialis gangeticus (assembly GCF_001723915.1). Taxonomy (NCBI): domain Eukaryota; kingdom Metazoa; phylum Chordata; order Crocodylia; family Gavialidae; genus Gavialis; species Gavialis gangeticus. The sequence goes on along the minus strand of NW_017728998.1, from coordinate 13,878,378 downwards.
GTCAGGGAGGCACCTGCCTTCCCTCAGGGTGAGGGAGCAGCTGCCCATGTGCATGTATGGTATGTAGCCTGGGGGCGGAGTCCTAGCCCCTGTCCTGTGTGGCCCCCACTGGTGCAGCCCATGGGACATGAAGTTGGATTTCCCTGCCATAACACATCTTTTTTGTGTTTGTAGATACAGAAATAGCTGTATCTTAATCTTATTTGTGATCATTCCCAGTGAGACTCAGGTGCTGGGGATTTTACCGTTACCTACTCCAGGGTGGAATTTGGTAATTGTTCACTCCTAGAAAGGGGCTATAGCATACTGCATATCCCTCATTCTTAGTCCGCAGGTCTAACTGAGTTCTGCAACCTGTGGGTTTCCCTTAAGACATATAGTGACAAACAGTAGTCTTAAAAGTCTTCATTAAAAACAACGCTTAAGGGCAGTGGGAAGGTTAACTCTACAGCATATACGTGTATATTTTATCATCTCCTGACGGTAACCAACGCAGGCCTGAATGTTAAAGATATGCCCAGCAGATCCTTTTGCTTCACTCTGGTCCCCCAAAAGAGTTTTGTTGTTGTTGCTGTTAAATGATTAGCAGGGTCCTGATAATTTATAGCCAACAATTTTGTGGGGTGCCTGGAGTGGGAGGCAGAATCACCAAAGGTAATAGGTCAGGCATTTTTTCTTAAGAACACTTATAGCTTAGTTAATAGGTGCCTATCAAGGGTCAACTCCTCCTTCCTGTCCATAGTCCCGATCAACACCTAGGGATAAAGGGAATAGCTCAGTTACCTGGCTGTTATATAGTATCAAATAAAGTATTACATGGAAGTCTTAAATCCGTCACAACCATCAACACTACACTACTTCTTAGTGTACGTCTACAGCTATGTTAGATAAAGGGAGAAAGTAGAAAGAAAAAGAAACTTTTGGGGCATCAGGGCTTAAGACACCTATTTTCTGAGTGGGATTAGATTGAAATTTCCTATAAGGGCAGTCCAATAATAAAGAAGTTCCTTAACCTTTATATAAAGCATCTGGTAGTGGCCAGTGCTAGAACAGGACATTGGATGGGCTGAATTGCTGGTCTGACCTGATAAGACCATTCCTGTGTTCTGTTTGGCAATTAAAAAAGGGGGGGGGGAAGAAAGGATTAAATTATAAACCAAGAAAAGACTTTATTTTGAACACAGAGCTTGAATTCTCTGGGGATAATTCTTATCTGATGCTATATTGGCAGAAGCTGCTCCATTTCATTCAGCTGCTACAGAAAAATAATTATGCTTTTTACAACTCGAGGTGCATTTGTATTCTTTCCAAATAGTACTATTACAACAAATGAAGTGCTTACTATACATCTTTTTCCTGCTGCTTTTCAACTTAAATTTAATTTTCACATAGATTTATTTAAAACAATTCTCGATGTGACTCACACAAATGATGAATTTATGGAGGGTTTAGTAAATGTGTAATCTAGTTGAAGTTAAAAATGGCTATTTTGTATTACTGTGCCTAAAATGAAATTATCCATTGTAGCTAGCTATTGTGCATCCATTTAAAGCCTATTTCTTGTGGCATATATTCAATCTTTAACAGAAAGAAAATGTAAAGCAAATATGTTGCTAAAGGAAAAATGTATATATGGCATTAATATTTAAAAGATTTAAAAAATATTTTTCTGTACTCTGTTTAGCCTCTGAATGGAGATTATGTATGTAGCTATGTACATGTAACAATTATACAGCACATATTTGTGATCTATTGCTTTATACTGATCACAGTAAAAATACTGTCCCTATCCAGCTGTAAATTGAGTTTGAGTTTAGGAAAAAAAGTAAAACCAAATGAATATTGTGGAGCATAAGAATATTTGTGATGAAAACCTACTGTAGAAAAGTATTATAACTGGTATTGATAATAGAGCATCTTAAATTAAAACTAGGCTTTAAGCAAATGTAATTTTGCTTTCTCATTGCTTATGGCTCTATAGGAACAGATGTTAGTTTTACCTAAAAACCCAGACAGTCTCACTCTAGTTCTGATACAGGGGCATGAGAGATAGCAGGGGTTTACTCAGTCTTCCTACCCTTTACCTGCATAGGAAAAAATAGACTATATTCCCAGGGTTTGGTGATCTTGGAAGTCAAGGTTGAGATGCTTTGATTGGGCTTGATTGATCTTCCACAGGTCCTTAGCTATTTCTGAGAAATGAGGCCTCTTCAAGGGATCACATGTGGGTTATCCCCAAATGGAAACAACTGGATCACCAGCCAGTGACAGAGATTTTAACTAAGGTATGGCCTGTGTCTTGCAGCAATCCTGCTTCATTCTTCAAATATAACCAGATCAAGAGGACATGGATGAAACTCTACTTTACACCCTATCAACCCAATCAAAACTCCAATCAACTTCAGTGGATGAGGTCACCATACTCGTACTTTATCCAGTTTAGTTTGTAAAGTTCTGACTTGAACAATGGAACCTTCAACATTAACTTTGAGATGATCAGTAGCGGGGCACAGAAAGAGAACTAGATCCAAATTTGCAAAGAAATTTAGGTACTAAGCCACCACTAAAATAAAAATCTGGGCCTCTGCCTGTATCGTGTTCCATTTTTAGTCATCAGAAATGTACAGTACTGAATGTAAAAGTACTAATTTTTTTTATGGAATCTCCAAATCAAAATATCCTTCTTGATGTCCTCATTTTGGTTTTTTGTCCTATATTTGATTGTTAGATGGCTGAGAGATGAATATTTACTTTATGATGAAGGATCTATAGCATATGTCCAGTTACGGTTATTCAGTACTTTTTCATTATATCTCCTGGCTAGTATCAAGCTCTGGAGCCTTGTGAAATCTGAGATTAAACCAGGCCTGCATCCAGAATACAGAATTCTGAATTTCTGATTCTGTGATTTGTTTCCATCCACAGAAGAGAGTCATGAACACATTTGGAAAGAGATAAAGGAACTGTATTTGAATCTATCCAGACTAGTTTGATTTGGGATAAGGCCAAGTGATTTGAGTCTGATCCTCTTTTAAAATTATCTTTTATTTGAATGGTTCTCAACCAATGGTCCACAGTTCACTGATGGACAGTAGGGGTGGCACAGGTGGGCCACAAGGGCAGATAAGGAGGGAGATGAGAGAGATTAGCTAATTCTCCCCTCCCTGAATGTGCTATATCCTGAATAGGAAGTAGCAGTGGCAATGCATAGGGGGTGCATGGGGGTGCACGTGCATCCCAAGAGCACTGGTGTACCCCCTGACAGGCCGCACTCCCCATTTAGGCAACAGGCAGGAGGACCAGGTGGGAGTGCAAGTGTGCCCCCTGTGAGCACCAGCCAAGGAGTTTGAGCACTGGATGAAACACTGCGGCTACTTCCAGGAGCGCCGCAGCCACTTCCGGGATTGCTGCAGCTGTTTCCCAGTCGGTGCAGTTGGCTGCAGGGGGACCCCCCCAGTTGGTGAGATTGGCTGGGGACCCCTCCCCCAGTTGCTGACTGGTCACTGGGGAGGTGGGGCATGTGTCCCCCCCCAACTAAGGTATCACCAGTCGCCCATGGGAAGTAGTATTTCACCACAGAGCCATGACCTCCTATTTGTAGACTGCAGTAAGGTAGGTGCACCACACTGCTAGTTCTGCTTTACTTTCAGTTCTGGAGGTCATTGCTTTAGTCAGGATGCATGATGGAAATGGAGAATTTCTGCTCCTCATCATACATTGGTGGGGACTAGGGTGGTGCAGATGCTAAGGCACACAGTTGAGTGCCCAAAGGTTTCAAATTTGAGGCCAAAGCAGAAGTGCTCATGGCATAGGTGCTGACTTTAATTTCTGTTGGCAAAGACAGTGCTAAGATAATGGACACGTAGAAAGTTTTATGCACTTCAGGTGACAGCCATCTTCCCAAGGAGGGCAGGGTCTTTGGTCCCTCATGTACTCAGCACCTCTGGCTCACGACATACCCTGTCAGATTCGGACGGATCTGCGAAATCTGCTTAATACTTTATCGCACCGTAATGAAAAAGGAAAGGAAGGAGATATTGGTAGTTTAAAGAGTACATACACTTTGTTTTAATAACTGACCAGCTGGGCAGCTAGTATTTTCCTTGCAAAATCACAGCACACATTTACCTTCTAATACTTTAGTTGCTACCTCCTTGTGTCAAATTGGTTTAAGTTCCTTAGATGGCAACATACAGCCTCTAGCAATAACCCTTGGTTCTTTTACTCGGAAGAGATTTATATTTGTGATTTCTAAGCCCGTAAATACAGAAACCTGCATTTCTGTGAAAACCACCCAAGTTACTGGTTTGTCCTTCAGAAGACTCAAGAATCTTTGAATCTCACAGACACTTCTGCTTTGTCTTCTGTGCTCAGTGAGATGGCAGCTAGATAAGGCATTTGGCATATGTTATTTTGCAAGAAGCCTGTGAAAAGGGGTTGCCATAAACAAAGCTTATGAATAAATGAATGTATCTGACAACTGAGTTAATGATCACATGGACCAGGACCAAATTTTTGATCAATGAATCATGTATGCAGCTTTGTTTAGGCTTTGGCAAATCAATATACCATTTTGTTAAACAAGAAAATGGATTTTTTAGGGGCAGGGGGAGGCGCACTGATTTAATATTTAAATGTAACATGTCAGATAAAGAAAATCCACAGGGATTTTAGGATTACTGCTTGGAGCTCTTCAAAAAAAAGTGTTGCTTCGCTGCAATTATTTTCTTGTTATGATTCATTTCACACAGCCATATGGAAAAGGTGATCAGTTAAGAAGAATGCTATATCAAGGAGAGATCACATTGTGGCTAGAAAAAGGAGTAACAGAGATGATGACCTTGCTAAATTAAACTAGACTCAGGTCAAACTGTAACTCGTTCTGGCGAATAGACTACACATTATTGTTAATTGTATTCTTCCCTGTGGAACTGACAGATCTCTTATCCAAAACAGTCCAGATGCTAAAAACAGACAATTGGAAACATAACAGTTCATTTGATAGCTAAAGATACACCATCCCATTAAATCATATCCATTAAAGAGATCTTTCTTAATAATGGGGGATCCCTTCTCAATTTGCAATATCTATGGCAACAAGCTACAAATATATATTTTAGAAAAAGTACTTCTTTAATTGTGATAAGCTGCAGTTGTATTGGAGCTCCAATTGCACTCCATTCTCCCCGAGTGGCTTACCATTATCTCTCCTGGGAGACATAAACAGTCTATCTACATAGTCAATTATCTTCCTAATTTAGAAAGCAGCAAAAGCTTAAGTAACAAAAGTATTCAGGCACTGAAAGATGCAGGTATGCTCCCAGAGGGTATAATCTGAGCACAAATGAATTTTGGGATGACTAGGTATTGTACCTATCAGAACAGTTAGGTTCTGGAACAAGCTTCCAGTAGGAGAAGAAGAAAAGCTCCAGTTAGTTTTGGAATTTTTCAGCTTGGTGTTTTAAATCCTTAAATGGTACATCAGCAAATTAGGTACCTAATTCCTATTGAAATTCAGTGGCAGGTAGGTTCCCTAATGTTTTGCTAAAGTACTTTCTGGCTCTTTGAGGCCCTCCTCTACAAGTTACAGGTATAGCACAGTTAACTGGTTAATTGTGCAATTACCTTGAGACCAGCTACACATGCAAAGTAATTATCATGCCATGAAAAACTCTCACCAGCTATAAAGCTGTACCTCAAAAATGCATACTAACTTTACAGCTGGTTACTATTTAGCTTTAATTTGCATGTGTAGCAGGGTCTCCCTGCTGCAGCTGCCAGGATCCCCAAGTCTTGTGGGTGGTGAAACCCCTGGGCCCCTACAAAGATCTGGGTCTCAGCTGTGCATACAGCGCAGTCAAGACCCAGAGCCCAGTTGTGCATGGCCCCTGTGCAGCCCACGCACCCCTGGGCCACCCAGCTGTGAGTGCCTACTTCTTACCAATGCTGGGGGAGCTCTGGATCAGGTTTACCCAGCACTGGCAATAAGGTGCAATTGGATCTAATGTGCAATCCCACAATCACTCTTCCTGATATGCATGTTTTCAAATCTGTCCTGTAAAGGCAGGTGTATCATTGTCCTGGTATGCACAATTCCCACTCCAATTTGCAAGGGCTCTGGATGATCAGCCTCTTTGGCCAGCAGCTCATTTTATTTTAGGTGCCTGATGTATATCCAAAACCCTAGTTTTAGGCACTTGAATGTGAAGGTTTTAAGGTTGTTTTTCTATCTCAAGCCAACAATGCTGCGATTCCCAATAAAAGATCTGCTGAATGGGTGCTCAGCATGGAGGGGAGGGAGGCCAGTATTGTGAGACGCACAGTCTTCACGTACCCTGCTGGTTATGAGTTTTTTAGAATGCCCATATATACAATCAATGTCCTACCCGAATGTGATACTGTTTTTCTAACTCTAACAGGAAACTGAACAAAGAAAACTCTGTGTGAACCAGGAATTAAGCATTCCAGACTGCCACTATACTCAGTGAACAAAAGGAAAGAAACCAACTGTTCTGCAAAAGATAAATTATTATCCCCTAAAATGGTTTATATTCCCTTGGTTATTTGTAGCCAGTGATTGAAAGTCAGGTAGAGGACACAAGCTATTGAACAGATCACTGGGGACTCTTCCAGGTTTGAGCTGTTAATAATCTTTAGAAGTAAAAACTGAACATACTGTATAGAATAGGACAGAATAGAACATCCAAATCAAGGTTTATGCATTGAAACGATTTGTAAACTTGAAAACTGTCACAGTGTTTTTACCAGCTCACAGTGTTTAAAAAGCCCCGGTCAGGTTGCTGGAATAGTAACAAATTATTCATTCAGAGAAAACAAAACAAAACAAGAGAATGTCAGCAAGTCAGAAATAAGCTTATTCACAACAGTACAATACATACTTTCCAAAGCTCTTGGTCAGATGCAGCAAGGCACGGACCAACGGGAGCCAGAAGCTGATATTCATATCAGTGGCAGCTAAGGCTGCATGGCACCTCTTAAAATCAAGCCTTAAGCATTTATGCTAACATACTCCCCAATTTGCTGAAGCACACATTGCTGCTGGGCTTTTCTATAAGCCAAGAACTGTTTTAGGTCAATAACGACAGAGTAAAATGTTCCTCTCTCGCATTTGCTTTTGCATAAACACTTTGACTTTGTCACATCTTTTAATCAACCATAACAAAGCATTATGCTCTTTCAGAACGATCAACTCCACTAACATTATCTGCATAATTGGAAGGCATCCCTAATCAGTCACTAGAGCACTTGCATCTTAGCAGATGCAGGTCTAGTATATTGAGACGGTCCTAAGCTTACTTCAGTGATTTAGGGTGTTTAAAAAAAATACCATGCTTAGGCCAAAATGAGGTTTAGATATAGAGATTTCTGCCCAATCCTTCCTTCCCCACACCCCTCCCTGAATGTTTTAAGGGCATACACCTAACAATGGGAAGGTACCATATTCAAATCCCTTGCCACCTCATCTTGATGCCTGTCTTCCCTGGACAATGCATAGGGAAAAGATAAGCATCCCAGAGCTAAGCTGCCATGGGTGGAGTATCATCTGAATCATGGCAATCAGCCATCTGAAGAGGGCACTCTGTCTTAAGTCTTTCGTCCACTCAGGGACAAGGCGATTGCTTACCTAGGATTCACTATCAGAAACCATTTCCTTGTGTTAGGCATCTAAGCCAGGTTTCACATAAGTCATGGGCAGAAGCAGAGGGTAATTATGGGAGAGCTGGTGTAGGTCAATAGATTTACTCAATACCTAGAACCCTCATTAGGGAAGTAGGACACGCAGCTTCAAATCCTTCCTCTGGCTGATTTGGAGCAAGGATTTGAACCAAGGTCTCCTACATCTCAGAGGGCACATCTGCACAGGTAATGAATTCAAAGCAATAAACTCCAGTACATATTGTGCTGGAGTTTATTGCTCTCAAGTGCAGCTTTTGAATGTGTGCCTGAGACCGCAACACGTTGAACCAGGATAGTGCCGTCCCATCTGGCAAGGGGCCTCAGGAGTCAGCCTGCTCTGACCCAGCTCAACATGCTGCAGAGGGGTTGGCTGGGCTAGCCCCACACTGAAGCATCCTCATGCTCCAGCCACCCCCCTCACCATCTACATGTGCATTGCTGTACAGCAAATAACTCCGCCATAGGATAGTACTTGTATTTACTTGTATTTACAAGTACTATCCTACGGTGGAGTTTTATTAGTTTCCTGTGGCGTAATAGGGCTAAACATGTAGACACAAGGACTTTACTGTGGATCTAATTGGGCAGGTCCTCAGTAAACACCTTGTGTACATGAGTCCAGAGTGTTCTAACTAGCTAATAAATACTCTGGGGTGGGCCTCTATAAGCTTCTCTTGAAGTTGCTTTACTTTTCTGTAATAATTCAGGACTGTATGGGATTGAAGAGAATGGCATGAGTGGGAAAGTGCCATTGACTCCAGAGGCCACCTAAGATAGGGGAGATTCAGGTTCATGTCCTTTGCTTTGATGAATAATTATAAAAAATGAAACAGTTTCAACAAAAGAAAATGCAAAGCCATACTGCCTCTCCCTGAATGTTTTAAAAGCATACGCCTAATAATGTAGGGGTACCACATTCAAATCCCTGCTGCAAATCAAGTAGAGAAAGGACATGAACCTGTGTCACTTACAAACCATGGGGCTACTGGGTATCAGGGGGAACTGCTACCCCTTACTCCTGGGTTTGAGAAAAGGCCTACAGGTGTCCTGAGAACACCTCTGGAATCAGTCCCCAGAGGTGAGATAGATTCATAGATTGCAAGGCTAGAAGGGACCTCGGAAGATCATTGGGTCCAGCCCCCTGCACCAGGTAGGAAATACAACTGGGGTCAGTGGACCCCCACAAGGTAACTGTCCAGTCTCCTCTTGAAGATTTCCTGAGTAGGTGATTGCACCACCTCTGGAGGTGGCCTATTCCACAGTCTGGACACCCTGGCTGTGAAGAAGTTTTTCCTAATGTTGAGCCTGAAACAGTTTTCCAAGAGTTTATGACCTTTACTACTGGTTACTCCCAAGGGTGCCCTGGTGAACAGTTGTTCACCAAGCCATTGATGCGCTCCCTTGATGTAGCAGTAATCCTCTATTGAGGCCCCTCTCAGCCTTCTCTTTTTCAGGCTGAAGAGTCCCAGGTCTCTCAGCCTTTCCTCGTATGGCTTGCTGTGCAAGTTTCTGAACACATCAGTGGCCCTCCTCTGGACTCTCTCGAGCTTTACCACGTCCTTGTTGAAGTGGATGCAGTACTCCAGCTGTGGCCTCACTAATGCCAAGTAGAGTGGAAGAATCAATTCCTAGTTTTGCTGGAGAAGCATTGATTGATACATGCTGGGGTATTATTTGCTTGTTGACTATGGTGTCACACTGCTGGCTCACGTTCATACTGTGGTCTATTATTACCTCCAGGTCCCTTTCATTCACGGTGCTGGCCAGTTTGGCATTGCCAAGCCTGTAGGTGTGTAGGGTTTTTTTGTCCCCAGATAAAGCACTTTACATTTCTCAATGTTGAACTTCATGTGATTCTGATCCACCCAACTTGCCAGCCTGTCTAGGGCCGCCTGTATTGCAGCCTATCTTCAAGCATGAGCATGCTTCCCCATAACTTGGTGTTGTCCATGAACTTGGCCAGTGAGCTTTTCACCCCCACATCCAAATCATTGATAAAGATGTTGAAAAGCACTGGACTAAGCACCGACCCCTAAAGGACACCACTGGCCACTTCTCGCCAAGATGACACAAATCCGTTCATTAGAATTCTCTGGGTCCTACCCCACAACCAGCTCCCTACCCACTGAACTGTCTCACAGCTGAGTACACAGTCTTCCAATTTGCTCATGAGAACATCATTGGATACTAGATCAGAGGCCTTTTGGATGTCAAGGTATATGATGTCAACCTCCTCTTCCTTATCCAGGTGGCGAGTTACCTGGTCATAGAAGGAGATGAGGTTGGTAAGACAAGACCTGCCTGCAATGAAGCCATGCTGGCTGTCATTCAGAATCCTACCCTCTGCAAGCTTATTGCATAGAGACTCCTTGATGAATTTTTCCAGGATCTTCCCAGGGATAGAAGTTAGGCTGATTGGCCTATAGTTACCCAGGTTCTTCCTCCTGCCTTTCTCAAAGTTGGACACAACATTGGCCCTCTTCCAGTCCTCAGGGACCTCTCCGGAGTGCCATGAATTTTGGAAAAGTTTTGCCAGTGGTCCTGCAATGACTTTCGCCAGCTCCTTCAGCACCTTTGGATGAAGTGCATCTGGTCCTGCTGATTTATATATGTCTGATTTTTTCAAATGATAATATAGCAATTCTACAGTAATAGTAGGAAGGCAATCATTCCTACCCTGCTCATTCTGTACACACTCTGGCATGATTTTGCCCTTGGTCTGGTGAAAGACCAAAGCAAAGTAGTCATACAGGAGTTCAGCTTTCTCTTGAGTGCTGGTAACCAGGTGTCCTGAGTTGCTGAGCAGTGGCCGCATGTTCCCATTTGTTTGCCTCCTGTTCTCTACATACCTAAAGAAGGACTTCTTGTTGTCCTTGACCACCATCACTAATTTTAGTTCAGTTGCCACCTTAACCCTTTGAATCTGTTCCCTACAAGTGCGGGCCACTGTTGTATAGTCCTCCATGGGGCATGCCCCAAGCTTCCATTGTTTGTATGCCTCTTTCTTCTTTCTTAAGAGGACCATGACATCCCTGTTTAGCCAAGACTGCTTCCCAACCCTTTTGTTACCTTTCCTGTGTGTGAATGGACTTCCTTTGTGTTTTAAGGACCATGTCTTTAAGGAATGACCACTCTTCATGCACACCATCCACCTTTGTCCCCTGGTCCTGCAGCCCTTTCCCTATTAGTGACCTGAGTTGGTTGAAATTTGCATTTTTGAAGTCTAAAACTTTAGTTCTGCTATCTAATTTGTCTGCCTTGCAATGGACAGTGAACGTGATGATTTCATGGTAGCTGTCACTCAGGCTACCTTCTATTTTTAAGTTGGTCACCAGGATGCCCCCCTTGGCCAGGACCAAGTCTAGAATTGTGTTACCTCTGGTTGGTTTGTGCACCTCCTGAGTTAGAAAAAGCTCTTCAATGCAGGTCAGGAAGGAATGTAACTGATCTGACTTGGCTGAGTGCTCCTCCCAAGAGATATTTGGATAACTGAAGTCACCCATGATGACATAAATAAAGTCCTGTCCAATTTATGAATTCCAATTGGGCTTTGGCATAAAATTGTTCAATGCTATGAGGTCTTGGTGAGACCGTGTGCATAGTCAGCAGCCAAAACATTGATATTTATTTTACTACTGGAAATTTTGCTGCTTTTGAAATTGAAATGCCACCAGGGTTAGGCAACAGCTGAGCTGAGGGGTTGAAGATCTAACATTTTAACTTATGAAAATCAAGCAGGAATTAGATGGTAAAGTCCCTTTGAAGATCTAGCCCTGAAAGAATTCAGAAGCATATACTGGTCTAGGATGCAGGTCTCTCAGCAGTGCTGAAATACAAATAATAGATAATAATAATTGTAATATTGCAGACACTTTATTTTTTATGGAAGAGGAAACTATTTTAACTAAAACTCTGTGTTGCTTTGAAGGCACAAAATTAACCTTTATGATACTGAGGAGGATCTTGCCAATATGGAGCACAGTGCCTCTATTTGGGTAGGACATAGCAGAGGGACCTAGGGATCCTCCATTTCAGAGGAAGCTCCAATATATAATAGAATGGATGTTGGCCGCCTCTATCCCCAAGACAGAGATTTGACTCATCATTGTTACAGAATGAAAAATTTAAGAAATCCCCAAGAGAAGAATTTTCTTATTTTATTCAAACGAAGCTTCCATCTGAAGGCACATATGCCACCATATGGGATCCATTTCAAGCATTCATTAGGAGAAGAATAATTAGTCTAGCATCATACAAGGAAGAAAGGAACAGGCCCAGAGGATAATTACTTTAGAAACAGAAATAAAAGACCTTGAAACTAAATTTGCTAGGGACAAGTCTATGAAAAATGAAAACGAACTTATTTGTGGGAATTTTGAATCCAAGTATACACGAACAAAGGGATATGCGAACAGGAGTCTGCCCATGATAGGATTACCTTTAACCTGGGGAAAAGCTGGCATACTGTTATTTTAATGACTACAGAAAATACACCAACTTATATTTCAGCCATTCTACTGCAAACAAGCAGCTCTCATCTAGTACAGAAAAGATTAATCACTTTCACATTATACTAGGGAGACTTGCAGTCTATGAGTCAATCCTCTGAGCTGCAATTACACCAGCTCTACTGCTACAGATCTTAAGCTTCAATTATGACTGTGGACCCTTAAAATACCAGAACATGGGGTTACAAGTCAGTGGAACTCAGTAATTTGGGAAGCCTATTACAAGAGTGCCCTGAAAAAGAGAAATGCTTGCATATAAATGAGCAGTGAATAAATTAATTAGATAACATGAAAGTAGATGGTACTCAAGAACACACAGAACCATTCCTTGGCTTGTATAACCAATAAGACATTTCAGCACAGCACACTGCCAATGGCATCTGCACACATCTGACTAACTGCAGCTCTATCTAGACTTTCAGGCATACTTTCTGTCAACATGCCACCTCACCTCAAAGCTCCCCCAGAATTGGACAGAGACGCATGACATTATTGTATGAACAACTTGCCCCTCCCCAGTCTCATGGGGCTACAAAGTTATGCTAATTTGGGGATTCTGTATGTTGGCAGTGGGTGTCAGTGAGGAGGGTTAGGGCTAAGCCCCAAGAGCAGCAGCAGTGACTGAATCATTTGTGTACCAAGAAAGGCTTCAAATTCGGAACCACTTGAATTAGAACAGTGAATGAGATTCCTCTAGGTAGAACTATTTGATTGAGATGGTGGTCAAAGGGACAGCTCTTTGATGTCTAGAGCTTTATGCAACAAAGGACACATTTGAAATCCACATCACTGCATGTAAAACAGATGGTGAGGGTTATGACAGGAGTGCATTCATATTGGGAACACTTGTTACAATGCATTATCATTTGAAGATACAGAGAAAGCTATCTAGCCTTTAGTGACTCACCTACAGTATAAACAAGATAATTACCTGGTTCACCTGCTGGAGCAGAGAGATCGATTACAGAAGCTAATTAGAGACCTGTTTTAAGTAGATATGAGCTCATGGGTTTTTGTTATGGGTGCTTCTTCTCTTAACACACCACAGAGAAAACCATAGAACAACAGTGATTAGCCTTATTTCATTTTTATTGCTTCCCCCATTCAGAGCAAAACCACAGAAAGTCAAAAGTGTAGCTAATTTACTTTAGCAAGCCAGCAAATGTAAGCTAATTTCCTTGCTTTGCTAGTTATAAGTCTTTGCAGGAGAATTAATGTCAAAGGAAAACAAAAAATACGTATCCATATGGAATATGAATGCAACTCACAGTAGCATGACAGACACTGCAAAAGAAACGTTCAAGGTTTGCTGTGAGGAAATGGATGTTGGCGAGTGAGCTCCTGGGCTCGAAGGTGTAGGTGTTATTAATGCATGAAGTAGGAGGGAGGGTAAACTGGGCTGAATATTACCTTGTTGGCTTTTTCTTTCTTTAAGTGGAGAACAGTAATGTCTTCCTTATCATCGTTCCCAGCAGTTCCTTGGGGATATCTGAGAGTTGGGGTCATGTCTAACAGAATGGCGCCTCCGTGCATCCAGATGGCCCTTGGGCAAGAGTTGGCACCAAATTTCTCCGAACTGTCAAGAATTAAGTGGTTCTGTATGCACCTAGCTACATGAATTCAGAGACTGTAACTGGTGAAAATGTAGATATAAATGGAGATTAAGTGATTACAGAGCAAAGGACAATTTTTGAGGCTGTCAGTGTCACCTCCACATTAAATGCCAAAAGTGGTACTTCTCTGTGGCCCCAGCTCAGGAGCTCTGTTGCCCTTCCATCTCAGTGACATGCCTGCCACCTTCCTTATGTATGGGCTGGCAAGTAAGAGGTGTTAGTTATGTTTAGCTGCTTTTTTTGTTTGTAATGACAAAATGATGTTTACACCTCTGACTCACGAGGCCCATTTATTTAATTGAAATTAATTAAACAACATGAGGCACCTAGAGAGCTGACCTGACTTACATTCCAATGTACAGGAAAGAGTTTGCAGCTGATGAACCTGAGGGAAGACAGACACCAATCTCTGCTCTAGCGTGTACAACAAGTCAGCTATTTGGGCACCTGACACCAGCTCGTCTCATCCCTTCCCTTATATTTCACTCCTTACTAGTTTTGGCCACTTTCTGGATGGCTAGTCTGTTTTGCCTCCCTCTTTCACGCATGGTTTGACTACCTCTCCCTATCTTGCACAGGGACCCTGAGCATTTAGCACCTGTTCTCACTGGTGGCAGGTGGCAGAACAAGGAGCAATGGTCCTGAGTTGCAGCAAGGGAAGTTTAGGTTAGATATTAGGAAAAACTCTTACTTAGGAGGCTAGTAAAGCACTGGGACAGGTTATGCAGAGAAGCTGTGGAATCTCCATCCTTGGAGGTTTTTAAGAGCTGGTTAGATAAATCCTCCGTTGGGCTGATCAACTTGTGAATAGTCCTGCTTTGAGCAAGGGGTTGGACTAGATGACCTCCTGAGGTCCCTTCCAACCATATTTTTTTATGATTCCTCTAGAAGGTAGAAGACCTAACAGGTTCAGAATTACAGAGGGTTTGGCCCCAAGATCATATTCCAAACATCGAGAAACCAATGGGGTATTCGACTAATGTGCTGGTACTCATGCCAATGGTCCATCAATTGATTACCAGGCCCCACGTAATTGAAAAGAAATAATATGGCAAAATCATCAACAAACATAAAACAATGCTATCAGAAAGAGACATAGCACCAAACACAAGTTTTGCTTGTATTTTATAGTAATTAAGGTCCGCCCCATACACGATAATGGTTCTGTATTATCTCTTTGTTCACGGCTCTGGGATCCAACAGAAACATCTATGCTTGTGAGAGAAATGCATCTTAGGATGCCACTCAACACTATTATTAACAAAGTAATATTGCACTTGTTTTAAGAAAGCAGATCTATATTAGTGTGAGGAGTTTATGTAATGGTTTTTTATGCATTAAATAAAGGCCAGTTCTTCCCCTAAACTCTTTAAACACCCTAACCAATAATTAATTTCACTGATACAGGACAGCTACATCAGCCCTCAATAAAATGATTTGTATAGATCTAAAAGGAAGTGCTTGGGAAGAAAGACAGGGGTGAACATTATTTCAAAGCTCCTTTTATTTTTTTCCTGGTCTTAAGACTTGTGAAATTATTTAGTTGACAATCTGAAAATAAAACTTGAGCTGTATTAGCATGTAGACGGCTCAATAGAAGGGGAAAAAAAGGAGAGAGAGGATTAATAAATTACATGCTAGAAATGGGAAACAAGATTAGAGGTGACACTTTGGCAAAGTCTTCTTCACGGCAAAGGAAAAAATAAAACAAGATTAGTCAGAGGAGAAATGGGAGACAGTCAGTCACTGGGAAAGATGAAATTGAGAGAATGTGGGAAAGGACTGTGAAAAATGGAGGAGTTAATTAGGATAAAAGTTGCGATAAAAGTGACTACCTAGCAAAGACGGACATTGCTATCAAAGGGTAAAAAACACTCCATGAATCAGAGGGTCGGAAGGGAAGCTGGAGAATAATGTGCTGATAGCAGTGAGAATGTACAATGGGGAGGATGACAAGAGAGGAGCAAGGTGAGAACACTGCACATCACTAGTGTGCACAAAAAAAGAGGAGAAAGGATTCCCACCCCACCCCCATGCCACTGCTATATTCTCATCTGTCCCTTGCTAGTACGTCCTTCCATGTCGTGTTGATTTGTGAACTCTAGTGGTGATATTTATGGGCACAGAGGAAATAATGTCTCCTCTTAATTTACCAGCTTGGCCAAGACTGAATTCTCTGCCAGTGCGTGAGTTACTAGACTATCCTGCAGCAAATCTCAAATGTGCACACTAGGAAAGCTCCTCTTCCGGCACACAGCTTCAGCAAAATCACTTGACAGACTGCCAAAACCTGGCTCTTTTTTCTGTCCTGAAGAACCATTACATCACCAGGGCTGCTTCTTCTCGTCCTTTACCCCTGGCAAGCTGGATGGACTTTCTACCTCCCATGCTGTATTCTGTATAAACTGAGTTAGCCCTTCTTCTTTTACCCGCTCTGCCAATCAACTATACCTCCCTATAGGTTCCCAGGACCCATTCTCTTTCGTCTCCATTGCTGTCCCTGTTGCCTTTATGGTCTGAGGCTTTCATTTTATCTTTTTATAAACTAATGCTTCTTGTCTCCTGCATCACATGACTGAACAGCTGGTGCCGACTTCTAGGGCAACAGAACAAAGAAGACAGGCTGAGAGATGTGACCCTGAAAATACTGTGATTGACAGATGAAGAGAAGTCTTATGCATTCTGGAGTGACTGATGGGCTATCTCCTCCCTTGGGTCACTAGGCCTTGCTTTCCTGGACGACAGAGATAAGCAGGCTGGGTAAGGCTGCAGGGGTGGACTCAGAGGGGAGCAGGCAGCAGAGCGTCCAGGGCAGCTGCGTTCCTTTCTTCAGTCTGGTGGTACGATGCAGCTATGCTACATTTTACAGCAAACCAGTTGCTGCTGGCTAAACCCAGCGAGGGAACAGACACAGGGAATGGCCTGGTAGCACACAGGTGCTCTACAGTGGCTTGTATTCCATCCCGCTGCATGGAGGACTGAAGTGCACACTAGTGATGTCTCTTCCCCTCACCACAATCTTTGAGCTTGATACTAATACTATTTAAGTCTATGAGAATCCTTCCATAGAGTTTCAGGGGTCTTTAATAAGATAATTCATGGTGCCATAGTCATGGGTCCAGTCCAGGACCAATCTATCTGACTTGCATGGTCATATCAGAAAACATCAATGGCTCGGAGTAATTTTCCCTACAAATGTCAATAAGTTTCTCAGATAAAGTCACCAAATTATTTCAGTCCTAAACAGGTGTGCAATACTGCCTTGTATACCTAGGACAGGACAACATCTAAATGTACTGGATTTAATCAGGGTTAAATATGGAAAAAACTCATTCTGCATATGAACATAGATACAGGGTAAATATTTAGCTATACATGTAGAATACTTATATTCTTTATATGGGTATAAATACAAGGAATAAATATAGGTGTTATCGGCTCTCTTATGTACTGTTCCTGCAACTTCATCACATCATATTTTTTATTCAAAGTTTACCAATTTCACCACAAAATAGAGTATTTCAAATGTAAATAAAACATATTTCTAACTTTTAAAACAACACAAGTATTATACTGTTAAAATACTTATTTGATGAATAACCATAATCAAAACATAGAACAGGTAAAATTAATGGAAGTTTTCCTCTTTATTTGTGTGGCAGAATTTAACTCATGTTTAAATTAATATTATTTTCATTAAAATACAGTATTATGCAGTATAAGCCACCTATTTAATATGTAATATCTAATGTATTAGCGACATATCAAAATTAGTCATATTCGTGACTTCACTTTTTAAATGGTAATCCTTTGCAGATTATTTATTTATAATCTGTTTTTAATCAAAATGATTGGCAAATTTAATAATTTTTTTCCTCTCCTAAAGTGGTAGACAATTTAGCTATAGTTATATTACTTCCAAGTACTAGTTCAAAAATGAAGACATTTCATATTTCAGAAACTGTAACCTTCTGAACAGACTTCTAATAATAAAATATAATAAACTAGTCTCTTTTCTAGACAAGTCTGATGCTTTTCTCAGCCTTATTTAGAAAGCTTACCATAAGGCAAAAGGTTAACTAAATATATTGTTCCCAAGAGGACGATGCAGGGAATATGCAGACACATACATCTACCTTGTGCAACCTCACAAGGCGCTCTGCAAAATATCACTTGCACTCTTGACCTGGTTGTTTTTAAAGTTATAGATGGATCAGTCCAAAGGAAGTCACAGGAAGGTATATTTCAAGTGAACTACTTACCAAATGCAGAAGTTTGCATTTGTACAGTGATTATATTTCTTTGATAGGCAATCTTAACTTCCAAACAGATGAGGTACTATCAAAAGAAAAACTGGTTCATGTTAATGCATAAACATTCATCATCTGTTAGTGATTATTTTCAATAGACCTTCCCACTCTATTTGTTACCCACAAAAATCAAAGATCTTCAGATTTGAAAGTGGTAGATTATAAAACACTGCTTAAACAAGGCATATTTCCAGCTACTTAATCAACAACTGAATGATTTTAAAACATGATACCTAGACACTTGGATGAAGGGTTAAAACATACGGATTCTGCCATATTGATGTTAAACGTTTAACCTTGTGGACAGTCATGTATTCTATATGTTTAAGATATTAGTTTAATACTACTCTGAAATTAGTTTACATCTGTTTTTAACAGACTTGCCCAAATTTTGCAGCTGGTTATTGATATTTAGGTACCTAATCTTGTGCTCAAATACAAGACGTGTATTTTCTCCGTTCAATAAGGGGGAATGCCCCTTTTCTTGGATTCAAGTACAAGGCAGGGGGTGGAGAGGATTGAGGTTAGGTACTCTAGCTGTGGCTCTGGCTCTAGCTGCAGCTGGAACCTGGGCTTGGAGGTGAAGCCACAGCATCTGCCTGTCCCACCACTGCCTCTGCCTGTAGCAGAATACCATCCCTGTCTCTCTCCAAAACTCTGCTACCTGACAATTTAGCTACCATAGTCACTCCTCTGCCCCATCTTTTCATGTGACCCTGAGCTGGATACATTCCTGAGGGAAGGGGGAACCCTGCGCCCTCTGCCTACGTGACTGGCATCATATATGTGGGTGAGGGGCTTACGCCCCCTATTGTTCTCAGCAATGCCAACATGACTGGGAGGGAGCTAGAGAACCTGCCAGTCTACCCGGCAACCAGTGATGCATTTCAAATTGGTTGGCTGGCTGCCAACATGTGCTGGTCTCCATTGGACCAGGCAAACGAGGTCATAAGGGCTACATAAGTTAAGGACTGCCCAGGAGGAGGTGCTGTGGCCAAGATGAAAACTCAGAAAAAGAACAGCTGGACTGTCTGAAACTTGCTTTCTCTCTTGAAACTCATGATCAGTGAGCTGCCTGCCTCCAGAGGGAATCTCCGCCTTCCTCTGAATGACACTCGTGAGTAAGCTACCTGAGCTCTAACTAGATGTATAGCTTGCAGTAACTCAGATGTGTGAATGAAGACTACCCAGCCACCCTGTTTGCTCTATAGGGTTTCTCTGATATTACTCTACCCTGTACCCTATTCCAAACCTACTCCTTGTAACCAATACAGTTCTCCTTTGTACTAATGTGGGAGACTTATTGGGAGTGGATCTAGATTATGCCTTGGGGTCCTCTTGGTTTGGCTGAGTAAGGGAGACCACTATTTGTGCTTCAGACTGAGGGAAGCACCCCAGGTTCTTGAAGTGGGTTGAGTAATCTCAAGGGCTACTAGGCCTGTGTTTCCCAGGAGGCACAGAGCCAGGATTACTCCAGAACCTGGGTGGTGGCGGTGTTACTCCCAGGCTAGTGGGTGTGCTCCAGAACAGGGGTCA
The DNA here is from genome assembly GCF_001723915.1 of Gavialis gangeticus. NCBI lineage: Eukaryota > Metazoa > Chordata > Crocodylia > Gavialidae > Gavialis > Gavialis gangeticus. The sequence continues at coordinate 13,858,713 of NW_017728998.1, read as the reverse complement.
GCCAGATGTGAGGTGCCCCCAGGGAGGCACTCGGAGCCTGGAAGGTGGCCGGGTGCAGTGAGGTAGGTGGCTCAGTACAGGAGCACCCACTACTGGCCTGCCACACTGCCCACCCCACCCACATCCATTCCCCACAGCTACCTCTGTCCCTCCACCTGTGCCCCATTGTCTCTGCCCCATACTACCTGATCCCCAACTCTGTCTGCACCCTCATCCCCTGCTATAGCTGCTGAGTTATGGCCCTTGTCCCAGCTCTGGTTCTGACCTTGTCCTGGGACTGGGTATGAAGCGGTCACTGCTACAGTTGCTGTTGCCAGGCTGGATGGGGCCCAGAACCAGCATGTGCTTCATATCCTGGGCAGGGCCAGAGCTGCAACTCAGGGTACATAATGGTGATGGGGGCTGAAAGGGGCCCTTGGAAACTCTTGACTTCCCCCCTGCAAGCCCTGTCAACCCTCTCCCACTGTTTTCTCCATCTCAGCAGTGGAGGTGATGAATTTAAAATGACCCTCCAATATTTAGTATATATATGCATTTTTCATGTATAGAATCTAATTATTGGGGGGTCATCTTCAATTTGAAGTTGTTTTGGATTCAGGTAAATACAGTAGTAAGAAAAATTTAAAATGCACCCAATGCATTCTTGCCTTCAGAGATGCAGTAAAAATCAACAGATAGAAAAATCAGAAAAAGTTTATGAGGAATGGAAATGTGCATATCATGAAATATGAAAGAAAATATAACAGTGAATTAGATAATTTATTCAAAGCTTCCTGTATGCTATGTGAATTATAATTCATGATTAAATAAAATAAAGGTTAAAAGTTGGCAGGTATATGCGATAATCAGACAGAATGACTTATAGAATCATAGAAAGTTTAGTTTGGAAGGGACCTCAGGAGATCATCTGGTCCAACCCTCTGCTCAAATCAGGACCAACCCCAACTAAATTGTCCCAGCCAACACTTTGTCTAGCTAGGTTTTGGAAACCTCCAAGGAGCTTCCACCATCTCACTGGGTAATCTGTTCCAGTGTTTCACTACCCTTCTAGTGATACAATTATTTCTAATATCTAATCTAAACTTCCCTTGCTGCAACTTGAGACCATCACTCCTTGTTTTGTCATATTACATAGCCCCCGAACCATTCGTGTCACCCTCTGCTGAATTCTCTCCAATTTGTCTATATCCTTTCTGTAGTGTGTGTGTGGGGGGGGGGGCAAAACTGGACACAGTGGCTTCACCAGTGCTGAATAGAGGGCAAGAATCACTTCCCTTGATCTACTGACAACACTCGTACTAATGCAGCCCGGTATGCCATTAGCTTTCTTGGCAACAAGGCACTCTGTTGGCTCATATTCAGCTTATTGTCCACTCCAACCCCTAGGTCCTTTTCTGCAGAGCTGCTGCCCAGCCAGGAAGTCCCCAGCCTGTACTGGTGCATGGGACTGTTCAGTCCTATGTGCAGGACTTTGGACTTTTTTCCCTTTCATTAATATGGGCACTATGTTTGCCCTTTTCCAATCATCCAGGACCTCTCCTGATCACCATGAGTTTTCAAAGATGATGGCCAATGGCTCTGCAATCACATCATCCAACTCCCTTAGCACCCTCTGGTGCATCCCATGCAGCCCCGTAGACTTTTACATGTTCAGCTTTTCTAAGTAGTCCCTAACCTGTTTTTTCACCACTGAGGACTGCTCACCTCCTTCCTAAATTGTGCTGCCTGGTGCAGTAGTCCAGGAGCTGACCTTGCTAATGAAGACTGAGGCAAAAAAGGCATTGAGCACTTCAGCCTTTTCTGCATCCTTGGTTACTAGGTTACCTCCCCCATTCAGTAAGGGACCCACATTTTCCCTGGTCCTCAACTTGCTACTAACATACCTGTAGAAACCCTTTTTATTACCTGTCACATCCTTTGCTAGCAACTCCAGTTGCACTTTGGCCTTTCTGACTTCATCCCTGCATGCCTAAGCAATGCTCTTATTTTCTTCACTAGTTATTAGGGCTGTGCAAAGCTTCAGGTGCTGATACGATTCAGAGGAGCTCCAGCCAAATTCAGAAGCCCAATCTCTGAATCCGAATCAAATCAGGAGATCAATAAAAAGGTTTGAATCAATTTGAAGCTCTCTAAATCAATTCACAAAAGATTTGGGGAGCTTCAGAGATTTGGGCAGTCCCCACTCACCATCGCAGGGAGCTATACCCAGACTCCATGCTGGTAAGTGGGCGGGGGAGGGGATCATAGGGGGACCCATGCCAGGCCCTATCCACAGCCTGCTCCCACAGCCCCCTGAGCACCCTATGACCTCCACTCACTTTCCCAGACCCCCTGGCCCCAGCTTCTCACCCCCTGGCCCCCTATGGCTGCCCCTCCTGGCCCCAGCTCCCTGCTCTTTAAAAAGAAAAAGCCCCAACTCACCAGCTGCTGCCAAGAAAGGGGAGTAATCCCTGTTGTCTCCCACTGCCTCATGCTACATGGGGCACTCTGTCATGAGTTCCCTGAGCCCTGCCCATTCTCCCAGCCCCCCAGCCATGGCTGCCTCACCCAGCCCCAGCTCCTGCCCTTTAAAAAAAACAAAAAGCCCCCACTAACCGGCTGCTGCAGCAGCCTCAGAGCATTTGGAGGCTTGTGGCAGAGCCCCCCATGCAATGCAGGGCAGTGTAACTCCTCCTCTTCTTCTCCCCTTCCTGTTCTTCCTGAACAGTTTGTACCCATCCATAAATGTGCTCCAGTCATGTAAATTCTCACCAAGTCTCTCTTATTCCAACCACATCATAGCTCTATGACTGTGCAAGGACTTCCAATTCTTCCTGTTTGTTTCTCAGGCTCCGTGCATTTGTGTACAGGCACCTGAGGTAACTAGTTGATTGCTCAGATTTCTCTGGAAGCATGAGAGCACCTACTCTATAGCCCCCTCCTGCTTGCTCTTCCTCAGGTCTCCTACTTACCCACTTGCCTCAAGGCTTTGGGCTCCATCCCCCAGTGAACCTAATTTAAAGCCCTCCTCACTAGGTGAGCAAGCCTGTCTGCAAAGATGCTCTCCCCTTTCTTTGTCAGGTGAATACCATCTCTTCCCAGCAATCTTTCCTC
>NW_017728998.1:13845552-13850620 GCF_001723915.1 Gavialis gangeticus | reverse complement strand
CAGATTTCTCTGGAAGCATGAGAGCACCTACTCTATAGCCCCCTCCTGCTTGCTCTTCCTCAGGTCTCCTACTTACCCACTTGCCTCAAGGCTTTGGGCTCCATCCCCCAGTGAACCTAATTTAAAGCCCTCCTCACTAGGTGAGCAAGCCTGTCTGCAAAGATGCTCTCCCCTTTCTTTGTCAGGTGAATACCATCTCTTCCCAGCAATCTTTCCTCTTGGAAGAACATCCTATGGTTGAAGAATCCAAAGCCTTGCTGGCAACACCACCAGCACAGCCAGATGTTGATCTGCAGCATCTAGGCCCTTTCTCTTGACCAGAAGGATCAACAAGAACACAACCTGAGCCTCAGATCCTCTCATCCTTGCATCCAAAGCCCTTTAGTCTCTTTTGATCCATTCAAGGTGTCCCCTGGCAATATCATTGGTGCCTACATGCATGAGCATCATGTGGTAATAGTCAGAGGGCCAGATGAACCTTAGTAGTCCCTCCATAACATCTTGGAACCAGGCTCCAGGAAAGCAGCATACCTCCCAAGATAACAGGTCAGGTTGGCAGGTGGCTTCCTCTGTCCCCTGCAGAAGGGAGTCTCCAACCATTGCCACCTATTGCTTCTTCTTGGTGGCGGTCATCTTGACCATAAGATAATCAAAATGGAAAAAACCTGGATATAAAACTACAATTAAGTAGTGGAGCTTTCAAGTTGTTGGGTATAAATGTCTGTGGGTGCCTGTACACAAAGCAGAGTCCTAAGGGTCCTCTGTACACAGAGGCTGCTCTAATGTGCTGTAATTACTACACTCCAGCCAGCCCCTGCATCTCATTTATCAGGGTCCCTGCACTTCAAAATGGTGGTGGGGGTGCTTTAAGAAGCTTTAGTTCAAGCACCCCCACCACCATTTTGAACCACAGGGATGCTGATGCACAAGATGCTGTGGCACTTTAGAGTGACTATCGGAGCTGCTCTAATTAAAGTGCCTCCCCTACACTGCCAGAGCATGTGTAAAAGTGCCCTAAGAGGGAGGAATCAGTTAAGTATTAGATGTAGAATTTACACAGTATAAGACTAAGAATTAGAAAGGAATCAATTTAATACAGAGTGGAGCTGCAGAGATGATGGAGTAGCTAGCTCAACAATAGTCTCTCTAGTTTATTTATGTTTGTGGGATTTTAAAGAAGAATAGGACACTGAATTTGGGCCTTAAAAATCATGAAAGAATGTGGAGAGAATGGAGTAAAATGAAATGGGATAAAGACATGAAGGAATGGGACATAGAAGAAAAATGAAAATTGTTCACAGACATTAATGTATGCCCAAGGGTTATACATAACATAACATCTAGCAATAAATACAACAGCAATAAAACAGTCAGAGTGCAAAAAGTAATCAAAGTTAAGAAATGGGCTTCTTTGAAACATAAAACAATTGGTACACAAGAAGTGAAATGAAGTTGAGAGAGTGTAACAATGATAAGAACAGCAAGGGTATAGGATTAAAGAAAAATTGCATGGAAGATTATTTTATCAAATTCATAAGAGGGGAAAAAGGAAATCCAAAGCAGCTTCATAAAAGAGATAACAGGGGCAATATATTGAAAAAAAGTGGTAATCACTGGTATAAAATTAAAAGCATTCTTCAACTTGTTCATTATAAGGGAACATGAGACACACACCAAAAGAAAACCAAAACGTATCAGACAGTGTCAGGCAGAGAGAAGGAGAATCAGTTACACTTCAGAGGAGATCAAGAAATAACTGTACCTGAAGACTGACACAGCTTTAAAGTGAGCTAGGATCTATCCCAGAATTCAAAATAAAATGACAAATAGTCAGGTAAGCCTGAAGAAGATATGCACAGATAGAATTCCTTTAGGGAGACCTGTAAGAAAACTAGTAATTTATATTCCAATAGTGACTGAGAGTAAAATCCACTACTTGGCAGAGGACCTATACAGGTTCTTTGCACTATTTGGCTGTGTACACATGTTTAAATGATCAAGGAGAATTGTTCCAGGTTTGTTCACCTAGTAAAAAAAAACTTACCCAGAGACACCTGAATAAACTAAACAGTCTGAACACCTAAACAGACTGATCAAAGATCATATGCTGAGTCCCTGAAGAGCAAAGAGCTTGCATTGCTGGTGCTGCTTCCCTTCCACCTATCCCACATTGCCTCCTGCCTGCTTACCTGCTCCCCACCACCTTTGTCCCATCCATTTCTTCCTGCTGCTGCTGCCACCTACCACCATGCACATATCTCAGCGTGCTCTGCAGGTTCCCTCAGTCTGCCTGGAGATGGATGGTAGCAGTGCACATGGCAGCCCTAATTGGCTGATCCAGACTCCTTAGACTCAGACTACATCTCCCTACAGCACAATGTGGGAGTGTGAAGGGGACATGTTCTGCCCCCTGTGTGGCTGCAGTAAGAGACTCTAGTCTAGGCAATATATTGACTCCCTGTGGGGGAAGGTGGATGGCATGGGAGCAAAATATTCAGGGACGTTGGAGAACCATGCTGTATCTTCTTTCAAAAGAGAACATATACAGACATTTGCTCTCACAAGAGAGCATCTCCCAGGAGCGATTTAACCCTGGTTGTTCCTGGGTTGTTTTTTTCCTGGAGTGGCAATTTTTGCTCTGAAAGAAAAATTCGGAACATCTGTATATTCATGTTTTTTCATGGGAGAGCAGTGATTCTCTCTGAAAGAAATTAATGTTTGATTGTGGCTTTTAAACCATGTTTTGCTAACAAAAATGTATCAGTGAGGAGTCCCTAGATTCCAAACTGGGAAAGAATAGAAGGACATAAAAGGAGATAACATTCAATGTTGGCAAGTGCTCAGTGGTGGCAGATGACAGAACAAGGAGAAGTGGTATCAAGTTGCAGCAAGGGAAGTTTTGGTTAGATATTAGGAAAAACTCTCTCACAAGGAGGGTAGTAAAGTACTGGGACAGGTTACCCAGGGAGGTTGTAAATTCTTCATCCTTGGAGTTTTTTTAAGAGCCAGGTAGACAAAACCTTGGCTGGGATGTTCAGGTTGGAGATGGTCCTGCCTTAAGCAGGGAGTTGGACTAAATGACCTCCTGAGGTCCCTTCCAGCCCAAATTTTCTATGATTCTAAGGAATTAATAATCATTTATACTACTGATATGCATTTTGTACTCTAAATAGTTTCTAAATTTGGTGTAAGCAATAGGATTACGGTGCTGAAAATAATTTTAGCCATCTCAAGAGAAGCAACTGCCTGAGGTGTGCTGTTAGATTAAAAAAAACAAACAAATAATATATTACCTTTAGGCCAGAACTAAAAACTGAAGTGGCATGTGAAAGAAGTAGGGGGAGGGAGGTGTACAAGTTATCTATATTTTAAATGTACCAATTTGGATCTCTCTTTTTTTTTTTTTTGTTCCTAGTTTCTTGAAAGAAATTGGAAAAAAAATGTGGTGGGGGCAGGGCACAAATAAAACAAGCAAAATAAACCTTCTTGCTAGTTTCTTCTGCTTAAAAGTTTCCTACCACAACACCAAAGCTAGTTTTGACATTTCTGAATTACACTGCCAAATTAAGAAATGCGTAAACCAAAGTGGCGATTACACAGTAAGTCAAGACAATTACTTTGCTACAGCACAGTGAATCCACATTTGGAGTAATATGCACGGATCTTCCAATTAAATCTAGAAGGGATCTTGATAGGCAAGGTATGTTTTAAAGCCAACAAGTGAGGCATGGGAACAAACAATGTTCAGCAAAGTAATTTATTGAAAAAAAAAAATACCAGCCAAACTCAGCATTGGTGTAATCAGCTGCAACTCAACGGATGTCTGATTGAACATGACCCCTTCAAAATAATAGAAAGAGGCAGAAAGGACTTTGTTAAAGCATACACAGCACTGCCCGGGATGTATGATAGATTTTTACTGAATATCTAAAGAATAAGAAGGGAACACAAATTTTAGAAGCCCAGGATACCAACAAAAGAAGATTTTATGAAGGAAGAGAGCACAGCAACAAAAAGATCACTGCAAGTTTATTACTGTATAGCTTCACTAGCGTGTATCCATGCTGTATAAGCACGTCAACGCTTTCTAAAATATCAGATTCAAAGTGCCAATGGCAGGGCATTTAGCTGTGCATCATCCTGGCCATAATAATCTGTTGCATCTGATATTTAATCTACTGCAATTCAGAGCCTTTTTAAAAAAAAACAAAATCAAGTCTTTGCTTTTCTAGATAGCTCCCCCTCTTTGGCTGCAGACACGGTCTTTGTAATTTTTTTATGGTTTGTCATATAACACTCTGGGATATTGTCCTACAGAGGACATGCTATAAATGTATTACTGAAATGAATTACCTATTCAGAGTGCCAGTGCCACATTACAGCTGGTAGAAAAGGCAGGGTAGGCTGTTTACATATTTTAATATTTTCTTTTAAGTTGTTCAACTTTTGTAATAAAAGCAAGAAAGAAGAAAACAAGCTTCACATTGATTTAGGACTTCAGGGAGAAAAACAAAACCAGTCCATCTATTTTATAAATGTGAATATGCTTATAACATCGATCTAGATGGTGTAGATCAATAATACCCAGAATTTCCCTATCCCCCACAGATTGCCCGCAAATTATAAATTGTGGTTACAAAAATATAATCAGGATGAAATATTATCAAGTCCCTTATTCTACACATGCTGTAATTCAAAAAAAAGAAGCCAGATATCTTGGAACTTTGAGTTTTGATGTTTTAATGAGTGCACTACTTTTTTTCCAGTGAAACACATCCAATTAAATTTAGCATCCAGTCTTTTGCTGAAGGGACTGACTGTAGCTTCCAAGTGACTGCAATTCTCGTTTTTGCCATCATAAGACATGCAGTTAGGAATCTATTTATTCTGTCACCAAGGTCAGTGCACTCAGCAGATACAAAGCAGCTGACAACTGAATAGCTGAAGTATTCAAAGTCATCCATACTGTTCATATAGCTTGTAACATTTGAAACATTACCCCTCTGGAACACAATTCACATAAAGTTCCATTTTTCATAGTTTCATAGTTTCTAGGGTCGGAAGGGAC
>NW_017728998.1:13842789-13845541 GCF_001723915.1 Gavialis gangeticus | reverse complement strand
GGCCCTAAGGCGGGTGCCTGCAGGACAGGTGTGGGGGTCTCCCTGTCTTATATTACTGGCCAAGAGGCTGCTTTCCACAGCTATGCAGGCTTTTAGTCAGTCTATCTGCCTCACAGTTAAATATGGAGAATTTATATTCTCATTAAAACAAAAAACCTGTTTAGCTTTAATATTTTATTTAATTATTGATTATACATTTCTCAACTGGATAATTTATTCACCTGTTTTGAACACTTTATAGACATAATGATCCTCACATATTAATCAGAAGCCCAAGTGAAGCATAGGGCCATATTCTGATCTCCTTTACACCAGTAAAAACCATATAGAACTCAGTTGACTTTAGGGATAAGTACAGACAGTCAACAAGCTGGAGCCTGAATCAATTCAGTCTTCACAGGTTATTCTAAGCTGCATAGATTGAACTGATAAACAAGAGAACAACATCACTTTTGAGTCCAGAAATGTGACTACATGCCTGCTGTGGCCCAGGCCTGAAGCCGGGGAGCGCTAGAGCACACCTTGCTGCTTGGCTGGAGCAGACAGCTTGAACCAAGGCTAACCCACCCAGGAAGGGGTGGGAGGTTGTGGTAGAGGTGCAAAGTAGCCTGGGATGCTGGGGGACTTCAAGTTAACTTGAATCTGGAGGGGGTCTGAGATACAAGTTCAATAAACTTCTGCTGTGTTATAGATTTGAACCTGTTTCTGACCCTTTATACCGGTTTATGTATAATTTCTGTCCCTAAACAAGCAGAGTTCACCTACATTTACATCAGTGCTACTGAAAAATGGTATTTAGGCTCTCACACTCAACCATCAGGATGCAGCTGCTTAGCTTGTCATTAAAAAGGTGTCTTAACCTATTGTAGTTGCAGATACCACACACTTCACCAGAATCCAATGCCATTGCATGTTCATGAAGCAGAGAAGCCTCAGGTGGCAGGTTTCCATCCCATAGCTCCGTAGAGTATCATAATTACTGGACTATACTTCTTTTCTAGTTACCTAGAAACTGTCCAGTTTCAATGGGAATTTGGCATCCGAATCAGTCAACTCTGTAAGTCAGCTTGAGAGTAGCACATGCATCTTTCCCTCATCCCACAGATTCTAGAGAGAAAGATATATGTGGTTTCCATTTTTTGACTTGTCCTCTTAAAAAAATCAGCATCTGTGTCTTGTTTCAAGGAAAATATTAGTGACACATCTGGACAGGGAGCACTACTAATAATATAACCCAGATAGTTATAATATTATGTACTATATCAGCAATCAGGTTGCTACAGGCAAATTCAGCAGCAAAGACAGTCATGCTCTAGGAAGCATGATATCATAAAAATCAGTGTAAATAAAATAACTCTTGGTCGGAAGTCTAGATTAGTGAGGTAATGTATGTATACCAGACTGAGAGCAATAAGTGCCTGCTTACTTATAGGCTATAACACTGAAAGCAATGAACATTTCCCTATTGCTGGATGCTTAGTTTCAGTCACTGGCATTTAAAATAACTGAAGTTTAAAATCTTTCTACTGCTATAGTAAATTCAGATACAGAAAACTTCCTATTTGCGCTAATAAATAACATAATGGCATAACCTGATCATTACCACCTTAAACATCACTTGAAGTGCAAGTTCCTTGCTGTTTGTTTTATAGACCAGCAGCATATCATAGACTGTAAAGGATGTGATTTTTATGAATGTTAATCATTTAACTTGACTGTAATTTCCAAAACTGCTCAATGAGGAGGATGGATGTACTATGAGAATGTGAAGGCTCAGATATAATGCTGGTAACTCCTCTATCAGTATCTGGAGAAAGAGGTCTCACTGTGCCTTTAGATATTTACTCAGAGCAATAGGGCAGATTGGTCAGGAAATGGTTATTTTTGGTTTTTGTGTAACATGTTAATAGTTCTGCTTCCATCTTTATCCTGATTTACAATGTTACTTGTAAATGTTAGACCCACCACCTTTCTTTCTGGGAACGTCTACACAAGACACTTACTGTTCAATAGCCTAATAACACTGTGTAGTAGCATGGCAATCAAAAATTGTGCTAATAGCCTACTGCACCGTGTTATTAGGCTAATGTGCAATAAGCATCACAAAATAACCATGAGCTGGTGCTACTGTGCAGTAACTCTACTTACTGTGCATTCAGTAAGTATTACACAAGTACTAAAGTAAATACATAGTATCTAAGACGCATGAATGAATGTGTAGATGTGCCCACTGTCATTATATCTGAGACCCTCACAGCCTTTAATGTCTTTACAGCTTCTCTGTAATGTAGAGAAGTGCTGCTATCTTCATTTTACAGAAAGGGAAGTAGAATCACAGAAAGGCTGCATATTTTCTTAAGCTCACATGGGAAGAGTGTAGCAGAATAGAGACTTAAACCTAGTTTTCCAAAGCCCAGACTTATGCTTTATCTACTGGACTTTCCTTCCTTTCTTCCAGCTACCCCTCTCTTCAGTTACTACAGCCTTTTGTCTATCTTCAGAGACTACCTGCTTGTTGGCACTGCATTTATGACCCAGATACCTTGTTCCAGGAGGACCCAAGCCCCCAGACCAACCATGACCTCTCCATTTGATAACAGGTAAATCTACCAAAACCAGAAATCCCGAGGGCTCTGCAGCTGGTCACTGTGACCTGGTCAGTGTGGCAGAGTCGCTTATATCTGTTAAGGAACAGTGTAGTACATGTCTTCAATTTTCCATCCTGTGTGTCTGCTTACTGCCTGCTTGTGTC
>NW_017728998.1:13824793-13837789 GCF_001723915.1 Gavialis gangeticus | reverse complement strand
GAAATCCCGAGGGCTCTGCAGCTGGTCACTGTGACCTGGTCAGTGTGGCAGAGTCGCTTATATCTGTTAAGGAACAGTGTAGTACATGTCTTCAATTTTCCATCCTGTGTGTCTGCTTACTGCCTGCTTGTGTCAGACACAGTGGGTCTTGAAGGAAACTTTGTCACAAACAGGCTTTTAGAAATCAAATAAGCCTTGCTATTGCCTTGGACCATTGTTCTAATGCATATTTATTTTACCTACAAGCCAATTCCCAAAAGCAAACCTCTAAATACCACTTTTTAGCCATCAATACCGTTGTGCATACCATTTGGTTTCCTTCTAGGCTTTAGGCCAGTGCTTCCAAAAGTTTTCCTTAGCATGACTCCATTTACGGCCCCATTGCCTCAGCATGACCCCATTTCCTCAGCATGGACCCTCTGACTCGCAACTCATAGCTCCCCACCCCCATGACTCCATCCGCTGATGTTGCAACTTGCTTTGGTGTCACGATCCACAGTTCGGGAACCGCTGCTTTAGGCCTCTCAAATAATCTGCACAGTCTGGGGTTTGACAGAAAGTAGAGCCTAAGAAAGCACATTGTACATAGATCCATGCCTATAGGTACCTGTATGAGCATGGAGGCTGCTCCAGTGTGCTGTAATTACACACAGTGCTGGCTAGAATTGAAAGATATTAGGCCTGATCCACTTGTCAGAGTGGGATGCCGTTGCTTTTAGTGTGGAGGAAGTACAAAGAACTCACCAGCCAATGCCTTGAAAAGCCTTACACACAGAGTCAGAGCATTTGCTTCTAGTGTTTCCCAACATGATAAAATTTGAGTTGGCGCTGTATTAAGAAATACAGATTTAACAAAAAAAATCAAACTAGGTCCTTCTTTGATAAACACTTAGAAAAACCTTTATTTATTTCATGGGGAGAGTTAATAATCAGTCCTCTTTCGTTTGGATGGAAAAAAAAAATCATAGCCACTTCTCATTTAATAAAATTGGCTAGAGTCTGTCTTTTTTGTCCTCAACTTGTATATTTCTATTTTGAGTGAACATAAAAGCATATTTTCTTGCCTGCTGAGTGTTCATTAAATCCACTTCCAACTCTTTGCAGCCATTAGAGCACTAGTTATGCTCTGATCTTACTGGCATATTGATTTAATTGTATAAACATTTCTTTCTTCAAATAATAATAGTAAATATAATAACTGACACTTGTACAATGTAGTCCTTCATCCAAAAGGCCTAAAGTACTTGAAAAAGATTTAAAAGAGGGGAAAATTGAAAGAGCAACACTTGTTATTGAAATATGGTTATCATCAGGCAGCAAGACTGCATAACTATTGGGAAGAATGCAAAGGAGCTAGGGGAGACTTTAGAAAAATGAAATATATCCGAATGGATCCCATCCAGGGACCAGACCTCCAGTATTGCTCTGTAAAACCTACGAGTTTCAATTCCCAGGAGTAGCACATATCGAAACCAGGAGAAAGGGGAACCACCAAGGCTTTCACCCATTGCAATTCACTTCCAGTTTCAGGGTTGTGTTCTGGAGCAGCCTCCTCTAAACAATTTCTCAATAGAAGCTCTATTACCTGAAGTAGATTGTGGGACTGAAGAATGAGGTGGGAATCTATGGTCCTTCTGAGTCTCTTAGCATTTGGATGACTTGCCTTCTCCACCATTCTGCTTGCACCACTGTATACAGACACCTGTTCCTCTTTATATCTAGTGAGGCAGTACTGCAACTTAAGAGACCCCTTTGAGGATTACTGCCGTGCCTATTTGGGATTTCTACAACAAAACAGGATATTGGCTATCTGAAAGTTTGTGAGATGCATTTCTCTCATTGATATGACATCGTAACAATAACTACCGCAACTTTGGGGGATGACAAAGAAACATACAGAATTCGGACTTTGTGAATTTAATCACCAGTGCACAGTGATGAACTCCAAAGGGCCAATATTCTTCACAACTGGGTTATAAAAAAAAGAAAGAAGAGGAATACACAACTATACGAACAGAACTGTCCATAAGAAGAGGTATTCGGAGTTTTCTCTGAGGCCTAGGAGTCATTTGTTTACCTAATAATTCATATAAGTGTTTTAGAGTCTTGGCAAAATTTACCATTTGGTAAAGAAGACTATCGATTTGAGATTATTTTTCCTGGTTAAGGTGACACATTGCAAACCACATATTAGATGGAAGGAGGCTCTATTAAGAGCCCACTTAAACTCTTCATTATGCTGGAATAATCTAAGTAACAATGCTCTTTAATTACCAAAGAACTTCTGCACATAAAAGCACTTCAAATTACATAGAGACTGAGTGACAGCAATCTTTACACAGCACTGGTGAACACAGATGTTATATTGTGTCATTTTCAAAAGCCAGTTTTCAGACACTATTTTTACAGTAGCTCAGTAATCCCCAGAGAACCACCAAGAAAGCTAAGAGAAGTTTTCCACTAAGCATCCTGCCTAGGGAGGCATTCTGCACACCACCTCTTGAACCTGTTTCCTACTCAGAAATGGATTCAAGAATTATTGAGCCAGAGAAAGAGAAAACAAATGGGCGCACCAGTACCCTAACAGTCACCTTGAATAAGGGTGCTGCATCAGCGAATAAGTAGCATGAAATACTTGAAATACTGATAGAAGCAGGGGCTGGAGCCCAAATCTACTTTTTCCTAGACCAGTGCCCTCACCACTACAGAAGAGCAGCTTTTAAACATGTCCCTCTCCTCAGCATCTCCTGTTGGAGATTTTCAGGAACTCCTACTCAGGTGTTAGATTTCCCGAATTTCATTTAGGTGCCTATTTTCCCTGCTGAATGAAATAGGAAAAAACTTAACAGCTATGGATACCCCTAGGCTGCTATATGCCTACAAGTTAGGTTTTGCAACAGTGAACAAAAACCTGTTTTATGGATCTAGGTCTTCTTGCCTGCACAATTGAAATGCCCTTTTTTCCTGTACCTCCTCAATTCTTATTCCATAAACTCCCTGAAAGTCAGCCGCTACTGAATCAAAACCCACTTCTATTAATGTCTTCCATCATTGTTTATTCCAAAGTAAAGTTGCCCTGCTTTGCTTTCAGTGGATGTATATAGCTCTGATTTTCTGACCTCATATCCAGCTATTCCCAAATTTCCTAGCAGTGCTCTGAAGTTGGTAACCTAATCCAAAAGAAGTCAATAGCATTGACTTTAGCAATGCATGGCTGGCTCTTACTTCTTGGCCAATTACGTGTCCTGTACTGATTAGATTACAAAGTCGGTCAGGGCAAAAGTTAAGAAAAATCATGGCAATGTAAAATATAGAACTCATCATTTAAATGTAGGATGCTTGAAATGTGGTGGCATGCCTCTCTAACCAATTTTAAATTGTTTGTCAGAAAGTGCAAGAAACAATGAGTGTTATGCAATATCATTTGGGTATTATGACACATGCTATTATTCTAATGCAAAATTTCTGTAGTCAGAAAACCAAAGCCATGGTGAAGAGTTTAATTATGACTCTCCATACCTGGTGGCTCCTCTTTTACTCATATTTTTAATTCAGTTGCACCCTTTAGTCTTCCCCTGTTTCTTCTTGTGCTCCACTTAATAACCCCTTTGCAAATCTTTGCCTTCAATTTTTTCTCTTAACTTCAAATTTACTATTGACTCTCTCCAAAGGGTTTTATGTTACCGTACATTAAAGATGTCTTATAAAAATACAATTTAATTTTACGGCATTGTAAAAAAGAGCTCCTGTCACAATGACATATGTGTATCATTTGCACAGTCCCACAGGAAATATTCATGTAATGGTATGGAATTTGTTATACTTTATTTGGGAACATTTTTAAAATTGCCAATTTAGTTGGTAATCACTCAGCTTAAAAATGGGGAACTAGAATGAAACAGGTAATGTTATAATGCAGTGAGTTACCAACAAGTTCAAAAGGACTCCAAATATAAGGATTAACTTGTGTTAGAAAGTCCTCTGCCTTTAGGAGTTTTATATTTCAGGGTACATCAAGGTGTTCCCAAGCTGATATACAGATACATCTGTGCAGCAGTGTTTCACTACAGCCCCGTAGAACTAACCTGAAACCCTGCACAACACACTGGGAGGAAACAAAAGGAAAGGTCAAAGAACGAATCGTCAAAAGGAAATGTGATCATGTTAGAACACATCTTGATGCTTTGTGTTGTAACTTGAAGTTGACTATAATTTTGCTATCAGTGTGGACACAAATCATACTCCATAGAGTGCTAGGTGGGCTAGAATAGACCAAAAGGCCGCATGCAGATGAGTGCAGCTATGCGGTATGTGGCACCGCAAATGTGTCCGCATTGCCACATGCCACACTTCAACTGTTCTCCATGCTGCTCTGTTCAGCTGTTCTCTGTGCTGCAAGGGAGCAGTATGGGGTTTTTTTTTGACTTCTGGATATCCAGAGGTCAAAAACCTCATGCAACCCTCCCCCCCTGCAAAAAAACCCAGAATGGCGCATATGAGGACAGCATGCACTGCTCAAAACTGAAGCCTGCCGGCCGACGCTCCAGTGCAGCTACCAGCCAGGCTCCAAGTGGCAGGATCACCACTGCTGTGGCCCCAGGAGGCCCCCAGGGCCCAAGGGAGGGCTGCTGGCCCCAGCCTTCCCTAACCCACCCGGGCTAACTTGCCACGCACCAGAGTGTGTGTGGCAAAGGTGTTCCCTGGGGACAACTAGCAGTGGCACAAAGTGCACTGCTGCTGGTTGTTCCCGGGGAACCAAATGTTCAGACTCGTCTGGATGCATCCAAAGGGTGCAATCAGAAGTGTAGCTCCCAGCTGTAACTCAGAATGATTTTGCAAAGTGTTCTGAGTTACATTACCCCAGACCAAACAGAAGTTAACTATTGTTTCCAGGGGAGAGGAGAATCTAGCTGCCTTCAGGAAGAGGGCTCTCTGCCAGTGCTCACTGTTTAGAGAACGGGAAGGGGGAAAGACAGCAGAAGAAGCTTATTCTTGGGGCTCTCCAGCTGGTGCTGAAGGGTGGGGTGGGTGAATTGGAGCCCCCTCACTGCAATACACCCACCCTGCCCTCCATGGGGGCTGAAACCCCCCCAGACTGAATTCTCCATGCTCCCTTTCCTCCTTCTCATTCTGAAAATTGCAACAGGCTGAGAGCTCCACAGACACAAGTTGCAAAAGACGCTACATGTTGTAACATCCTTAACTGATATCTCATGCAATGAGGGGTCAGATTTTCACCCAATCGGCCTTTTTTGAAGCTGTTTGCAGCTGTACACTTGTGTTTGGTCACAGCTATGAACTGCTTTTGATGGCCAGATCAGGCAAAAATTGTCACTTCCATCTGCACTTCCATCTGCACCCAAATTGGCCCTGTCAAAGGCCCTGTCAAAGACATTTCAAGGTTAGTAAGATTCCTCAAAGTCATATCCTAAAGAGAAGAGGTAGGTAGAGAGGTCACTTGGGATTGCTACTTACTCACATACCTTTTCATGCCCTGTAACAATTTGTCCCTTAATGGGTACATCTACACAAGAGGTTTACTGCACAGTTGACTAATTAACTGTGCAGTAAACATCTCAGCGTCTTCCCATGCAACCCTATGAGGGTGCACAAAAGTAATAAACTCTGCAGAAGGGTAGTATTTCTAGTACTACCCTGCTTTGCAGTTTTTTCATGCGCAGCAGTGGACATGTAGACACTGACCTGGCTGGCTGGGGCATGAGGGTACTTCAGTGCAGGGACTGTCTACTAGCCAGCCCCAAACTGAAGCACCTTCGTACACCAGCCAGCTGCTCCACAACGTACTGAGCCTGGACGGAGCAGTCCGGGGATGGCAAGCTTAGCCCTGGGGCCCCCTGCCAGATGAGGCTCCTGCAACCCAGCTCAATGTCCTGTGGTCCAAGCTCACATGTAAATGGCATGCCCAGGAGCTCCTAAGCGCAATAAACTGCAGAGCAATAAACTCTGCAGTTTATTCCTGCACACAAGTGGTAATTATAGATGTACACAATGTACACCATACTTTGTCCCAAGCTGTATTAGTAAATTGATGTAAATACAGGATTTACCTTTATTTGTAGAGCTAATTGTACCTTTCCCCAGAGTGGAGGGGAAATGGGGTATCAAAAACAAACCCATTTACCGAAATAAATTACTTTTCATTGCATTTGTTATTTATATCCATAAAATACCAGGATCTGACGAGCAGTTTTTATTTTAACCCCATCTTCTCCTCTTGAAAATGAGAATTGTCTGAACAGTGCTAATTTTTCTTTTGTGACATATTTTTAAAAAAATTCTAATTGACGTATCCTCCCAAAAAACTGCTCAAAACTGTTCAAATTCCATTGCTCCCCCATAGGGATTTTCAATTTTTTATTATTTTTTTGCCAAATGAAATTGCTCCCTAAATAACTGGCATTTTTCATCCCATTCAGATTATTCTGTGTGCAAATATGATGGCAAGTTTTATATTTAAATAGATTGCATCAATGGGTGTTGTGTGTGTGTGTGTATATATATATACACATATAAACACACACACACACACGTATGCATGTATGTATGTATATAACACCCATTGATGTGAGAGAGAGATATATATATGTTTATGATTGTGATTATATATTGCTCTCCGTAAGCTTGCGATCAATCTGAGTTTTTGGTGCCATAAATAAAGGTTGAGAAACAAATCCAGCCGCATTGTAATGATGTGCACTACAAACAAAATGCATTCTTTTGTATTCTGTAAATGGACTATTATCTTGTCCTTCAATGCTCAGTTGGTTTCCCTTACTAAAAAAATTTAATAGATAATTTTACAGCTGAATAACATTTGACCTTGGAACTGCTCACTGAAATCAATGAGGCAAGTTCATTTTTATGCAGCATCTATACACTAAAAAGGCAATCTAAGTAATTCCTAACATGAGATAGCTTAGCAATAAGAAAGATTGGTTTCCTGTAACGTGAAAGGGTCTGAGAACAATATGAGGGTTAGTTGCTGTCCTGACTCCAAAATAGACGGCACTATATTTTATCAAACTGAGACACACATGAACCTCAAAAGTCACAGTTTTATTTGTGACAGGGAGTTATATTGATCTTGAGAGCTTCAGCCCTGCAAATATAATTCTGAGGTGGGTGGGAATGGTGAAGGGAGGAAAGTTTCTTTTTCCTGAGAAATATTACTGAAGATCTAGCACATGAAGTGTTAATCAGCATAGTTCTCTTGCATGCAGCCTAACTATACTGACTCACACCTGTGGAGGATCTTAGCTTTTTTTGCAAAGCATAACACAAGACTTAATATTGCGGTCTACCTAGGCCATCAAAGGTAGTGGGCTTTCTACTACTAACCTATGAACCATCAAACTCTGGAGTGTCTAGACCTGAATCCCTAGAATTTAGCTGAAATCTGTACTTTTGGTCCAGGCTGTGGTTCAGTGGTAGAGTCCTTGTCTTCCAGGCAGGAGACCTAGGGTTTGCTACCTGGATGTGCATATAATGACAGCTATTGAGGCACCAAATGTCTGGACTTGGTCTGGCCTTTGGATTCTCTCTCAATGTTCTCAAAGGGGAATGGCAGGGAAGCCCCCACTCCTCCATACTTCTGCCTAGGCATATGCATTGAAGATCCTGGTGACCTCTCATGCATACTCCATGATCCAGAAGGATTAAGAGTTGCTTGCTAGTTCCAAAGTTTGAAGGTCTTAATTTTCCAGTTCAAACCTAACAAGAACGTCATGGTATAATTTCAGCCTGGAGAGACCAGGGTCAGAAAAACTAGGCTATCTGCTGTCCTGTAAATCTCCATGTGAACCATACACTGGAAGAAGTCCTGTGGAGTTTTTCTTCCATGGCAAGACCCTAGAATGGCATTTTCCCCTACTGCTCCACTTATATAGCTTCCCTTCAGTAGGGTATAAGCTGCTAAATATAATCATAGCCCACTACCTATATTCTGCTATTGTCTGCTAGGTAGGCTGAGCCAGAAGAATAGTTTTTACTAATCAGTGGAAGTAACAACACTGCAGGTCTGCTAAAAGATTTGAGAACTGTCTATAGTTTGATTCTGGTGTAGTGTATACAGTCACCACTCACCCCAAAGCAAAGCGATTTGTACAGCTCTTAAATTAGTACTAACACCCTTGAAACCTGCTGATGCCCTGCTTTGGAAGTGTTCTCCAGAAATGCCTTAGGCCAATAAGCTTGTTGGACCAACAATCAGAGAATTTCTGGGCAACTATGATTGTGGCAATGATCTGGTACATGCCAGCAGAATCACTCAATAACACACAAGAGACTACATGGCTAAATGCTGAAGGCCGTACATGCAAAAAACAATTGGCCCAGTGTACATATTAATCTTTCTATTAGTTTTCTTTTGCAAACACACATTTAATACAACCAATTCCATTAATCTTCTCTTTTCCACTTTCTTTTTTTTCCTAAGAAATGTATAGATTTTTCCTTCCATGTCATTTGTAAGCTTCTCACATTTGCAGCTCTAAAGCTGTGTCCATTCACAACCATATAATTATCTGCAGCTCTGACATGAATGACACTCCTGATATTGGTTAACTAAGGTCATTTATGGCAGCTCTTCACATGTCAGTGAGAAGCACAATTTATCCATCAGGGACACTTCACAACAATGTGCCCAAAGACAGAAGAAAATATGAATGATCAGGGCTAAAACATCAGCTGCCCCTTTATCATTACATAAAGGAGGTAATGTAGTACATCCATGAATTTTACTTGACCTAACAAAAATGCTGAAAGTGAAGAGCTCAGCAGTTTCCAAAAACTGTAATAAGAAGCAGCAAGTGCTTTTCTCCCATGAGAAAACCCCCCCAAACATGTGATGGCTACAATGTGGGATCTGTTTAAAAAATCAATAAAGATAGCTACTTCACTTTTACAATGTGGAACTTTAGAATATAGAACAATTACCCTGAATTATATAAATTACAACTTAATTTACAGTGCAAATTATATACCGAATTCATTTCACAAAACAACTCACTTGAGCATAGAAGTCAATTTAATTATTATTTTGGAAAACTGGGATTGGATTTTGCATTGTGTACCATATTCAAAAAAATATTGCATATGTAACTCAGCAGGAGATTCATATGTACTCAGAAACTAATGAGATGTGGGAAATAGATTTTGTATCATAAAAAGAAAATTACTAAATGAGAGAAAGAGTTTAAGAAGATCTGTTAGAGCAAAAAGAACCATTTCTTCGCAAAACTGAACTCCTGCCTTTTCTGCACCTCTGATTTTTGCCATCCCAAGTGACCTTTTCATTTCTGTAGCCATTTTGCAACATTCTGCTTTTTCCTTACTGAAAGAATTGTGCACACTCAACATTTTAAGAAGGAAAAAAATAGACTGGAGATAAATAGGAGTAAACAGTTTACAAAGAAAGTTGGAAAGAGAAACACATTTTCTGTTTTCATGTAAGGATTTTGTTCTGCCTCTATATTGGATGACTGCTTGTCTAAGGCATAATGAAAACAATTGGAAACAAACTGTTCTATTGCCACATTGAATTTATTCATTATTTTAAATAATCTTTAAAATTCCATTCTCATTTAGGGGCCTGATTCAAAGTCCATTCAACTCTCACTGCAGTTAATGGTCTTTGAATCAGCCCACTGGTCAATACTTTAATGCCACTGTTCATATTATTCCAGCTTTTAATAAAAACTGTGATTAAATGATGTTTCACCTGCTTTCAAGTTTTAGTTTGGAAATCTCACGTACTCAATTTATTTAATCATTTGTGCAGGCTTGTTCAGCAACTCAGGTATTTGACATTAACATCTGGCACCTTTTTAATGACTGCCTACAATGCAAGACTGGACACAAATGTAAGGTGTGACTTTTCAATTGACTGATAATGGCTGCCCGAAAAGTGCTGCTCTGCAGGATGAATTAAAAATTCTCTTTAATTAAGAGCTATGCATTTTGAGAAAGTTAGTGAAAGATGTCTCTGTACAGAGTAAGAAAAATACATATTCATATTTCTATAAGGCAATCAAGATGTTGATGTTAATATTAGAGCAATAACTTTAATTGTATTTCAGCAAACGAATGGCAATTAGGAAACAAATTATCTCAGAGAAGCATGTCTTCCACACAGCTCAGCCCTGAAGGCAAGCCAAAAGCTAAACCTTCTTCCTGAATTTTAATGCAGGAGATAAATAGACACACCTCTGGAATTATTCCAAATAGAAATACCTTAAACGGTTTAAAGTTACTCTGAGACATAAATGTAAAATCTGTCTTTCCTCTCAAAGTGGATTCTTCTTTGCTATGACTAATATCAACATGTCAGGAAAGGTAATTTATTTTATGCCTTAGAGATGAGGAAATATAACAGATGCTGACCACACAGCTTAAAAATATACTATGTATATATGAAATGTTCCACAGGTGTAATTCTGTGCATACATGCAAAATTGAAGACTCAAGGGCTGTGTCCAGATATGCAGGTATGTGTGGTTTGTGGCACCACAAGGCACCACAAATCACATGCATAAAATGTTAAAAT
Organism: Gavialis gangeticus; assembly: GCF_001723915.1. Lineage (NCBI taxonomy): Eukaryota > Metazoa > Chordata > Crocodylia > Gavialidae > Gavialis > Gavialis gangeticus. The sequence goes on along the minus strand of NW_017728998.1, from coordinate 13,827,225 downwards.
GTGCCTTGTGCTGCAACTTTGCATCACAGGGGTAAAATTTACTACTTGGATTTCCCGGTCGCAAAAAAAAATAGCGCTGGGAAAAAGAGCGATGCAGGACACACAAAAGTAGTGTATGCTGGAACAAACAGGGACTTGGTTCTCCAGTGAGATGCTCTGATGACATCTGTATTGCTCCATTTGTGCCCCTGATGCTGCAGCACACTGGAAGCTGGGAGGAGCTGGGCAAAGGCAGTTTGTTGTGGGACACATTGTCCAACTTTGGGCAAAGTGCATGCACAGGGGTGTGTGCTCAGGCACAGAAGTAACTGCACAAATTTTGCTGCTACTATTTGTATCACTGCAAGCTCATGCCCTGCACATCTGGATGTGGCCAAGGGCTGGATCCAGACGTGCAGGCATGTGCAATTTGTGACACAGCAAACCTTTTTGCAGCACCACAAGCCACATGCCCAGCATGTTAAAACATGCCCTGCATTGCAAATGTGCAGTGTGGGGACAAAATTTGCTACCAGGAAATCCCAACAGCAAAAAAAACAGGCACAGAAAAAAGCGGCACAGCATACGCGAGAGGAGTATGCACCGGCAGACATAGAGTCTAGGTCCTCCCAGGAGATGCTCTGGCTCCTGGCCAGAGCATCTCTACTGCTTTAGTTGTCCCCCAGCATGGCAGGACCTGGGAGGAATGAGGAAATGGCAGTTTCCCTAAAGTGGGGCAATTTGCCCCACACGAAAACATGTGTACAGGGCCTTGCACTGTGGCAAAAAGCAGTGACACAAATTTGTGGTGCTACTATTTTTGCAACAGCAAGGGATGGGCCCAAGGGCTACGTCCAGATGAGTGCAGCCATTTGTTTCTCCAGGGACAAGTAGGATTACCCCAGGAGGGTAGGAGAGGCTGGAGTCAGCAACTGTGCTGACCCCAGCAACCTTACTTGGGGTTCTGGGGGCCTTGGGGAGCTGCAGCCATGGCACTCCTGCAGCTGGGATCCTGGGCTGCAGCCAGATTGTGGCTCTAGCCAGCCAGGCTCCAGTTTTGGGCGGCACATGCTGCTATGATATGTGCCACCCAGCTTTTTTGGCATGGGTATTTTTTGACCCTGGGGCATGGTCTGGCCCTGATATGGCCGTGTGGAAGGAGGGGCATGCCCAGGGTCTGGCCCACCATATAAGGCTTGGGATTTTGGCAGTGGGGAGAGGTAGCAGCATTAACTGCCACTGCTCGCCTGCCACCAAATTTCCCAACCCTTGGGGAGTCCCATAGGCTGGATTCCAAGACTCTTCAGGTTGCATTTGGCCTGTGGGCCAGAGGTTGAGCACCCCAATACACACAATAATGTACAACTAACTTCTGAGGAAATGTAGGGTAGTGAACTTGTCATGCTTAGGACAGTAAGCTTGTTAAAGCATCCAGAACTACTTTACATTATCAAATAAATCTAAGACTTTCTATGTACTGATTGCTTTTCTGTGATGCAGCATTTTCCCTTCATTAAAAAGAAAACTTTTGTAGGCTGTGGACATGGCCAGTGATTGATAGACACAACTGATCAGTGCAGACTACAGCCTAGCGTAGCCCAGGTACACCTAGGGGGGTGTGCCCTGTCCTCCAGTGACAGTAGTGGGGGTCAGGCAGGGTGCTGATGGAGCAACTAGAGCAGTTCCCTCTCCTCCCTACAGAGCCAGGCTGAGACTGAGTGCTTAACTATATACAATTTATTACTATAATAAATACTTAAGATAAAACATGAAATATTTACAATAAAGCTTAGCATATATCACTACATATAATATCCCACAATGCACATACACCATATAACATACAACATATATCTATGAAATCTATGAAATATATAATAATTAATACATTGAACAAGATAGTTAAGGTTACAACATGATAAACACATATGGGGGCTCAACTTACATAACCCAAATAAGTTAATAATATTTCCTAGACCTACATATTAATACATTAAGAACATATAAACCACATAAACTTCCTTAAAGGATACCCATAGCTATATAGACCTTGACATAACAATCATCCAAAATAGAGAGTGCACTCAGTACCTCCCCAAGGGGTTTCCTTGGAGCCCCTCCCGTTTAGGGTCCTGGGATATGGACCCGCAATGGAGGGTGGAGGTGGCAGAGCCTCCAGTCCTGTGCCTGCCTCCCTTGTGGGGCCCGCTTCCCCAGCAACTCACGCTTCCTCTCTGAAGTAGCCAAGGCTCATCCCCTGGAGGCTGATCCCACAAGAGCCTCTCTCCAATGGTGCCTTTCGCTCTCCTAGATGGCCTGGTGCCCCGCACTGGACAGCCCAGGGCTCTCTTTCTCTCATGGTAGCCAAACCCTTACAGGATCTGATTCCCTGGTTTCACACTGGGGGGTTCTTCCTTTCCCGGGCCCTGCTCTGGGCACTGGGGCTCTTTTAG
>NW_017728998.1:13810528-13823312 GCF_001723915.1 Gavialis gangeticus | reverse complement strand
AGGTCTGAACGAACAGTCGGGGGACTCGCATCCTTCCCGGGCCTGTGAGGCTCCGGTCATTCGGCCTAGGGCTGGGGCTAACTTGAACAGCCATGAGCTGCTCCCAGGCAGGTCCTCCGTGCACTGACCCACGCACTGTGTGAGGCCCAAGCAGCTGCAAGCTACTCCCAGGGTGGATTCTCCATGTGCCGATCCACACACCATGTGGGGCTTGAGCAGCCTCGAGTTGCTCCCAGGGCCAGCTCTCCATGTGCCAATCTGCATATCGACTGCCAAGCTACTTGCCGGGTTCGCAGGCTCAAGCTGCCTTGAACGGCTCCTAGAGCCTGATCCCTGTGCACCGATTCATGCACCACTGAAGCTCAAGAAGGGTCCTGAGGATGGCTGTCTCTTGAGCTCCTCTTTCCTCGTTGTCCCTCATCGTGACTCCCCAGTGTGCCGAGCACACTCCCCTTTTATACTCTTCAGGGGCTCCACCCCCGAAGCTCTCCAAACCTGGCTGGCACAGTTCTGATTCAGGTCTAGCTGCTCTTTGCCCCCTCCCTTTGGAAAAGGGTGGGGCACTGCTTCCCTTGTGCTGCCTCCGGATTGGTGGGTGGGCTCCACTAATCAAACAGCAGACCCTCGATCCTGCAACTCAACCCAAGCTCTGAAAGGGTAAAGCCTGCTACACTAGCACAACTGGTATACACTCAATAATCAATACATTTGTATTTAAATTACAAACATTAGCTTGGGAAAGTAGAATAAGAATTTGTTTATCTAGCCACTAATATTAGACTAGGCCAAGAATGTGTACCTGCTTCTTGGAAAAAACATGTAACAGCAGCTGAAAGTAACAACTGATGTTTTTTGCCTTCTGATAACAATTGAGTTATTACGTAGTCAGCTGGAATCTTTGCTAACCTAGTGTCAGAGTTGGACACTTTCAAGGGACTCATGCTAAGCTGCAAAAGTGTGGCTGAAGCAGGCCACAAAGTGCATTTCAAAATGAAACTTTGCAGATGTCACAACTGGCCTAGTCAGCCAAGTAAAAGAAACAGAACATGATAAGTAGCATTCCCAGATGGTGAGGGAAAGAGATAAGTCCTCTTTCCCAGAACTGTCCTTTTTAAAAGGACACAGACCCCATCCAATTGGCATCTTCCAAGTCCACAGGAAAGCTGGTTCAGTCTAAGTCCTAAGTTGGTGAAACAAAGACATTTGAATCAAGCCAATCAGAATATTTATTTAAATAAGATACACATATTAGGTATAAATGGGAAATTTTGGGAAGACCTCTGCGAATTCTAGACAACCTGTTCCAGTCTGCGTGCCACTTTCCTGCTCCCTCCTGTCTCCCCCACCGGCCAGTATAAGTGAGAATCTATACTGGTAGCTAGATGGGAATAGAGACAAGTGCTTATTCTTTTGCTTTAGGGTGTAACCAATAAAAGGTTTGGTTATAGACCTGTCTCTTGCCTCTTTTTATGACTTGGGTGGTAGTAATACTTTACCTGCTAAAAGGGAATGGAGGAATATGGGGAACTGTGACTGTATCTAATTTGTATGTAATTTAGTATACAAAATGGGTAGTCATTTAAGGAATTGTAATTGTACCTGAATTCTGTGTCTAAGCTTGCAAACATGTCCTGAATATAGACGGGCTGTATCCTGGTCTCTCAAAAGACTGAATGGTACTGGGTTTTTAGTAACAATCTGGAATACATATTTAAATGTTATTCCTTCCTGTCCCCCGAAGTAGGCATAATTTGAAAACTGTATAATTTCTATGCATCTATTTTTTCTATATCATATTTCAGACGATAATTATTGCTTCTTTCCTTATACCATGTTATTTACTCTGATGGCTACTTACAGGATTGCTCCTATTATCTTTTTTCATCGGAACTGTTAGCCAAAAATGTGGGGTCTTGCAGTCTATGCCAGTTAGGAGGAGAAACTGATGTTAGAGTCAGATATTTACTTAAGGCTATTCTTTGTTATTTTCTAAGTGTGTACAAAGTCCTGTTTCCCTGAGCACAGGAGAAATGAAACAAAAAGAGACAGTTTCTTTGCTGACAGAACCTACCATTGCACATACAGCTCCAAAAGCACTATTTCCTTTAGCTCTTTCTCAGGGTCATTCTACCAATGCTTCTCTTCAGGTAGTGCCTGGCTTTCTGCTGCCTCACTGTGTGCAAACAGAAGTGCAGCTCCCCACTCTAACTCATGCCACTGCAGGAAGTGCCATGAGTTGCAGCAATCCCCTGGATCGAACAGACATTTGCTGTTGGGTCTCAGAGGCTGGGGAATCCAACTGAAATTTGGAGCAGCTGTGAGTCTGTAGCTGTTCTCCCCTAGCCCCAACTCTCCCTCCTTCCAGCCCTGGGTCTGTTTTCAGACTTGGAGGGGTGCAAAGGAGAGAAGGGAGCTCAGTTTGGGGTTTTTTCAGCTGGTGCTGGAGGGTGGGGTGAGTGGATGGGCCACCCCCCGGAGGTGGGGTGGGGGCTCCAATCCAGCCATCTTACCCTCCAGTGCCTGCTGAAAAGCCCCAGACAGAACTCCCTCAACTCCCTTCCCCTTCCCCCACCCATTTTGAAGACAGCACCAGGAGCAGGGCTGAGTTGTGTCAGCCCAGACCTGCTCCCAACGTGCATTGACACAAGTTAATAAAGGCACTCTGCTTTGGAGTGCCTTCACCTGAACCTTCATTTATTGAGGGTTCAGGTTGTTGTAGAATCGGGCCATTTTAAAGCATGCACTGCCCTTCTGTCAGCGCATGGCTGTAGAGTGCTTTCAAGGAGCTGATCGCATGACTAACAACTTCTGTTTATGCCTTCTGTGTTTTTTTCATGCATTTCTCCTGTTTCTTTTTCATACATAGCTTTACTAAAACAATACCTAGTAAAAATCCTGTATCCCATGCGCCTTTGTTTGGACACTGATGTGTACCTTGGTCTATATGGGGGTTACGATTATTTTGCAGGAGAGCTTAACCGACCCTTTCAACTTACATGAAGGGTAGTGGTTATACCCACCAGCTTCAATGATCTTTTGCTTCAATGGCCTAATCCACGACACCCATGGTCATCTTCTGCATTTATGGTTTTAACTGACTGGGCTCACGGCCAGAGTCAGAGCTGCAGCCATTGCCCCCACTTTCCCCTGCTCCTTCCCTTACCTTGTAACAGAATCTCGCCCAAGGGGGCCTTTTCACCCATGTTGAACGGATAAAAAACTGTGTCTTGGATTTGAGTAAATATGGTATTTCTGGATCTCTTGGTATTTGGGGAATTTTTCATATTCTTGTTATTTAAACTGAGTATAACTAGAGCAGCAATAACCTTTTAAAAGGAAGGGCCCAGAATCCCAGGTGTCTACGATGCAGCATTTGATCAATACTTTTGTGGAACCATTTCAGCTAATAGATCACTTATGAGTTGCTCACTTTGATAATTTAATGTTGATTATGCATATTATACTATTGGTCACTTCAGTCACATGATATTGATTTTACTTCCTGCCAAATAAGCAAGAAACTTTTACAAGAAAATAAGGAAATAGCCAAAGATGAACAACATGCTTTGCTTTTCAGATTTGCAGAACAAATATTCATCTTTAAAAAAATCTCTGAGACTTTTAGCTTCACATCTCTTTTCACAACTGCCCAGAGGCTGCATGTATACTCACAAACAATGAACAACTTAGTCCCATGAATTATAAAGGACTAAACACTGACCTTTTGCATCTGAAAATATTCCCAAATGGAGGGTGTTTAGCTTTATTATTAGCGTTCTACCTGTAGTTCCAACTTGCTCTTTAAATGGTGGATCAATGAGTCTTTCTACCAAGGCACTTCTTGAATATTTTGTTATATACATTTAAACTCAATACTTGGAAATGATACCATTTATTCTTGGTTTTACTCTCCCTGGGTGGGGGGGAAGAGGGGGACAGTTTTAAACTCTTTTGAAATCTGGTTGACTGTTATCACACTTTAAAAGACACTTTTGAAACTAACTTTTCATTTATTTTCATATCCTTGCAGGCAGAAGGGCAATCCAAAATGCTACTGGATTAAAATACATGAAGGGCAGTCTCTCCCTTCACTGTCTATGGTAATTGCATATACACTGAACATCACAGCAATTCCAGGAATTGCTCAAGCATATTATAAGCAGAGATCTAAATGAGAGCAACCTCTTCGGTTCTACTGATATTTTTTTCTGAAATTGTTGGCCAGCTGCAACTCATCCAGTATGTTTACGTCCTTGAAATTGTGACCAAATCGGTCATGTGATTTAAGTGACAGACTCAGTCGAAATATTTAAACTGTTGGAGATGTGAAGAAAATGTCTGATAAAAACAACATTAAACATCATTGCAAATGGGTGAAGGTCAAAAAAAAATGTTAAACTGAGCTAATTCCTAGAGCATAAGTACTGAAGAGTGACTGTTTTTTCACCCATTTTTTTAAATAAAGATCTTGGTATTTATTTGTGCGTCTCACAATTCTGGCAGATGGTTCAAAAATACATACAGAAGGATATCATTTTCTATTTCGTTTTGTCAGGTTTTAGAACAATTTCTACAGAACTCTATTACATTTCTATGGCAGTCTGTTAAAGTTTATAGGACTCTTCCATAAAGAACATGGTCTACTTTTTATTTCCTTATTTTTAAAAACCTTTTGAAAACAAATCCATCACATTTAGTGCTTCTGCAAGGTACCATGTTGACAGCCCTAAGATTTTCTGAATGACAGAATAAGTACAAAAGTGTGCAGCAGCAGCACCTTCTGCATCAGTCCTGAATAGGAGGCAACCATTCCAGTGAGGGAGGGAACAGTTGTTCCTTCAAAAGAAATACATTTTCTCTGCTAAATTCAGCAACAATAGCAGTAATTCAAACCAAACACAGTGGGCCTACTGTTCGCTTAAAGGAAACTATTTCTGCCTCTTTCAAGTTAAATATATAATAGAGAGCAACCCAATGGCGGAGGGGAAGAAAATATAACAGCTCTCTCTCATGGTCAGCTTCCAGTACAACTGTTATTCCTTCAGTTCTTCAGCTGCTATGCAATAGTCAATCCAGAGAAATCAATGGAGTTGTGCTGGTTCACACCAGCTGGCCATCTGCTAATTCACTTATGTTATTCCAATGACATTTAAAATTATGTTTCAACTATAATTATTCACACATACACTTATGTACAGTAGGCTAACATAAGTAGGATATCTGACTTCTAATTCAGAGATTTCCCTGGTTTTTTTCTGGGAATAGAAGCCTCTGGACAATAGTATCATAACCTTTTTTCATAGCAGAGTGAATGACATGGTTAGCATACCAAGTCTGAATTAGGTGCTTTTCTCAACTTTAATTAAATTAAATGATCTTCAAGGAATTTACTAAGAGAGCAAGAAAGAGAAAGAGAGAGAGAATGAAAATGATAAATGTACAAGTACAGTTCAACAGTGTTTTATTACGCTATAATCATGTCCTTTGCCTTCATGATATCTATCAATACAATGCTTCCTTAAAATGGAAATGAATGATTTCTTCCAAAGTTTAATTAATTAATCATATCATTTTTACAACAGATTGATTATTTCATTTCAATTTTCAATGGGAAAAGTTCAGTTTCATAATATGAGTCTGAAGACAAGTAAGAAACTAATATTAATTAACTTCTGTCCTAAAGGCATGTGACACTGGGAAAAAGAATTTTAATGATCCAACACTTTCTAGGCAGGTAAATCCTGACTCTCATGTGAAAGCTCATTACTGTCTCTCCTTCGCATGAATATTATTAAAAATTCTACTACTTTGACAGCTTTTTGGTGGCCTATATGAAATGAGTCGATGGTCTCACTTCACTTCCCTGTGTTCAGGTGTCTACATCACAAAAAAACACTGTCATAGTTGTCAACATTTGACATCCATGTTGACAGTCTCATCAGATACCAAAGATTTAATGGGCATAGAAACTGAATGTACCTATTGTCCCCAGAGAGATTATCCCCCAAGGCACAGTGGCGAAACACCATGGGTGATTTACATTGCAGTAACACTTGGTAGAGCTGTTTTATGGAAAAAACCAAAAGGCTGTGGTCTCCAATACTGTCAATTTAGCATCTCCCATATGCACTGAATACACTATATAGGCATGTAGACAATAATTTGTCTACAGCTCATCCTGGTTCAGTGACAAAATGAAGAAAGCAATTAGAAATTACATATATAATAAATCAGGAAAAACGCCTTTACATGTGTAAGGCGCAGAACTTATAGGAAGAATTCAATATAAATTACAAGTTGAAAGTTGCAGAAAATTGATAAGGGAAGCTAAAGACATGAGGAAAAAGCTTCTATTTGGCATTGCTAAGGGAAATAAAGATTTTAAAGTATATATTAGACACAAAAGAGGAATAATATATAGTCCCGTTGCTATAATATTGTTAACAGCAACGCAGAACTGTTCTGCAAATCTTCCTGTTTTGTGCATAGAAAGATGCAAAGGGCACCTATTCATGAACAGGGACACGTGCTCTGATGTGCTGTAATTATAGGGCATCTGAGCAGACTCGATTGATTGAATCTGGTGGAATGTGGCAATTACTGTGCTCCAGCAGACTCCAATGTCATGTGTATCAGTGTCCCTGTGCCAAAAAATGGTGGCAGAGGCACTTTAACTGAAACTTATTCAACACGCTTTAGTTAAAGTGCCCCCATGGCCATTTTTCAGCTTGGGGATATTGATACGCATGATGCTCCAGGCACTCTAATTAGAATAGCTCTTGGAGCCATTCTAATTAAAATGCCTCTCCCACACACTCCTGGAGCATATGTATAAATGCCCCAGATGATGTGTGTGTGTGAAGTATTTTCCAACTAAAAAAGGTGTTAATAAACTCTAATAGGGAGAAACATTTTTTTTAATGTAATAGGATCAGATAGCTTGCAAGAGTCCAAAAAGAATTGGTTGAGGAGATTTCTAGGCCTTTGGTGTTAATTTTTAATAAAGTTTGGCATAAAAGAGAAAGAATGTTAATGTTCAGCAGGGGCAAGTAGGATGACCTGGGTAATTACAGACTGATTACTCTGACATCAGTCCTTTCCAAAACACTGGAAAAGCTGACACAGGATTCAATTAATAAAAAATTAAAGGATAGCAGTATAATTAATGACAGTCAACATGGTTTTTATGGGAAATCAGTCTTGTCAAACCTTATTTCATTCTTTACTGCCATTACAAGTTTGGTTGATAGAGATGGTGATCAGTGTTTAAACTTTTGTAAGATGTTTGACTTAGTACTGCACATAATTCTGATGAAAAACAACAGGTATCCAAGGCAAATCATTACTGATTCGGGAATTTCTATAAGGATTTGATAAGGATCACAACTAATTCCAAGTCTGTTCAACATTTTCATCCATAATCTAGAAATAAATTTTAAAAAATCAAAGCTGAAAAAATTATGGATGGCACACAGATTAACACTGGGAACAATAATGAGAAGATGACAATCATATAAAAAAGGGGTGACAAACATACAAGTCAAGTCTCACAAGCAGGGCCACACACCTCCAAGACTGCTACAGCCCCTGCAAGAGTGCCATTAATCTCTGCTGTGTTTTGCCGTGGGTCTGGAGCCCAGGCAGTTACTGCAGCTTGCCTTTCTCCTCCACTTAAAACCCTGATTTCAATGGAGGGTGTAGCTACCTAAAATCAAGTATTTTAGTCACCAATTATTGCGGTTTTTAATCAGCAGTAGCACGAACTCGCTGAGTTCCAGAGCCATGCCAACCCATACCTAAAAAAAACAGTGTAATTAAATTAAAAAATAAGTATCCTTTTGTTTTTGCTGCTGAGTTTTACATTTCTGAAAATTAGTCGTTCTTAATTTCTAATAAGTTGATGACACTATCCCACATCCAGTGACTTGGTCTCTAAAAAATATTGTAGGAACTAGATCCCCAAGTATAAAACAGCAAAGATAAGGATCAAATAAATAAATAAATAAATGAAGTCATGAAACAGCGGTTGCCTGGACAACAAAACACAAGCAAGGTCTCACATTGACTAATTCTGCAATATCCCCAGAAGCCACCGAATAGCTACAAGCAAGTCAGAAATGGAATCCAGCCACCAAGCCAGATGTTTCTGTTGGAAAAGTATATATCGTCCAGAAAGTGGCATCTGTCTTCTGCTTAGCATAGGCTGTGTGTGACCACATCTGTTCACTCTGTTAAGGGAGCATACAGGTATAGGACAGATGAAGGATAATTATAGCAGATACACATGCCTGACTGAAAGATTAAGGATCCCACTTTCTTGGTCCTCAGACCTGTCCTAGCTTTGGCAACTGAAGGTGGGGGAGGTGGACAGAGGTATTTAATTCAGCAGGAGCAATTTGATTATGATTGAACTTTCTTTTTCTTTGTAACTATCACCACTAGATTACTATTCAGTTATCTACAGATCCTTAAATAGCGATGACAAGTATTAACCCATATAGATCTTGTCCTCAGAAACTCCTATTCCTACCTGAAAACACAAGATGGATTACTTGTAAAGTTTCTAGGTTATATAGTCACATGGGTTAGCAGTACATTTGCAGTTGTATCATCAAATGGCCTGACCTCCGCACAGGGTTCACTTAGAGGTCTGATTCCTGCAGAACCCTTCTAAGAACTTCTCTTTTTCAGGAGACAGGGATTACCAACCTGATTTTTTCTCCCCCGCTGCATTCTCACAGGGCCTAGAGACCACTTAATTTGACTGCACGAGATTGTTCCTGCCTTCTCCACACACCATATATATAGAATGATAATCTATACCTATCAGTTCTAAAGGGTCATTGTGGGGACCAGAATTGCTAGGCTACAAAGTCTATTGGTAGAAGGACAGTAATTACTCTCCTGATAACGTTAGCTCTCTCTCTGCAAAACCTCCTACAGATACAGACGTATTATTGCTCTGGGGATTACTAAATACTAACAGCTTTGGAAAATTAACCTCTTTTGAGATTTGATTGTTGTATTGTCATTATTCTCGTCCTCTTCTTGCATCCCTTGACCTCAAGAAGATGCAATATTACATTGCCACAATGCATCAAAACTGTTGACAATAGCCACATAACTAGCAAGGTCCCCCTGCTCGCACAGTCTACTCAAACCCTTGGAATAATTCTATAAAGTTCGGATATGGCCCAAAGCAATCTAACAAGCAGGGTGGATGTTAATATGATTCTATCCCTCGGCCCCAACCCCTCAGCCCTTTCTATTACAAATAACGTCCATTATTTTTGGGTTCTCTTGGGAATGGAGGTCCTTTTGCAGTTGGCCTTACAATATTAAAGCATGTTAGATTCCACACATACCTGCACACCTACTTTCTAGCTGCAAAAATCTCCGACAAATCTTTAATATTTGTACATGCACAATGTAACTGCATATACACAAGTGTTAGACCAGACACCACAGAGCCCCATGTGTCCAGGTGTTAGACTATTTAATGAGAATGCACAAATGTCAGAATTTTAATTAGAGGTTTGCGTTTGTAATATGTAGATACAGGAGAATGCACACACCATGCTGCACGTGCAAGAGGACCGGCTGATCATTAATTTATTCAGAATCTCCATGGGATCTCCAGCCTTTGTTTATACCATACATCTGACAACTTTCAAGTCGTAAGTGAAAATGGGTATTTCTGCTCTGCATGGATATTCAAAGGGTAATATCAGTCTTGTGGGAGATGCAGATGTACTCTCCAAACAGCAGCTACAACATGCACGGGCTAAATTTCCACCAGAACTTATTGATTTAAGGTCAGGCAAGTTAAAGGCTAAGCAGGCTAGGATGTGAAATATAAAGGACCTGATTTCAGTCATTTAAAAATCAAGGTGTTTGCTGATGGTGAATGGATGATATCCTAGCAAAGAGATCCTAGAAAAAGCTAGGTAACACTATAGGCTGAATTTTTTGCAGAGAGATGCATGAAGGTGGCTCTCAATCAAAATAAAATTTGTGATAATTCTCATTAAATAATAAACCCCAAAATGAAAAGAAATAATGGCTTTTGGCAGGACCAGGCATGAAGAGAATACAATAAATTTACCACCATATGTTTTCTTTGATGAACTGATTTTATTGTTGGTTCCCGCATATTTCGGTCTTCATTACGTGAACTGCCGGCCACTTACAAAGTCTTTGCTTCAGTGCTTTATGACTTTTATGCAAATATTTAATGTTAATGGTCACACTTTTTTTTTCCATTTGCCTTGTGTATTTTTTGCTGAGTTGCATTATGTGGTCATTAAAAATGAATAGCCAAAATAAAAATATTTTATATTGGAAACAATACTTAAAAATTAATGGTGTTTTAGTCAAACACTATTTCCCATAATTTCATAAATGCAGCAAAAATTCTATAAGGGAGTGGCTTATGAGAAGCTGAGGTTTTTTCTGTATACATTAGCCTCCTTCCAGAATGCAATCTTTTGCAGTATTTATTTGCATCCGCTCTAAGATTTAATAAATGAAGCCTTTGGTGTTACATTAAGTTGTACTACGGCAAAGTCAGATTACAGCAGACAAAGAACCCTGAGCATGCAAAGGTGGCTTAAAGATATGTTTATCTTCTCTAACCCATGGGCCCTGCACTGACACCAAAAAGTGCAGCATCTGATCTCATCCTAGATACTAAGTGGTTAATAGGACGATGATAGGATTTTCTACATGTTGGGCTGTGACAAGATTTAGATCTCATTTTTTTCCAGAGAGCATGTTCTGACTATAAATGAGCTATTCTGGATATCCACCAGAATACAGGACAATAGTGGCTCCAATTTCAAGAAAACTGCAAGGCCAATTCACATACTCTGCAGGCTTCTCTTAACAAGTCTCTCTTTCCAGACCACATATATTATGAATCCTCTGTTATTGGGACCCAAATGAGATACAGGTCATCATCCATAAAAAAGCCTGTGGTTCCACATGGACTTTTTCTCAGATGTTGTGCACAACCTAAGAGTTCATTACTCCCATCCCACTGTTAGCAATCCAAAGGACCAACAACCTTTCAGAAATTTCACAGCCCCGCAAAAAGTATTAGGGAGTATTTATGTCTTAGCCACGCTGACCCAATGGGTCATTAGACTTGGGGTGGGGAGAGAGGATGATCTTAAGAAACATGGGATATTTTAAGTACTTGCACTGATATAACCTGGAACAGGAACTGGTTTTACTGTGTACTGGATCAATTATCAGTTGTAAATAAGCACAAATTCACTCAACATACTGCAAGGAGAAAGAATGGCACATGAAAAATAAAAGGACACTCGTAATTAATTAATGTGACTATGTACCAGGTTGGCTTTGTACAGACATTATAGCTAGAAGTTTGGGGGGTTAGACAGGGCTAAAAATGGTCCCTGAACAAAGGTAAGTTGGGATAGGGGGAGGGGTGGGTGGGATGCAGGGGCTAATACAAGGTCCTGGAAGGATTTGTGGGGCAGCAGGGTCTGCAAGATGGATTGGTGCGGTCAACAAGAGTTTAGTGGGCTTGTGGGGGCTAGCAAGGTCTGTGGGGGGTTTGATGGGATTGGGGGGCTAGTGGGGTCCACAGGAAAGTTGGGGGGATTGAGAAGTTTTGGCATGATCAGGGAGACTCTCCAATCCTGTTACATCCTCCCCACCCAACCTCCACAGCCCCCTCCAATGTGGATGAACTGCTCCCCTATCCTGCAAACTGCTTGTGGGGTTGTTTTTACCAGTGTTCACCAGGTCCAGGAGCCTGACTGAAGTAAGTCAGAGTGGGGGGAGTGGATCTGGTGGCTTCATGATGGGGTTTTGGTGGGCCAGCACCTTCATGGGAAGGGAAAAATAGCCCCTGGGCAGGGGGCAGGGAGAGCCCCCTGAGCCCCATCCCCAGCATACCAACCCCTCTGATCCTGCCCACCCCTCCCAACTTACTTCTACCAAATACTGACACCGGTGAACACTGGTAATGCCAGTATTGGGAGCAGCTTACAGTATCAGGGGTTTTGGCAGCCTTTGGAACAAGGGAGGCTGGATGGTCTACAGGAGGGGGGTTGTCTATATGGGAGTGGGGAGAGGGGCCAGGGGGATAAAAATGGCTTGAAGCCAGGGTTGGGTAGGAAAATCACAGACCCCAGGTTGGGGCCAGAGACTCCACTAGGAACGTGTACCAAAGTTCAGTTAAATCAGCTGTACCCAATCTAACTTGGAGCTCCTCTGAGGTACCATTACTGTTAAATTAGACAGGGCTCACCATTTTTGACCTATCTAGCCTTCCTGGAACTTCTGTACAGTCTGTACTTAGATCAGCCTAACTCAGGATCTAAGTGTGAGATCCCCACATAGGTGAACTAAGTTAGATTAGGTGGCCATTTTTAATGCAATTTAACCTCCCCCTAACCTCCGTGAACATCTGTACATACCAAGTGTTGACTCTTTCACAACTGTTTGTGTGTATTTCCTTTAAATGGGTATCTGAAAATGAAGTACTTACAGAAGGAATGAATGAGACAGACGAGAGTGATGGATAGAGAAAAAGAAACAAAATCCAAGAGAAAGAAGAAAGAAAAATTAAAAGTGTATAAATGGATGGACAGTGGGAAGTCCTAGGTCTACAGCATCTAGATGATAGCTTCCATTAATGTCAATAAAGCCAGCTCTAGAATGGTATTTGGCTATTGTATGCTTTATTCATTCTTAAATTTCATATAATTTATCATCCTTATTTAAGCAAAACTTGACAGACAACAAGACAAGA
>NW_017728998.1:13787916-13805528 GCF_001723915.1 Gavialis gangeticus | reverse complement strand
CCAGCTCTAGAATGGTATTTGGCTATTGTATGCTTTATTCATTCTTAAATTTCATATAATTTATCATCCTTATTTAAGCAAAACTTGACAGACAACAAGACAAGAACAGCAAATCCCAGAAACATATAAGATAAACCATAATTGTCTCCGAAGATGTTTTAACCTATAATCTGTTTGGTAAACTTATTATTATGGCAAATATTCTTTAGATTCCAAAGATTTTTTTTCCAAGACACAGAATTAGATGTAGTAGAACTTGCTAAGATTCTACAGAAGTTTAAGATTAGCAAAACCAGAATAACTTTTCAATAGCAGTAGAATCTAACATGAAAGTATAGATTGACCCAAATTCATCTCTGGTATTATTAACCTTAGCTGGGTGTTCTGGAGGACATCAATTTTATGATGAATAAAATAATTACCTTTCATAAAGCACCGTTCAAAGCTGTAAGTACTTCCTCCATGAATCTGCAATTGAGAAAGTTCTTCTCTAGCATTCCTTAATGATTATTCAGTAATTTCACTACTCTTCTTCTAAATTTGAAATTTTCACTGTAATAGACTCCAATCTAGAAGCAAATTGATGAAATCTACTTGGTGATTGAATAGCAGATAAAAACTCATTCTTTAATGACATATTTTAAAATAAATCAGTTACAGGTACTTGCTAACACTGAACACTAATCTGTAAATCTCCTCACTGATTCTTACAGAACAGTGATAGAAGGGTCTGTAATGGAGGGAAGGGTGATCTGTTTGGAATAGCTGTAGCTCTTTTTTAGTAAAAAGATTATTATTATTATTATTATTATTATGATTGCAATAAGCTAAAACAGAAGATATTTCACCAATTGCTTTATGAAAAACTCCCTACCAAAATCATGATGTTGCAATGCAAGGTTTGAATAGATGACCTTTGGAGGTCTCTTCCAGTCCTAAGTTTTTATGATTCTATGAATATTAACTAATCTTAAGGAAGGATCCTCAAAACACTGAACTGGCACTCAAAAAGACAAGATGTAATAACTGACTATTGTACAAAAATTCTAGGTGACATCAAGCAAGTCACTGCATTCTTTCTACTCCGTTTTCTATCCCTAAATGAAAATAATTGAACCTCAGCAAATACTACTTCATTCACCTCTTTAAAAGTCTTCTTCACTGTCATGCCCCACTGTCAGCCACTTGTGTGTTGAGACCACTCTATCAAGCTAATCAATACTGTCCAATTGTTGTCTTGTACCCTCTCATGCTACTTGTTCTGCATCATGCATTGTCTTTTTTTTCTGTACACTTAGATTGTAAACTTGAGAACTTACAATGCACAACAATCTTGTTGTCCTGTGTTTGTACAGAGGAATCTTAGTTCATGACTAAGGCCCTGAGTTGTTGTGGAAGTACAACTAATACATAATAGATGAGAGTTACTCAACTTTTATGCTGTTGGGGATATATAAAATACATACATGAATAAAATATTCCATGCTTACACACACAGAGTAGTAATTTATTTAAGATACAGTCCCACTGAAATCAATGAAGTTATAGAGCAAGGTGCTGCATAATCTCACCCTAAGTGATTTTCTGGTAACAGTGGAGACGATTAACATATTGAAAATGAAACTGTTCTAACCAGTATTGAAGAGTGCAAGAAATTTATTATTAGAACACAGTTTCGTCCAGATGTTTGCATCTGTAGAAAGAAATAAAAGGTTTGATTTAATTCTTACTGAACATCATGGTATAGCTCACACTGACCATACGTTATTCTGGGGAGGGCCCAAAGACAGGAGACTTACATAGCAAAGAAGGGAAGAGTTAGGTGAACTCTTGTTGACAGGCCTCATTAACATTGCAGACACTACAGAGGAACATTGTTTGTTGCAAGGAAAAACTGTTTCCAATACAATTTTAATTTGAAAACTAAGGTGTTTCTAACCCAAAAAGAATCTATGCTGTGGGAATAACGAAAGCTCAGATTGCCACAGGGATGTGGATATCCAATCCTCATGAAAATTGATAAGCATTGGGCATCAACAGCTCCTAAGCGTCTTTGGAAATCCTACCTTATATCTTACTGGAAAACAATTATTTTTCTGTTAGGATGTCCATAGGGAAATCAAAGGGGGTTTTCTGTTTTGTTTTGTCTTTTAATCTACAGATCACGGTATTTAAATCTACAGCAAAACAGAACTTGAGCTTCAAATACTCTGAACCGTCTTTCCAGACTAGAATACTTAGACTGAAACTACCATTGACCGACATAGCCAGAACTCTACTGAAGTCAATGGAAGAACTCCATGAAGCAAAATTAAGAACCCACCTCAACACCAAAGATTAAGTCAAATTTGCAGTTGGCCTCAGTGAAGTTTCCACCACAGAAACTGCCAGGCATTTACTCAATGAAAGATTTTCAGTGGGTTTTAAACTTTGCAGACTAGGTTATCTTCTTACAAATAATAAGCAGCCCAATTTATGTGCTTGGTATGTATTAGTGTCCAGGCATATTTTATAGTCTTATAATTTTACTGCGTTAGACTCCTTCTTTGACCCCAAATGTCAATGACTGATCACTGAAATTCTCCCATATACATAGTAAACGTCAAACAAAAAATGTATACCTTATTGGTATTGATTTAGAACTGATGATCTTATTTCAGAGGCCTAATTTTCAACATTGCTTTGGTTTACACAATCTTTAATTTATTTTTAAAAAAGCTGATTGGCCAACTATTTCAGTCTCATGACTGTCACCCCAGACAACTGTTTTAGTCTCTGAGCATTTAAAAGGTCATTAATCCGAATGCTAATGCAATCAATACTATATTAAATAAACTATAAAAAGTAAATTAATATTAGGTAACCTGATGCATTACTCTATAAGCTTTTAAAATGTGCTTAGAGTCAGCACATTTAAAATGATAAATTAAAACTGTGCACCTTTAAAAAAAAACATGCCATGAAGCTTTTAAAATGACTTTCCCCACTATTTAAACTTTGATTCATGGAGAAAGCAGTGAAGAATACATATATTATTAATTTTTTGGTTGAGCTAGCTTTTATACCAATGCCATTTTTCACAAAGTCATGTGCATGTAAAATTGAGTTCAATACAAGCAGGAGCCTGTAACCTGTGTGAGTTTTTCTTCAGAATATAATTCTGAACAGTTATAGCTAATTTGTTGGAGTTTTAAATACCGTTAACTGCATTTCCAGTGCATGACAGTTATTTCAGACTGGGAATGCATGCACACTTTAGATCCAAATGAAGCAACTGCAGTGCTTTTAAAAATGCCCAATAAACTCTTCTGAGTACATAGGCCCCCTATGTCCGCTAGACATTTATGCCCAGATTCAAGAAAGATTTCCTACTCAGAAGAGCACCAAAGTAAATATTTTCATTAAAAAAATCATGTCTCAATCCCACTGATGTCATTGTTCACCCGAGTTTTAAGAGGATACCCAGGGAGACGTGCTCCTGCGTGTAAAACTACAAGTACCTACCGATTTAGCTAAAAGACCTTGCTTTGACTCAACGCTGTAAATCTCTGTGACAGAGGCATCAGAGGGTGACAGAGAATCACATGGCCTACATGTGACTATGTACCAATAATTCACCATATTCATGTGCCTATATGTTGTATCCACATGGATTTTACATGGGGACAAGTTTCCGACGGAAAATACTCTTTAGGCAAAAATTAAAGATATTCTACAGGTAGTTTTCCGTTTCATTAAAAAAAATGTACTGGGGAAATCAAAATGATTGTGCCTCAGCTGCCTGACTGAAAGGCTCTATGCATTTTTTTTCCATGGGGAAAGTGAGATAAGGAAAGTTTTTTATACCAGGTACCAGACTTCTCATTGCTACATCGACTTTCATTCAAGCTGATTCAAGCTTTTTGTCCAAACCTTCAAAGTCTGTTCTCATTCCCTCTTACCAGTGTTCCTTCCAAGTTGCCAGCCTAAGTGTCCTGCTTAAGTATCCCCATTGGGGCATAAGTTATACTTTTAAACTCAATGCCTGCAAAATGAATTGGGGAACCAATCTGAGTATTGTTCTTTTGACTACCCAATCTACCCTCATTACAGAGCTGTGCTTGACAGCCACAATTCAACTTACAGCAAAAAATAATGTGCACACACAATTGCTGCAGGAATGTTCCATATGCTAAATAGGGACTAACCTGAAAAGTTCCTATTAGATTTCATATTTAAAGCTATTAAGAAACTGTTGTCTTCTTTCTAATCCAGAAGGCTCATGCAGGGCAGAAAGCAATAATGAAAAGGTGACTTCTGTAGCTCAAACCTGCTGGGATTTTGGTTGTGGCTGTGTTGGTCTAAGGATGTAGGCAGGCAAGGCTCTTTGGGTAGGTGTGATATCTTTTATTCGACCAACTGAGTAGTTGGAAAAAAGTTCTTTTCAAGCTTTTGGGTACAAGCACCGTCCGTCAGGCATGAGCAGTCTGCTGGTCTGAGACTCCAAGAAGTGAGAGAAGTTAATGTGTGGAGGGATGTCAGTGAGAATGTAAATAGGTAGAGATAAGCAAGACAAAAGGAAAAACAGGGGAAGAGAGCAGGAGGGAAAAAGTCAGAGGGAGACAACAGAGATAAAATACAAGGTGAAAAAGAGGCAGTCTATAAAAAAGGGAATAGTTGGAGATCCGGAATGGAAGAAGCTAAAAGTGTAACAGGATGTCAGTGAAAATATATAAGGGTAGAAGTAGGAAAATGAAAGGCAGGGGACGGAGAGGGAAGGAAGCTCAAACTTGCCTTAAATCCAAGAATTTATTGTAGGGAAATGGGAGAGGTAAAATTACCTGCTAGAGAAAAATAATAGTTGGTTATAAAAGCTTCATTGTACATTATGTATCTCCTCATTTTGCTTTTAGTTGATCCTCTGCCTATTGCAGTTACTGGCAAAACTCCTATTGACTTCACCAGCGGTCGGGGTAGAAAGACAGCACAGCATAGGATGAAATACGTTGAGCATGCTTAACTTTTACAAACTAATAGAAACAGCCCCCCCAAAAAATTGTTCTGGTGCCTGACCGTTTGAATGAGGGCAAAAATTATTTAACAGATCAAAGCTAGACTGAGGCAGATTAGCCCCTGATCAGCTGGCAAATGATGAGAAAGCTGTGGCCAGCATTAGCTCAGGTGAACACTTTAAAGCTCAGAGTTGATTGCCTGTACAACCTCATCAAGTATAGTGAATTCAGGGGTTCTGGACCATAAAGGCCCGATAAAGAAGCTTTTTCATTTACACAAATATGAAATGACTAGGAATAATCAAAGAGCTCTGTGGCATTTTCAGTATCATTGCAGTGCCAAACTGCTGATACCGGGGAAGGGATCTGCTGCAAGCAGGTGTGGTGAAGTTTAGGGAGTGCTAAGAATCCGTAGCATTGGCCTCGCACTGGGAAGAATGATAATTTTAAGGGCTCACTTATGCCTTATGAAAGTGCTTTCTGGAGCATGTGCAGAAGCAACAGGCCCGCTGCAATACATCTTCATAAAGTGTTATGTGTGTACACAGGGAGCACTGAGTGTAAGCCACTTATTAAACATGAGATGGGATCTTGCAAATGCAAGCGTTATCTACTTGCTGGGAGGTGGTGCGGGCAGCCGGAGATAAGAAACTCAGCGGGGCCCGGTCGGTTGGGGAGGGTGGTGGGTCTATGAGATGGCTGCCTGTTCTGAGGGCAAATTAGCCCTTGGTAGATTGGGTTAACCCTATCCTGACCTAAAGTTAGTTCACCTCTTAAGATGATCTAACTGATCTAAATATAATGCTTGTACATACCCGAATATGGTGAATGGAAGTGGAGAGGGTCCCTTTTCAGAGGCAGGTGTCACAGGAACATGGGTTAAGGCCAGACTGCAAGTATGCAATCACTAGTTTTAGCATGCAACACTGGCCTCTAAGTCCATTTAAGAAGATCTACCCTGTGCTGCTCTTTCTGCCTACTGAATCTCATGTTAATGAAAGAGGCAGAGCCATGGTTTCTTCCCTAGTCTCCTAGGAGTTCTCCTGGGAGAACCAGTCCTAGCACTTTGAGTGCAAGTATTGCATTTCCACCCACCTCTTACACAAGTCAGACCAGAGGGAACCTGTTTGTCCCCTCTGTCACCTTCTTCTATGTGCACTAGTAGGAAAGTCAGGCAGAATTTGGCCTTAAGTGATTTTTAATGCTATTCATCATATGCCACTTAAACATCAAAGTTGCACATTATGTTAATAGCCCGACTGACAAATTTAAGAGACATCCTGCAGTATGATTTAGTCCTAAAAGCAATGCAAGGAAGGATTAACTTTGTCGTTCTTCAGAAGAAAGAGAATATGATTTCTAATGTGCTCTTGTTGAGGAGGAAGAGGAAAGCAAGCATACTGCACATTACAATGACTTGACAGCTGTTAGCTAAACAATACAACATTAATTTTCAACGTTTTTGCACATGGCTGGGCAAGAGATCCCTTAATCCCAGTCCCCATTCTACTTTTGCCTCATTGTTTCTGTCTCCCTTTGTATCACTTATTATAATCAGTTTCTGCTGCATACTCCCTTTCACCTTATTATTGTTGCAAAACTAAGGTACTAGGTTAATTCAGACTTGCTTCCCTGGGGTACATTAAGATGGATTTAAGTACTTTATTGTGACAGTCTGACTTCAAAAGCTGCTTTATCAGTTACTACCAGAGAGAGAGACCCATCCATGACAGTAGTAAACTAACCATAAATTCTCATATTCTATATGCTGAGTGACTTTCAAAAGGAGAACTATTGATTTTGTCATTTATGAATGGATTTAGTCAAATTAGTCTTTTTATTGTGCACAATAAGACAGCATATGTGATTAGGAATTAGAGGATAAAACTGTGTGGAACAAATGGAACTGCCTTTTTTGGGTTCCTTAGCACAAATTCAATAAGCTTTAGTTATGCCACCCTGATCTTTTTGTTCCTGACTTACTGCTCTCCATATTTTGATTATCTTCAAAGGAAGGGAAAAAATGGCCTGCGTCTTCAAGTACTACTTTGCTTTCCAGAAGACAGCCTCTGATATCTTTGCTTTTGAAACAGCTAATAACTTGTTTGCTAAATGGCACAAGCGTTTAAACATGCACTTGAAATAAAATAAAGAATACAAAATAAAGAGAGATGATTATGAGGACTCAAAACACAAGCTGTTTAAGATCAGAGAGTAACAGGCAGTCTATATTTTTCTGGTGTACCCACTGGACTTTCCCCAAATGAACAAGTGACAACAGGATTTTTACTGAGGAGCAACTCCAAATGGTGCTTTGCAAAGATGGGCAGCGGTGCTCAAAACAAAATGGATGATACTATGCTTCTGATTTTCAAAACAGTGGGTCCTGCTGGGCTGGTGCAATTTTCATCATGGTTCCAACACCTGAAAAGGCAGAAAGTGGAATAATCCTATAGGCAAAAGGCAGTTGTCCAACTGGGTTTTGTGAGGGAACAGTCAATACATGGTGTTGTGTGTGGTGAGGATCTTCAGTGCCATTTAGTATCTTTTCAATAGGGATCATGTAACAGTCTGTATTTAGGCAAGTTGAACTCACATTTCAGTTATTTCATGTAACTCTGCCTCTTTACTGAACCACATTACATCAGGGCAACCTCTTTGTGATTTCAGAGCATATAAAAAGTTACATATTCTTCCTATTTTTACAGCCTTTCATACACATTTACTTTTTCTTTTACCCATGTCTTTGACCTGCTTTACTTTACATTGTACTTGTTACAGTAGCAACACATGAACATATCCTAGCAAAACTACCCATATAGCATTTTCTATCAAAGTATCTCAAGGTAGTTTAGTGGACCAGGCCAGAAACATCCTGACAAACAGAAAAAGAACAAAATCAAAATTAAAAAAAAACAAAACAACAACAACAAAAACAGAGAATAACCATTACATTAACTTTATTTTCTATTTTCTAACCAAGGACGTATTTAGCCATGTTAGCCTGGTGTCTGGAAGAAGGCTGGGCAGTGCAGCACCTTAATTCATAAGCTTTTGGAAACAGGGTGTTGCCTACAAACATTTATTCATTTCTGAATGAATTAGTCTTGAATGGTATCTTTACATGTGCTCTGGGGTAGAAGGCAGGCATTTTAATTAGAGTGGCTGTCAGGACAGCGTATCATATATTCAGTGTCCCACACTTCCAAGTGGCAGCTGGGGCACTTTAACTAAAGCTCAGTCAATGGGCTTTAAAGTGCCCCCACTGCCATTTTGAAATGGGGGGGACGCTAAATACGCATGATGCCAAAGCTCCCAGAGGTAACTGGAACACTCCAGTAGACTCAGTTAATCAAGTCTGGTCAATCTGCTCAATCGAGAAGACTCAATCAAAAAAGTCTTCTCCAATGCATTCCAATTAGACTGTGTCAGAGCAGGCAGCAGGCACGTGTATAGGTGCCTAAGACGCTAACCTGCCCTACCTAACCAAGGAATAGGCAATGATTATTATCCCAGTCTGACAGATGGTAAAAGGAAGCCAAAAGGCAAGCTGACACTTTGAAACATAGAAGTTCACAGCTAAAGTGAGGTTTTAAGAATGTCTCACTCCAACTGAATCCACTGACAAAATTCACCAGTTACTCTGATACTTAACCCCAGTGCTCAGATCTTCCAAAATAGCCAAGCCACTTATTTAGGTGACCAACTTTGGTTACTCAGATTTGATAGTACTGTTCTAAATGACTCATACAAGGGAATATAGCAAATATATCACACAGTCAGAAACAGATCTCAGGACATTCCCCTTCCTCCCGTCATTCAGTATTGCTACCACTTTGTGCCTTGCATGAATGGCAAACTTGCTATAGAATTTCAATAGGCATAACAAAGCTCAGTTAGGAAAATATGTATGGAATATTTCATGGCTAACTAAGAAATATGTCAGATCTATTAAACTTATGAGCTGATAAGTACAGCACACCATTATATTATTAACATTTTTATAGGCCTCAGATGAATAGTGTTAAGAGGTATGGAGTGCATCTGATCACACCAAAGGCTATAGCAGTTCAAACACTGAAGCATCTAAATATCAATGAAGCAACAATCAGAGTTATGAAGAAAAGGATATGATCCTGTACCTCCAACAGGAGTTTTGCCATTGATTTTAATGGGAATGGAATAAGGTTCATTGACTCAAATAAATCTAAAGATGACCAAAATTGTTTGCCATAAATATAGAAGTTAACCGAACAGTTTCTTGGTGATAATGGTTCTATTAAGACCTCACATATGCTTAAAAAAAGGCTTTAAAGTGTATGCTTAGGTCCATGCCTATGTAAGGTACTACTTAAGCACATGCTAAATTATAAGGTTAACCCTGAGCATTTGATTTGAAGCACATGAATAAAAGTTAAGCACTTTTGTAAGCACTTTGCTAAATAGGAATAAATGGAAAATAGGGGTCAAAAGGAGGCTTGCTAAACAGTGGCAACCAAGTGATTTTAAATGTAAATATTTGTTTTGTTCAGTGCTATTCTACTCTAGCAACTGTTTAACACAAAAGAAATTAAACCTGTCCTCTTCTTTCACTGGAATTTCAGAGTCACATATTGCCTCTTGCATGTTCAAGATTCAAGGGTCATTATTCCAAATAGATATTCTTTAAAAAGTCATTCTTAAAAAAAAAAAAAAAATTAAAAAACCCAGAGCTAATGACTTTAAGGCCCAAAGTAATTAGTGTACAGCAAGAAAATCTAATAAAAATGTGGTAGTAAAGTATTGTGTAATCTAACAAAAATTATGTCAGGATGTGACTTTTGCTGCTTTTGCTCAAGGGTGCTCAGTTCCGACTATAAATGAATGATTGCACGGAAAGAAAGCAATTGCTTCAGTACTGAGTGCCGCTGTTATTTATGTCATATTATTTATAAGACTGATGTGCATAATGTTCTCCAGCCCTACCGTAAATTAGAACAAACTAGGAACATATTCTCTAAGAACACTCTCAGGAAGACATTTTGTTAGTCTGAGTCCACAAATTTTACTAGGAAAGCTTCTTTTGTTGCTGACAGAAGTAGATTTTAGGCCCAGAAAATAAGTATATCTGACAAATCTGGGCCTTTATTCCTTTGACATGACTGCATGCAGAAGTTTAATCATGGGTTGTAATGGGTTCAAGATGAGACCCTAAAAGAATTCCACCAACAGTGTGCCAGCAGGTTAACTGTGTAATATTAAGAATTATATATTATGTTATAACTGTGTATATTAAGAATTATTCAGCAATGGCCCCTGGAGACAGGAAATCATACAGTTTCTAGCAGCAGTACTTGAAACACTGCAAATGTTTGTATGTAGTATGGAATTTTCGTTTCCATTTTTTTCCTTGCTATTAATTAATAACACAAATGCCAAAAAGCAACCACTCTAGTACAGATAAAAGGAGCCAGATGCAAGCAAATTTTATGTCCTTTTTAGTTTATGATTTTTTTCTGGAGTAGAGCAATATATATCAAATAATTTGATCCTTTTTTTGGTTAAAAAATATCCTAAAGTAGCAATGCATGTCACTGTTTTAGGAGGCGAATGGGATTGAGACAATTATATGCAAATGGCATATAATTTATATGCATACATATATCTTGGATGCCATTAAAACAATTTTTTCATTGTGTCACACAACTACATAGTATTCAGAGTCCATTCCTATCACTAGGGCCCAAGTTCTGACATCTTTACAGAGTTAGCACAGTCCTTTCTAAGACAAATTACATTTGCGGTAGGATTCTACTGTTTCAATTGACGTTAACAGCAGCTTACGCAGATTTTTGAGCCATTGTTATCTATATTATAAATTGCTTATATTTCTGTAAAAACTTTGTCCTGTAAAATCTTTGCAAACATACAGGGTTTTCTGGGGCTCTCGCCTTCAACTATTCTTCATCTGCTGCAGCCTCTTTACCAAAATCTTTCATTTATTGCTGGTGATCGAACCTAGTGATACATATATACATGTATCTAAATTTCAACATGACCAACTCAGGAAAGCAGCAAGGTTAAGATCTTAGAAACTCAAAAGTGGTTAAGGCACATGAAGACTGTGATTCATTGCAGTATAACGGAGCAAGAAACAAGAGAGATGAATTCTTCACCAAGAAGAAACAATCCTTGATATGGTATATTATTTTTAATAGAGTTTAAGGCTTTTAATGTTGAATGTCTATGTACATTTTTATGTGAGCAGTGTTACAGTCATAGGAAACAAAAGCAATTATTGCTTCTTAATTAAGAGTAAACATTGGTAAGTGTATATTATCTACAAGGAGAGCTATGAGGGTGGAAACTATTAGATCTAATCTAAAATGAAGTGCTGAGATTAACCAAAATCCTCTAGACAGTATCTTTATGTAGGACTATTTTTTATAATCTTGTTCTAAGGCTAAGATCAATGAAACCTTAAAGAAGGATTTACGGATGCTGATAGGATTTTATTCTTCTGATAGGGTGAAGGGAAAAAATATATTAATAGGAATACATTGAAAAGTTTCTTGATTGAACACTCACACTGTTTAATACCTTTATTTTCGGGGAGTAAACTTTTAGAAGAAACCTTTATTAATGTGGGGAAGGGTTTTATATTGTTAGCCCAACTCTTTATACCAATGGAGAGTAAGGTTTTTTCCAGCTACCAGATGCCCCATTTGAATAGCAAAGAAGCCAGATTTAGACAAAGATTAGGGCTAATGAATTTACTGAAACCCAGCTCAACTGTGTGAACCTACTGAGAGAAAATATCTGAATTCACCTGCCTGGCCAAATATTTCCATTGTAGTAATATTTCGTCCTCTCCTTGAGTCAGGTGGTGTATCCTGTTTAATGTATAGACAATATGGCTTCTGCTAACTGATACTAGGTTGAGTTCAGCTGAAATGTGGCTGGAAAAGACTAGTTCTTGATTTCTTTTCAGCACCCTTGGTCTTAAGACATCTGAGGGAAAGAACAATAGTGGATAACCTAGGTTCCTATCAGGAAAAGGGGAATATTTAGCATCCACTGAAACCCTCAACTGTCCTACTTCACTGAAGCATATAAAACCATATTAAACAGCAGTGTTTTTACATGGCAGTCGCAACTGAACTACTACCAATTGTTGTTTTTATTCCTAATCTCAGTATCAGCAAATAATTATTATACATTAATACTAGAGAAAGTTAATTACTAGCATCAAACAGACTGCCAACCTGTATTTAAAATTAGAAGCGTCTTCATCCCTAGATAGTAAATAAAGCAAAACACAATGTTTTCTCCTTCTGGAAATATCTCTACAAGTATCAAGTATGCAGAGAATCTTAGTTAAAATGCAGACAGTTAGAATGCAACGTTTGAAATGGAAAGAAAAGATGTGGGTGACAAATAAAAGACAGAATAGGTGAGTATTGAATAAAAGACTAAGTGAAAAGGGCAAAAAAGGTTGAAAGCAGGTAAGAGGTCCATTAAGTGAGATGGTAAAGTAGAGTAGGCTATAACTCATTAGAAAAAAAAAAATCTGGAAAAAAGGCGTGGTGACAGCTTTAAAATATAGGACAGAGTGATTTAAGGTCAGTGAACACAGTGAAAATGGGAAAAGGGATGTGCAATAAATAAATGTTAGATAAAACTTCTATGTTATATATGGAAAGTTATTGAGCAAATAGAAAGGTTAGTTGAAAATAGTTTGCCATTTATTCTTGAGAGAGAGTAGATTTCTGTAGTTAAACAGTTTAATTTGCCATGGTGATGCTCCCTCCACCCCCACCACCCTCCAACCCTCCCTTACTTTCTGTATTGAAAATCTTGAACACTTTGTAAATCTCTATGGACAGGAGGCAACATGCTCATTTCAGCAGAGCTCTGACAATTCAACTGAGCTATGTCAATTGAGCTATGACACAAGCTGAGGAATAACTCCAGGGAAAGACGGTTGCTGGCAGAAAAACTCTACAAAAAACACTACTCCTGTCCCTTAAAACTTTAAGATTTCAAAAATACCAACATCTGGCATTGGGATGCAACCTAATCTGTTTCAAGCTTTTCGAGAGCGCCTCCCCCTGGAAAAGTCTCTATTGCCGGTAGCACTTTTTTAGATCTAGAAGTCATATCTTTGGTCTGACTGATTTTCTTACCGGGAATTCCATCCTAGACCTGAAAAAAGGCGGGGAAAATCCTTTAATAAGGTTTCACTATAACTGATATATTCCAGAGAAAAGATTTGATTTTGATGAACTAGGCAACATTTTGCAGCCTAGGCACCAAAACAAACAGTTAAGATAGTTATAGGCCCTTGAATCCTGTGCACATGTGTACATTGAAACAGTGGTCCTAAATTAAAGCAGTGGGTTTTAAAAAATACTGCTTCAATTTAGGGCTGATTAAACCCCCATGTCATGCACACTGTAGCAGGCACTAGGGTGCTCACTACTGGCAATGGTGATTCGGGCTTAGCTGCCAGCCAACAGAGCAGCACAGCTGGTGGTTGCTAAGGCAACCAATTGGGTCAGCTGACCGGAAGGGGGCAGGGCCTGGCCTTTATAAACAGAGAAGGCTGAGGCCAGAGTCAGTTCCCCTCTGGTAGCCTGAGAGCAGGAGCTCTGCTGCAGAGCAGAGCAGAGCAGAGCAGCCGACTGCCCGAGCATCAGCATGATGATACGGGGTGGAGAAAACCCCGACAGGGAGGTATTGAAAGAGGGCCAGGGTGGCGCAGAATTGAGGTTATAGCCAGGAGGCTTATTTTGGGTTACAGCCGGTTGGCTCATGGTTTTATGTTTTCAGCTTGGTTGTTTGTGTTACACCGGAGGACTGGGTGAGGCTGTAGGGGTTGGAGGAGGCCTCAGGGGAGCTCCCCAGTAGCGTGGGGGTTCCTAGTGCCCTGGGAGGGCACACCAATTGGGTGTCAGAGAAGGCAGCACAGTTTGGCGCTGAGGCGGCGCTGCGTTTGGGGGTGTTGTGACCCCGGCCCCACATAGGCAGTATCTGGAGAAGCCCAGTGGGGCGTATGACCCTGAGAAGAGGGTCTTGGGGGCCAGGCACGGCTATGGCCACCTGAGCCCCGACCGCAGGAAGAGCGGGAAACGAAACCCCAGTGTAGGGCGATTATTGGGATGAGCCCAGGGGACGTAAGACCCAGAAAAGGGGTCCGGGGCCAGGTAAGGCCGAGGCTGCCTGAGCCCCGAGCGTGAGAAGCGCAAGCAAGGCCCCAGTGCAGGCGGGAAGCGCGAGAAGTGCGAGCATAGGCCCAAGTGTGGGGGGGAGCGTGGGAAGTGGGAGGCAAGGCCCCGGAGAGGGCGAGCGCGTGAGTAGAAGCCCCGGAGAGGGCAAGCGCGTGAATAGAAGCCCAGGGGAGGGCGCGTACGCAGAGAAGCCCAGGGGAGGGCGAGGACTTAGAGAAGCCCCAGGGAAGGGTGAGTGTATGACTAGAGAGCCCGGTGAGGGCAAGTACCAGACTACAGAGCCCAGTGAGGGCGGATGACTATAGCCTGGTGAGGGCCAGTCCAAGATTGGGGGAGCCCGGTGAGGGCGAGCGTATGACTATAGCCCAGGGAGGGCAAGCACGGGAGTAAGGAGCCTGGCGAGGGTGGACATGCGAGTAGGGGCCGCGGAGAGGGCCACTAAGGAAGAGTAGAGACACAATAACGTCCGGAACACCTGAGAGGCTTGGGGCGTGGTAGTAGGGGTGGTAGGAGCCACGCGACGCCCATAGGGTTGGGGGCACCAGGATCCATTTGGATGGAGCAGGGACCAGCAGGGCAAGAGCACCAGGTCCGAGGGGTCAAGTAAAGGCAGCCTCCCATTAATAGTATAGAATCATCAAAGTCATGGCGGGCAAGATAGAGGGTGCATTCGAGACCCAACTTGACACGGTAGGGGCGCCAGGAGAGATCACGGCCGCTCCTGGGCCCCGCCCTGTGACACACACACCCCACTGATTTACTTGCCTCTCCAGTGGGGAGAGGAGGGCGAGCTGCCAGTGGGTGGAGTGGTCCCTGGGGTGTGGGGGGGGGCTGGTGCTTCCCTCTACAGCAGCTGTGGCCCCCCAAGGGGGCACCAACCTACAGGTACCTGGCTCTGGTGGTCCTGAAGGGAAGCACCAGACCCCCATGTAGCTCAGGCAGGTAAGCAGGCTCCCAGGGGGTGGGGGTGGAGATCAGGCTCTCCACTTTTTTTGGGTGGATCCTACTTCCCTGGGCAACTGCCAGGATGCCTGCAGGGCTTCCTGCAGAGCCATGGAGCTGCACAGAGCCTGGTGCTTCGCTCTGCAGCTATAGGGGCAGCAAACTAAAACTCCTCGAAATTTTAGTTTGTTGTGTCCCAAGCCATTTAAGGCACATTATACCACCAAATTTCCTACAGCAGCTGGAATTAATGCGGAATAAGCCACCAAGGCATGCAAACACCTACACCATTAAAGCTGTGCAAACACATTTAGCCTGCTTTAAAGTGTCATGCAAACATGCCTCTCGTTTTGTCTACACATGGCCCGTGAGACCAGAATGAGAGTCCACAAAACTAGTGTGAAGCTTATCTGCAGGTGAAAGTGCACACCCCTGCCAAATGTTTATTTATATTAGCTTAGGCATGTTTTTACACAGAAATATTGATCAAAGAAATGTGGTGCCTTGGTTCAATTTGCAGTCATTTTATTTTTTCCCTTGTCCATTTCACTTTTTCATTTTTTCCAAAGAAAACGTTCAGATAACGATGACAGGGATCTCATGTTTCAACAGCAGTGGATATAGGAAAAAAATATAACCAGATTGTGATTTAATTGCAGGAATAGGCTCAGGCAGAATTGAACAATATTTTAGTGGTCCTTTTAAGGTAAATGATATGGTTGTGCTTTCCTCAGAACATGTAATATCCACCTGAGAGACTTGAATTTGTCTGAAGGAGCAATTTCCTGTCTCCCTCTGGTAAATAATGTATTTAAATAATAGTTTTACAAATGTGTATTATGCACAGACAGCCTCTGAAGGAGCTGTTCTAGTCTGATAGTTAAATACCTATTTATAAATGTTTTAAAATGGATATTATAGACCAATAAAGTGAAATGGTTCTTCCTGGAGTGGTTCCAGTTTGTTGTGTAAATACATATTTAAGATGCATGCTGTCTACATTAAAAATGTATATCAAAAGATGAGCATGGATTAGGTTCATTCCTCAAACATTCCTGGTGCCTGGTGCCTTGTCCATTTCCATCAAGTCCGAGTCGAGCTTGCTCCACGCTTGGCAGGGTATGCCCAGCAGTTCACAGGATAGAAACAGTTAAAATCAATAAACAGGCTGTAAAAAGATCAGGTCTTCTTACAGACTAATTCTTTTTTTTTTTTAAATGAAAAATGAGGCTTCCAACCTAGTATGTACGTATCTATGTGCATGTGTATGTACACATAGCCACGCACTGTACATGCAACACAAAATAATGATTCCTTTTTCAGACAAAAAGGATACATAGGCTATGCGTATAGAAAAATAAAAGCAAAGCATTTTGTGCTGAGACCTGGTGTGCTTGGCTTCTGCCTAGAACAAATTAAAATGCCTCAGTCATACGCCCACTGGGAAAATAGAGTTTATATTACAAACGGCTCTTTAACCTTAACTATAGCAGCACACAATGAGCACCTGAAATTTTATTTTATGTTAATTTTATTATTCAAAATCTGTGTCTTAACTATACATTTGTTTGGTTTTTTTACTAGTTGTCCTTCAGGCAAGGAGAATGCTAGAGGCTGGCAACCGTGTTTTGGCTTCTGCTTGTTCCAAGCAGTGACACACAGCCTTCACAACTAGATGAAAATAAACATGTTATCATTTAAAATTTATATCCTCAACTAATCAATTGTTCTCATCATGGTGCTAGGGATCAAGGGTAGCATACTTGCTTAAACCAACTTAGGGGAATTTTCTTAATATCTACAAATCAATTAATTGTCTGTGTTCAAATGATACAGGAAAGACTTAGTAAGTTCATGGCTGCCATTTTCAAAAGTAGGCAAATGGTATGGCTTAATTTGCATTTGAGTGGGTGACTGATTTTGGTAAGTAACTGATGGCTTCCAGTCTGGCTTGAGTCTAGTTCTCTTTTTAGAGCTGCAATTTTGGGTGTGTGATGCCACTTGCATATCTAACTAACTCAGTGTTTAAAAGTTGAACCACACTTCTGGGAAATGAAACAAACTGTATCATCTGCTCAAGCTTCCTAATAGGGGTGTGTGAAGTGAGCCCTATTCGATTTGGATTCAGATTCAGCCAGCAATTCAGAATCAGGGACAATGATTCCATTCATTGATTTGGATCGCTGTCCATGATTCGGATCAGCCAAATCCGAAACTGAAGATTTGATGCTGATTTGGAGAATCAGCGATTTGGACATATACGCAGCTTTAAAGGTTTTTTGTACACACCTTGAGGTAGCAGGCATGGCTTGTGAACACTGCAATGCTGGGGTGCATGAAGTGTCCCACAGGAATGTTGGGGGGTGGGCTCCATGTGCTCGGTGGCGAACTTGGAAGTGGACTGGAAGTACTTCTGGTCCACTTCTGGATCTGCCAGGGAACACGCTGGGCCCCACTCCCCCCCCCCCCC
>NW_017728998.1:13760171-13787896 GCF_001723915.1 Gavialis gangeticus | reverse complement strand
ATTCACGGGGGGACCCTGAGTGCCCTCCCGCCCAGACCCAGGAGGCACCAGTCACTAAGCTGGAGGAGGTGCAGGGGAGCCCCCCAGCACACTCCCCAGCAAACCCAGACATGGACTAGAAATGCTTTTGGTCCACTTCCAGGTCTGCTGCCAAGAGTGCAGGGGACCTCCCCCCACATGCTTCTGTGGGACACTCCATGCACCCCAGCATCGCAGCATTCACGAGCCCCCGCTACCCAGAGATATGTAGAAAAAGCATTTAAAGCTGTCTCTATATGTCCGAATCTCCAAATCTTTCTGAATCTCTCCAAATCAATTTGGAGGGTTCTGATCTGAT
This sequence comes from Gavialis gangeticus, assembly GCF_001723915.1. Lineage (NCBI taxonomy): Eukaryota > Metazoa > Chordata > Crocodylia > Gavialidae > Gavialis > Gavialis gangeticus. The sequence continues at coordinate 13,787,559 of NW_017728998.1, read as the reverse complement.
TTGGGGAAACTAAAGGGTCCTTTGATTCAATTCAGATTTGGAGATTCGGTTACCAAAATGGGCCAAATCGCCGCTGAATCGAATTAGGGACTGAAGCGTCACACCGCCCTGCTTCCTATTGGCTATAAAACATCTACCTGTCCTAATTTATACATCTTCCATGTCCCCACTTCTTCTGGGTACCACCTCTTAAGGGGCCAGATGAACACTTCAAGGTATGTTAAACTGAACAGGTAGGTACAAATTGATAATTAACATGGAAGACAGTTGTAGATACCGTACAGGCCAGGCTTTAAAAATGACAAGTCTGATCCAGTCATTTATTTCCTACTCCTGCAAGTGACTCCATTGACTTGAATCCAGATTCTCTTGAAAAGCAAAATTCCTATTGACTTTAATGGGACAGAATTAAGCCTGATGAGCATACAACCCGTGAGTAAAGATTGGAGAACTGGGTCCCAGGTCTTTAAACCTTTGATGGATGGAACATTCCCCTCCATTCTATTAAATCTATACTAAATGAATTGCAATTCAACAAGCTGTGGTCTTTTGGGAGATTTGCAAGCTCTAAATAAACTCAAATGTGTGTTTGAAATAAGTGGTTAGTCTCAAAAGCAATTTGACACCTTTTATTCAAAGCTATTGGCTGTGGCTTATACCATACACAGTTGTGAAAATCTAGTGAAGGCAGGATGAAACGTTGTGATGTGTGGTTATTTGAAAGGACAATGGCCATGCTAATCTATTCATTGGAGTTCAGAATTTAATATTATTCAAATGAATCAATGAAAACATCGGCTGTACAGCTATTTTAAACAGATAAGCAAGAACTATAGCACATTCTTCTTTTTATTCTCTATTAGCATAGCACAATCCTTTATCCAGGGAGTATGAGGTCTGCTATTTTCTCTGGTTTTTATATATTGTGGATTTAATATTTTCTCCGTTCCTATGTGGGCTAAATCCTGAAGATGCTGAGTGACTTCCACTTCCATTGGTGTAAGTAGGATTTGCAGGTGCTCTGCTCTCTACTGTTCAGGTTTTAGCTCCATCCATATATATACATATATTTGCATCAATATCATCACCACTTACACTGCCATATTTTTGTTAGCAAAGGAATGCAATTGCCTTGAATAACTTATGAAGATCATTTCCTATTGTGTACACAAGATGCGAAATATCACTGCCTGCCTTATATTGCAATAGAAATTTTCTGAGGGCACTTAGTGTATTTCTACCAACTAAGCCTCTTCTAAATAGCATAGAAAATTGGCTTAGGGAAAGCGAGTTGTATTCAAAAAGGGAACAAAAACTGAGTCTTAAGCTCTAGATAAATGTATTGGGTCAAAAAGGTAGCATCAAAACACCATGTCTTAATGTCCAAGTTTGGAATAACCGTGTGATCACAGAAAATACCCATGATTTACTCATTAAACTTGGGATCTGTAGTTCATAAACAATTAAACTTTTCTATACCTCCTTTGGGCCTGATTCACCATTATCTCCAGCTTGCACTGTCATTTTCACTGATGTTGAGTGAGTGAACAATGCTCCCACTTTGATTTGTTATTGGTGTAAATGACTGCACAGGAACAGTGCAACAGTGAGTAAGACTGTGCTATACATTTTTGCAATTCAAGATGAATAAAATACAAAGGAGCTTTACAGGTTATTTATCGTGCACGCTGCTTTAGCAGCATCTGCTCTACTCACATCCTTTCTAGCATGTAGAGGACAGTTGGGGCAGGATGTAGGTAGACTTTAGGGAAAGAAAAGATAGTCAGTGAGGTTAAGTCCAGACATTTGTGAGGGCAAGGAGGAAGTTAGTTTGGATTCAGAATGACCACATGATATAACTTAGTTCGCTCCGGGTGAGGACATTACATTTAGACCTCGTCTCGGTGATTGGAAATCAATGTAAACATATGACAGTACAGAAGTTCCTCACAAATAGCCTTTTCTAAATATTACAGAACCTGGTCTAAGATAGACCTGGATTGATGCAGTATCAGATTTATTTGACCTAGGTTACAGCAGGGCATGGCACTTCAGAATGGTTACCTGTGTATCCCTTGGGCTGGGAAAGCCAAGCTGTCAGCACTAGCCTCAAGGCTGTACTTTTTACGCTCTCTCATCCGGCACTGGGTTTTTTTCGCCTCCAGCACAAGCCCCTGAAGAAGAGCCAGTCCCCCTCAACTCCCCATCCTGCACACTGCCCTGGATACCGCTGGTTTTATCAGGGTTTGCCAATGCCGAGCATGAGCTGAGCAGAGCTGAGCATGTAAGTATTGTTTGGGGCAGAAGCAGGAAGGATGGGGGTATAAGTTTGCCAGGACTGGTGGCCCCCCCAAGCTCCACCATTGACCCTGCAAGTCCCCTGATGCCACCAGACACTCTCAGGCTCCAGCAGTCTACCACAGACCCTGCCTGCCCCCATGATCCCTTTACCTCACTGCAGATCATGCCTGCCCCACAACCCCATATCCTCCCCGGCTTGCTTGCCTCCCATCTCCCTGCTAGCCCCCCTGATCCTGACTTACCTTAGATCAGGTGGCCATTTTGAATCCGATCTAACCTCCCTGTAATGTCCCCAAATTTATGCACCTAGCCTAAGAGCCCCTCTTGCATGTCCTTCCTTATCTACAGGGACCTGGGAAGTACATAAAGGGACTACACCGCTATCTCTAGCAACTGGGCCTCTACCACCATTTGTCCCTGTCCACCTCCATCTGTCCACTGTGTCAAACTCTAGTATTATGAGGAGCCGTGTGTAGTTTGACAAAATGCTCCTGGGCCTGCCCTGTTCCTCAAATGCTGTCATACACACCCATGTGCAGAAAACTTGTCTTCAGGTTCCCTTCCTCTTCTGCTTCCTACTCCAGCCACTAAATAGCCATAGTATGGGCCTTCAGACATGGAGAGAAGGCTGGCCACCATTCCTGGTTGATCACTGGGCACTACTCTAATAAACGTTATTAACAGTAATAATAACCAGATGGATATTTCTGCACTCATAGCTTTCTACTCCTAGGAAGCAGGAGATTAGACTTTCCCTCTCAACTGAAGTAACTATTGTTACAACACTTGACTAAATGATGTCAGATTAGGACCAACTTGCTGCAAAGATGGAAAAGAAAGCAGCAATGGGTTAAAGGAGAGCAGTTAACAAAAAGACAACATTGCTTTCTAATAGCTTTGTATTTCTATCCATCACTCAGCATGAACACTGCCAAGTTAGAGCCCATATTACAAACAGTATTTGCATTTACCCCTCCCCTTATACCCTTTATCTATTTTTCATAGGATGTCTATGTCAGGTTTTACCCTAGCAAGTAAGATGGTACATTACATCATGGATACATAGACATGGTTCATTTGGCATGAGTCTATATGTCTGTTTTACCCCTGACTATCCTGGAAACACCTACATATTTGCCTGACACCCATCTTATACGGGTTACATTACACCTATAATCTGTTTTGATCTCATAGAGGATTGTCTCAGGAACCTTTTTACTGTTAATACGTTCTCATGGCCATGTACACTCTAAATCCATGCTTAGTAAGGAAACTAAAATATCACATGTAGTATTGATGGCTCCCAATGGGGCTCATGCTAAAAAAAAGCCTTTTCCAGATCTACCTGCACCAAATGTGAAAGGACATTTGTAATTTTCCTTTAAGGGATGGTGGTGGGAACTGTCAAGGGCAGTTATATGAGAAGTTTCCCCTCCCGCTGCCCCCTCCCCTCTCAAAACATTTGGTAAGAATGGTTAAAAAAAGTTATCAGTTTTTATAATGAAGTTAGATTTTTCGACAAGAAATTCAAATAACTAATCATCACTTTTTGACTGAGGATACTGGGTAGTTTAAATGGGATAAAGGGCAAAATTCAGCCCTGCATCCTTGAGCAGTGGTTTAGGAGGACAGCTTTCACAATGGTACCTGTCCGTGCGGACTGGTGCAAAGGACGTCTCATGACAACAGTTCTCAACATTTTTTTTAGACTCAAGACATCCCTCAGAAAATGTCCCTGTTTAATTTCACTCTTCTTTGGATTAAGGAAAAAATAATAGAGTAATCCTAATACTGCAAAAAACTTATTAAGAGCAGAACTGGTCCGAATGTTTATGACATTATAGATTCCTATTTGAAATCTCTGAGTTTATCTTGTAAATCATGTGTAGGCACCCCGCATCACCCTTAAAGACTGCATGGCATTGGTTGAGAATTGCTGTCTCGTGAAATGGAATTTTCTTTTCATCAGCTTCTCACTGAAGCAAAAAGAAAAAAAAATCAGTTTTCATTAGTGCAGTTTGGCAAGTTTGTATTGTAAGCATGAAATAGTTAGTGGCTTGGCCTAAAGCCTGAGCCACTGTCATAAAAATTATGGTGGAATGGGATGCAGGAACATGCTTTTCCCCCTCCTCACCTTATGCCTCCACTGGAGTATGCTCCTAAGAAGCAGACACAGCAGCTATACACTGTGCTGTGCCCCAAGCTTGAGCTGGGGACCAAATCACCTTTAGGGAAAAAGCTGTCATACTCATGTAGAAGCTGCTAATAAGACTAGTACCCATTTACCAACAGACAGCAAAGGTTAGGATGCAAAGCCCTGGTATTACTAGTTGTTATGAACAGCAATATGCCTCATGCTTCTTCAAAAGGCTAATGATGGCAGGCTGGTACACAAACCTGATGTGTATATAAGGGCAACAGAAGAATGATGCAGAGTTGCAATGCAAATGACTCCTTACTTTACTACTGTTGACAGTTTCCAATAACCTCCTTTTTTCATAGACCGCTAAAGGGCCTATTCCAGAACCATAGATAAATTTGATGTTCTAGTTTAGGGAACATTAAAAAGGAAATCTTGACTTGCTTTGCCTTATAGTGACCCCTGGCCACATACTTGTTAGTGTTACTTTGTCTTTTTATAATTTTCTCTAAAGAGCAAAGTAGCTAAGGTTGTAATAACTTGTGTTCCCCAATTAATATGTTCACACCAATCATCTGAAATGGAATAATAATTCTTGTTTTGTGCCAGAGCTTCGTGAAGCTAAAACCCAGAATTTTCACCCTGGTTATGTATAAAAGCAAATCAATCCTCAGGAGCCAACAGCTACTCCGTCTGGTTGCCTCCAAATTTCTGAATTGGCAACTGCACAGTAATCTGCATCATGAACTCTCTCTGGCCTAACTCTTAGAAGCTATCACTTAACTTAAGCTAGAGGAAAATACTGATGGAAATGATGGCAGAAGTATAACACAGGCAGTTACTCTTGGCTGACATGCAACTAATTATCTAGCACTAAGCCATGGTCACTGAACATCCTGCCTTGCCAGAATACATAGCAACACTTAAATGTTGCCCAAGTGCTGCAGTTCTAAAGGATCAAGTCTCTCCCAATACCCTGCGTTATAGGGAAGGCTCTGAGTAACCATCCACATTCACAGTCCTTTCCCTCACTTCATGCAGATAACTTCCTGCTTATATTAGGAGGGACAAAGAGAGTCAAATCAGATGAGATACTATAGAGGTGAGAAGGAACGTATCTGTATGAACTGCCATCTGAAGATCCATTAGCTAGGAACAGCTCTGAACCCTAAAGGAACTTAATATTACAAATATAAATATTGACAGCTTAATTTGTTCCACTCTAGTTGTTTCTTGAGATCTCCTGTCCAGATATAAACCTTGACATGCCTCTTCTGTAAAATCATAAATGCATATTTAGGATACTGCCAGAGATGTCCAGTGAACTCAGTTGTGAAGTCCAGTAGGATCATAGCAAAACATTGCCAGCATCTCCATTCAACACCTTCAAATGACATCAACTCAGCAGCATACCCACTTCATGGGACACTAGACAAATATCCTTAGACAAGGAAAACTTCTGCAGCTTTCTAGTCAAAGCATCACGTAAATGATCAATACTAACTTTATATGTAACATTTGTAAAAGAAATATGGGCAGGGAGACATCTTGACGACCTTCCCTAGCCTGAAAGAGATGAAGTCCAGTGCTAGAATGAATAAGAATCAAGGCATTTGACCATCTTTGGCTAAAATGCCATAGCTGAACCAATGTTAAATTAACCCAAAATGCTCTGAGAAAATACTCCAGGTTCCTGCTGACCTTCCTTTCTTGCAAGGGCTTCTACCAACACTATACACAGGAGACTTCCCACTGACTGGATATTTTTTTTTCAGTTGTAACACCCAGAGCTCCAACAAGAGCCAAGGAACAACCTGGTTCCTGCAACACCTTGTCACGCTCTCACCCTCAGCCCCAAAAACCCAAAGTGCCATTTTGCAAGCTAACTGATATCCCTTGACATCTACCCCTCACACATGCCCCATCTTCTTCTTTCCGAATTCCTATGCATTTCAACCCTCTCAGCTAAATCTGCCTACATGTTCTCACCTTCTTCCCATTTACCAGCAATGATTTTCTTCTTCCATTGCCTTTCTTTATTCTACCTTCCAACCTCAGGTCTATCACTTATCTCAAACCTATTCTCTACTGCAAGCATTACTTCTGTTTTTGTTTTTTTTAATTTAGACCCACCCTTATCTGCTTTCTGCATCAGTGTGCTGCATGTCTATCCGCCCTAATTCAATATATTAAAACGAACAAAGGACTGGCAGCTGCATGAGGAGGCCATGATTATACTATGAACCTCTCTCACCTTCCTGCCCTTCCCTACTCTACTTCTACCCATTCTGTCATTGCCCTTGGTTATACTCTTGTCTAATGCTTATGGGGCTGCAACTATGTATTTATTTTTTGGATGATAATGCCTAGCTTAGTAAATAGTAAGGACCATATTTTGAACCTCTTCCGCTTAATAGTGAGCAGTTAATGGCACAACTAGTGTCATTATAATCATCAGGAGTGAAGCATAGCTCATGACCTAATGTGACAGAATGTGGTCATTGGCTATGATGGAAAAGTGTTTCCTTTTAACATTGAGAATAACTTCCATGAACATCACAAACACAGACTGATGCTTTCCTGACCAAATGCCAGCTCTATCAGGTGCCTGTGAAAAGTGGCATGCACCAATGTTTAATTGAACAATTAGCTTTTAAAACACATTCCACAAAAAGGGTCTTCTGGCCTATTCTTTGCTGAGATGTATCCCTTATCCTTCTCGTGTCTGTAGGAACACAGTTTCAGTAGATGTTTCCGCCCAGATTATCGACTAGTGGTCATCCGACAATGACTTCTAGCACATCAGCCATCCATTCCTCTTTTTCCTTTCTGTCCCTCACCTCATTAGCCTACTATACACAGTCCAAATGTGTCATGACTCAGAATCAGCTGTTATTAGTCTACTGTCCTGAAGTAGGTTCATCTACTGAAGCTTATGCACTGAGTACTATGGATTATGCACGACTTTCATAAAATAAATGACCCCATTCAAGCCATCAAATCCCTCTTTTAATGGAAAAAATAAGGCACCCAAGCCAGTTAAAAAACTGCACCAAATAAACTGTATCTGTAGATATCTGTGTTAATAAATACACAAGTAAACCCATTTAAATGAATAGTTAGAAGAGTAATAGATAAAGGAATTAGTGTATTTAGCAGTAAGTGTCATGGACCAGGTCAGAAGTTCAGTGCAAGTGAAATGTAACTGGTGGAAATGTAAATAAGTTCTGTTCCATGCACTTTTGAAAAATCTGTCTACACAGGAAAGTTCAAGGCAAAGGGTTTTCTTTTTTTTGGTTGATGGTCGATTAAAGGACAACCTACCCACAGTCATGCAGCAAGCTTGTGGTTTAATTAGGATTTGAACTAGAAATTTTCCTAGCTGCTAGATTTTTGCTATAAGCAGCAGCTTCAAGAGCCTGATAAAAAAGCATTTGTTTAGATCACGTCTGTTGAAGGCAGCTGTGCTAAATGTTCTACCATTTCCATTGTACTTAAATGCAGGAAAAGCAACAGGCAGAGACCATCATTACAATAAGAATTGAGCCACCATGTATACATGATGAACACACATTGCTTTTCAGTGCTTATTGATATTTTTAAAATACCAGGTATTCCAAAGCCATATGATCTATCCCACACTTAATAGCATAATAGCTATCTACCTGTAATATCATCTCAAAAAGAGCTACTAGGGAACGTATAAGCAAGTGGGGAGAACAGAGGTCCAAGAAACCAGACTTATCAAATTGCCACCAAGACTCTTGGCGTAGATTTTCTTTTGGGTCACAATGACATTTCATTTAGTGCTTAGGGCCATTCCCAAATGCGGCATTTAGCTCTCCCCGCAACCTAATTACCTTGTCCAAAGCACTACACAACAGGAACACATACACCGCTTTCAGTTTAGGAGGCAGCCTCCCTGGAGCAGAGCAGCATGCTTAAAATCGCTGCTGATAGGCCTTAGCACAAAATGAAATGCCTGGGGCCTAGACTTATTCAGGGCAGGGATAGCACCGAACTCCACAAACTGTGCAAATGCATTAGGCCTCAACTTGTTCAGGGGTCCCTGACATTACCATTATGTTTTATTATGGCTGCCTAAAGAGATAAAGAGTAGGGGCCCAAAACTGAACCTTCTCATGGGTTCCTTAAAAGTTGCTGCTGGTTTAGAGAATATCTTTTTGTACAGTACCTACCACAAGGGAGTCATGGTCCATGGCTCAGACTCCTAAGTGGTACAGTTACACAAACAACAACATCAGTTAGGCCATTTCACATGGCCTCGACCTGGAAGTGGATTTGCAGAGGCACCAAACATTGAGAAGTTCAACTGATACTAGATCAAAGAGAAAGCTCTAATGAGACTGGGATGATCCCCTCCCATGAGCCAAACTTTGAGTATCAAAGATGCTTAAAATGAAAGGCCAGTCTGGGGCAAAAAATGCCACCAGGTCTGTTTAATTATTAAGACAGAGCTAATAAGGCTCAGCTCTTCCACTCTGGCTCAGCTCAGCTTTGGCTACCATGTGGAGCATCACTTCAGAGACAGCCCTGCAGACTTCGTCAAGGACAGAACACACACACAGCACTTCACAAAGTCCATCATACTCTCACACAAATAAATCCTACCTCCCAGAGTCAGCCTGTGGATGGGGGAGGAAGCAAAAGCTTCAGTTACATGAACCATTCTAGAATAGAAATAAATGTGTACAATAACTTATTCAGTAACATCATATCAGATGCCCCTGAATAAATAGAATCAAGCTTCAAGTGATATTCTGGAAAGGTGTTGACATATAGTGTGCCTTGACAGCCCGTCTGGCAAACGTGGATGTCATTCAATAGACTAAGTTTCCCAATGAGTGGCATACCAAATTCTCAAAAGAATAAAGAATTGCACCAAATGCCAATCATTCATTATCTTCTAATTCTCCAAGGGATAGTTTTTCTCCACTCTGGCATCTATGAAGAAGAAAATACTGTGCATTTACAGATTAAAATTCTGCACCTTCATACCAAATATAAGTAGCATACAAAATGCATGCAGCGAGGACACTCACTTAGGTAATGACCATATGGACATGGAAATCTTGCGAAAAAATCTCATCTAAACTATATTTTATTTAATGATAAACACAAGACAAGACATTTGAATGGAGCTGGTATGGTGCTCACCTCTTTTTCCCATTTATTTTAATTTTCTAGAGCAAGGGTGGGTGGCCAAGAAGCAGCACGTGTGCTACAAGTGGCCCAGACAGCCTTTGTGACTGGAACATGGCAGACCTGAGAGGGGACAGGCAACACAGCAACAGATGGGGCAGGGAGCAGAAAGCAGACCAGAAAATGTTACAGAGAGCACAGAGCAAAGGGACAGAAAGCAAAATAGTCCATCTGGCAGGAGCAAGGCACTCAGGGAGAGTGTGAGGCTGATTTGCAGCATGCTTGCCAAAAGGTTACCCTCCACTAACCTAGACTAGAAGGACAGGGAAGAATAAATAGGCAAAAGCAAGTGAAGGAATAGTACAAAATGCCAAAATCAGTAACTTTAAAAGGCTATGAAAAACACAGCATTGCCCTCCCTAGATCTTTATCTCCACTAGGGACTACTTCAAGCAGTAACATATTTACTCAAATACAAGATCAGGTTTTTCTCCCCAACTGGCCTTATAATTGCACACAAGGAAATTTCACTAAATATATTGTCTATCATAAAACTGTTGTAAAAAACAACATGTTCTTAGCAATGGAAACCAACTATGAAGTTGATTAAATACAACCAACACTAAGCATGACTGTAAAACACACAACCCACAATGAGTGAAGATGATGATGGGAACTTTGTGTGTGTGGCCCTTAAAAATTGGCAGGCTTTCCCTTCACAGGGAACTGGCACTGGGCCTTGGGGTACTGCAATATCAGGACAGCACCCAGAGGGCCAAAGCCTTGACATCCTTTCCTTTGTGCCAGAAAATTTTAAAGCTCAAGATGACAAAGTTTGAGGCACAAGAAAATACAGAAGAGCCTAGTAAAGGGCTACATAGTAAAGGATGGGGGGGGGAAGGGCATGAATGCAACTAAGTTACATATAAGACATGCAGCCAGCTAAGCTTGGGGGTGATAGGGTGGAGGAGGCATGACACTTATATCACAAAGAATATACAGGAGACCCCACACAACAGTACTGCATACAAGTAGGGAGAAGCTTCATAAAGCAAACATACACAGTTGCAAATAATGATATATGGGATATAACCGTGGAGGTAGTGAATAGTCCAGGATTTAGAAAGTCCTTTGAATCCATTAGATGTAGAGAGGGGGAGAGGGTCAGGTGGTCCCATCTCTGTTTACATTTGATCTTAGCCAAAAAGGCCGAGATGCTGATGGGATCCTACCACAAGGATAGGTTAGTGTAACCCGTATGAATAAGACAAAAGTCAGTGCCCATTAAGGGCAATCCTCCTCACCACCAACTCCTTTTCAAGTCATGGTTAGCCACAACATTGCATGCAGAATCCCTCTGCCACACCCTTTGTCAGCCTGGCACACCCTCCATGAGGTGAAGCTGGACCAGGTTGCCCTGCACCTCATCTGCGCATAATTTTTTGGAGCATCTCAGAACTTGTGACAAGTTACGACTGGGGGCTAATTAGCATATGGATCCTTTGTGGGGGTATTTGGAGTATACGCATACGTTGAGTACTGCTAAGCTGTAGGGTCACCATGGACAGTGGGGCTACACTAGTCATATGTGCCCTTTTTGCAAAAAAGGCTAATGGCATACTGGGCTGCATTGGTAAGTATGATGCCATCAGGTTAAGGGAAGTGATTATTCCCCTCTATTCAGCACTGGTGAGGCTACATCTGGAGTCCTGTGTTTGGTTTTAGGCCCCATGCTGCAGAAAGGATGTGAACAAATTGGAAAGAGTCCAGTGGAGAGCAACAAAAATGTTTCAGGGGTTGGGGCACATGACTTACGAGGAGAGGCTGAGGGAACGAGACGTATTTAGTTTAAAGAAGAGAAGACTGAGGGGGGATTTAATAGCAGCCTTCAACTACCTGAAGGGGGTTCCAAAGAGGATGGAGCTGGACTGTTCTCAGTGCTGCCAGATGACACAAGAACGAGCAATGGGCTCGCGTTGCAGCAAGGGAAGTTTAAGTTAGATATTAGGAAGAATTTTTTCACTGGAAGGGTAGTAAAACATTTGAACAGGTTACCCAGAGAGGTAGTGGAATCTCCATCCTTGGAGGTTTACAGGACCCAGCTACACAAAGCTTTGGCTGGGATGATCTAGTTGGGAATGGTCCTGCTTGGAGTGAAGGATTGGACTAGATGACTTCCAGAGGTCCCTTCCAACCTTAGTTTTCTATGATTCTATGATATGCATCAGGCTGGGAGAGGGCATAACATTGGGATTCTGGGTGAACTGTATGCAATGTTGTGGGTTACCATGGCTTGAAATACTGCTGACTGGTGGGGCCCAGCCCAGTGAGCTACGTGGTATGTCATGAGCCTTTTGGCCTTTGACTAACCTTCATGTATGGCTTATATTAGACATAAGTAGGTGCCACAGTGCTGTTCAGAAGTGTATTTATGAAACACTTGTGCTAAAATTTGCATCATTAAAAAAAATGTTAAAATGCATCAATTCTAGATGAACTAAATCTATATACTATATGCAAATTGCTACAGTCATGTTTAATTTCAAGGCTATTCTTGTCAAATTTGCTCCTCACTTCCACATGCTCAGGGAGAGCAGGGTCTGACAGTAAGGAAAGAGGGTAGGGGCTGCCAGAGGAAAAAGTTAGAGGAAAGCAGAGTGCAAAGGGCTATCTAACCTGCCCCCCCCAATTTATTTTCCCTGCTGTAGCAGTGGGAGGGGGACAAATTCAAGCCAAACCTCCAATAATTAGATTCTGTACCTGGAAAATTCTAACAAATTTATAAATTTTCCATACATAAAATCTAATTATTGGGGGGGGCGTCTTATAATTATGGTCATCCTTTATTCGAGTACATACGGTATCTTTCAAAGTGGAGAGGGGGTAGACGGGCAGGAATAAGCAGATAAGGCAGGTATGTGAGATGGATAAATTAAGAACCCATGAAGGTGGAATGGAGGTCATGATTTCCTGAAAGCAGTGAGGACCTCAACTTTGTGTTAGTTGTCATATCACTTTGCATTATTTGTAAAATTACAAATAACACAACTAACTATCCCAATTAGGCAGTTAGTCCAATAAAAGATATAACCCTAAGAAATCCTTGCCTCTTGCAATATCAATTCATTTGAACACTTATGTTCAGATCTGGTAACTGACTGCAATGCATAATACATACCAGTCAGATACACTGAGTGAAATCATGGCTCTCTGGATGCCGTTACAAAACTCCTGCTGACTTAATGCAGCTGGGATTTCAGCCACTATTGTCTTCTAACCAGGAGTTGGTTTTGTTGTATCTCTTTGTTTCTATTCTCCTATATAAACGCAAATAATACGTATGCTACAGATAGCTTTTTTTGAGAACCTGACTAGAGCAATGGCAGGTATGCAAGTCAGACTGCAACTGGCATTTTTCAGATTAAACTTTGACAAAAGTATAGATTCTGGTCTACCAAAAGTTTTGTGAATTTATATTTATTTCAGCAAATGTTCAGTCTAAAACTGAAATGTTGCAAAAAACCTCAAATATTTATTTTGGACAATTTCAAAGTGGAATCATTTCAGATGCTGATATGTTTTGTTTTGAAATAAAACTTGATCCCAATATTAAAAATATATTTATAAGTTCAAAAAAACCAACATTTTTTTTCCATCCTGAAATGTTTTTTTTTTCACTTTTCTGAACTTCAAATGCACAGAAAGAAGCAGTTATTTACACAGCTCTAATGATGAATATTTTGTCTGACAATATCTACTGCCTCTTCTTGTTTTATAATACAAAAGTTTCACTTGATTTTTTTTTGTTTTTGCTATTTTTTTCAGCTCCAAACTTATTATAAACACAATGAAAACAGGAGCAAAACCCCTCCCCCAGGTCAAGAAGAATCAAGAACAATGACAAAGATATATGACCTCATGTGACCCATCATTTTACTGAGCTTGCAGCCTTCTCTCTGACTGTGATGCATGTTTCTTAGTTGAGAAAGATAACAGAATTGTATATTGTCCTGAAGGATGTACTGAGGACATATAATGCTCCAGGCACAGACATCGAACACAAGGTATGGCTTGAAAAACGTCAGAAGATAAGGGATGAATGAAGGTGTGTGTGACCTTCATTGTGAAAAGGTCTGAGACAGGGAAGAAATAAGAGGAAGAAATTGATTTTTTTCCCCTCTGTATGTGTGTTCAGACTTCTCTTCTTACGGGGGCAAGATGAAGACCCATTATCTTTCAATTGCTTAAATGCCAATTTCTATCCTGGTTCTCTCTCTAAAATTAGCAGGTTTTTGAGAACAGTGGACCTGATTCACTATCCCAATATATTGGTTTTATCCAAATCAATTGTACAATGAAATAAATCAAATCCAGTATATTTCCAAGATATTTACTAAAGTAATGTATGATTCAACAAGAAATTTAAACATATCAAGCTTAAATTAGTGGGTCAATTGAAGAAAGTGGGACTGCTTGTTTGCTTGAAGTTACAAACCTGCTTGTTTTGCTGAACATGGGTCTCCAAGATTACACAAATCGATATAGTGATCACCTACCATTATGGTAGAATAAAAAAGGAGAGAGGTGGCCAGAATCTTACATGAAACTATCCATATCTCACCCATTGGTGAAAGAGCCCATAGTTTCTTTCTCCTGTAAGACACACTTGCAGTGTCTACACAAGACACTCACTGCCCGGTAGCTTGTTACTACGCAAGTACTAAATACACTAAATGACTAAAGTACTAAATGTACTAAATACTAAAAGACTGCACAGTAACAACTGCACAGTCAGCGTCTCATGTAGTTGCAGCCCTGGGTATTGGATCTGGTGCTTTATTTGTCTGATGAAGTTGACTAAGAGTTAATAAAATGATTCTGATTAATTTTCTCAGAGGTATTACTACAAGGACTGTGTGAACATGTTGGTAATTTAGTCTGTGTGATAAACAAAAAATTAAATTAAAAAAAAAGGTTCTGATCAAAACTTTTGTTTGCTCCTTGGATTTCTCTTACTGAAACATAACACAAAACAAAACAAAAAAAAAATCCTGCTTGGTGCAGGAGGCTGGACCTGATCATCTTCCAAGGTCCCTTCCAGCCTTACAATCTATGAATAACAAAAAATAGTTCAATATAAAACATTCCCATCAGACCTTAAACTAAATATTTAGGGTATTTGTATTAAAGCAAAAAATGACATAAACCTGTCATCAAAAATTCATAAAACTGTCTTCATCCTATTTTTATCCAATAGCTCTACACCATACCATCTGTGGGCTTCACACAATTGATTAATTCATAAATTTTAATGCCAGAATGATCTATCATGACCATATATTATGACCACCTTCATGACAGAGGCCAAAAAAACTCATCCAATAATTTCTGCATCAAACCCATAACTACAGTTGAGACACAGAATGACTTTTTAGAAAGAAATCCAGACATTATTTTGAGATGGAGAGTAGAGAATTAACCATATAGAATCCACAAGGTCCCAAAATTGTTGTTGCAATGGTCAGTCTTATTCGTCCTTGAATATTAGCTAAACAGTTTTTTCTGAGTCCAGATACTTTTTCCCGTTAAGTCAGCCTCCTGAGAATCCTTTCTTTTTCAGAAGAAAAGATTTTGGTAAACAGCAACCTGAACTAGTATTAACCCTGCCCTTCCACCCCCACCAAAAAAAATATGGTCAGCTGACGACCAGTAAGTCTTTTGTGGCTATCCTATGGAAGTAGAAATGCTGTACCAGAGCAAGGCTGCTCTCATTGTTCTGGGGTCGTCACACTGTTCCTTCAAAATAGCAAGATTTATTGTGGCAGGAATGATGGATGGATAAGTTATTTTTATTTGTGTAACCTTTCCTGGGCTTCTCCACCTTTTCAGTTTTTAAACTTTCTGGAAATTGTTCTCTGTAGCAGAGCAGTAGTTGACTCCTGTTATGGCCTGATTACGAGGATTTTTTAAGTAGTTTTCCCTACAAAAAGTTACTCATACATTCTAATTATACTGATATTCAAGACTGCATTTTTAACTTATTTTCAAAGGTTTATCTACTGTATGTTGAAGTGATTTTAATTCCTCTGCTTTATTATTGTCTAGTGTGTTCACACAGTCTATTAATCCTCCTTATATTGGCATGAAGTCATAAGAGGAATATCATAGATATTTTGTATTTATTTTAAATACACTGGATAAGCTCTTCAACATTAATGCAACTGCATTTTAATTATTTTTCTTTCCAGCCAGGATGGAAATTTGTTTACTTATATGATGATTTTTGGACTCTGACTACATTCAGTTTATGAACTCTGGCTCAGGTTATGAATTTGCTGGGCTCTGTGTGGAGTCAGTAATATGCTGTCGTGGCAGTGACATCTCCAAGACTAGGTACAGTGGAGGGTCATTAGTTTATTGACAGACAGGGGATTTTGAGCAGTGGAATTTCCCCAGTTGCAGAGCAAAGTCATCAGGGCTAGGGACAGAAATTACATATAAACTGATATAAGTGGTTGGAAACCAGTTCAAATCTGTAACACGACACGAGTTCAGTGCACATCAACTGCTCTCAAAATGGCCAAAACCACTATGAGATAAACCTGGGTGGATGTAGTATCAGATTTCACTGATTTAGGTTAAATTGGTTTATTGAACTTCTGTCTCAGATCCTCTCCAGATTCAAGTTAACTCAGTCCCTCTGCATCCCAAGATACTTTGCACCCACAAAACTCCCCACTGCTTGTGTAGTGGGCAGGCTAAACTTGGCCAAGCTGTCTGCTCCAGCCAAGTGGGGAAGCATGCTCTACTGCCCACCAGCTTCTGGCCTGGGCCAATGAAGGTATGTGGCTGCATTTCTGGTATCAAAAGTGAATGCCTGTTACCAGTTCAATCTACACAGCTTAGACTAACCTGCAAAGATTGACTTGATTCAGCCTTGACTGTCTGTACTTAGCCCAGATGTTAAGAATGGATCTAATAACCACTGAGCCTAAGGATTCTTGGGAGTCAAGAGTATCAGGAAGCTTTGACATGAGAGGAACAGATGAGCCTTGTTCGGTACAAGACTTTTCCATTTATTGTTGTGTATAGGTCTGCCTATTTTTTGTACTAGATAAAGAGTGTTTGGTTTTGGAGCCTGCCCAAAATCTTGTCTGTTCCAACTATTATGGTAAATCCAGAGCACCCAGAGAGCTAGAGCTCTGTAAAAAGGTGTGCTTCTGCTACATGGGAGTCTCGAGGATCTGTATTGGCCCTGGCAGCCTAACTAGCAGGGCCATAAGATTCAATTTCTGCAAAGGAGGAAAAGAGGGCTTGTGCCTAGGAACTGTGCCAGAGAGGCCATGGAAAGAACAAGTGCTGCACCTTATTCAAAGCAGGGAATACTTTAGAGCAAACACGGCCAATGTAGTCAAGCCCAAACACTGTAGTCTGGTGACTGTCCAGCTTCTCAAACGGAGGTCACCTTTCCATTCTGTGTTTTCATTCCCAGGTGTTCCTCTTCTTTTAAGTCTAAATCCTAACCAGGGAGCTCTACCAAAGCTGTATAAAACTCAGGATTAGATTACAATTTAATATAAACTAAGAGTAGTCTATGTGCAATATAAAACCACTTATAAAATGAGGGAGAAAAGAATGGCATCTTGATTCAAATGGCCGTGGAGGCAAATCCATTCCAATAATGAGACTAGAAGAGCTAGACTGGATTTTCTTATGTACTCAGAGATCAAGTCTGTCACAGTAATGAACTGTGAAATCCTACAACACTCCATAATTGACCACCCAAATTCCACGAGGCCTATTATTTATTGGTGTTAAACCTCCTCTCCCTCTCTTGTAACCTCCTTACCTCTTCAGAAATCCCACAGAAGTCACTGTATTTTCTGTCAAGAGAGATTTCATCATGAAGAATTTTTGGCTTTGCAAGTGGAGCCTACTGTACATTTAGCTTCACAGTCACACAGCGTCTGGAATTATCTTAGTATTTCTATAAAGTTTATTTGGCTCTCTTACTACCTTTTTTTGATATGTCTGGATTCTTCTTAGTTATCTGTTTATTCTTTCTGAGGTTGTTATAAAAAGGAATATATTTTAGTGTAATATTTTGTCCACAGAATGGATCATTGGAAACTATCCTCTACTGAATGAGGGAGCAATATTTTTTAGTTATCCTTAAGTGTAGAGATCTGTGGTTTGAAATAGTAGATTATGAGATGCTTGCACATACTTGGCCATGTTTGAACCAGCTATCACATTCATACTCGGAGATCCAGACCTACGAGAGTCTCTTCCTTACAAATAATTTGTGCCCCATGTCCACCATTCATGTAAAACCTATTGTATTTGTACTCATAGGCACAACGGTTTTGTCATAGGGTATTCATAGGCATTGTATTAGGGTTTGAAAATGAACTGGAGATCTTGTTTATATAATTCAGGTGCACAGTTTAGCAAACTTAATGGAAACTCGGTTAATGCATACTACCTGACAAGGTACTCTGTTTTTCTCTACTTTCAGTGCCCTTTCTTTTTTACTTTTGATAAAAACCACCTTCTCAAACTGAGGTCATCTTTCCCTTCTATAATTTGATTCCCAGGTTTTTCTCTTTCTTCAAATCTAACAATTCAAACAAAAGACTTCCCTGTGCATTTTGCTTCCTCTCTAGCTTTTTTCTTTGGAGTGTTTTGTTATTCCTCACCAGCAAAAATCATTCTGTTGATACAGCATAGCCTCCTCATAACATTCAATTGACTGTTCTACAAAAAATCTAACATTAACATGCTCTTATATCAGATCTTAAGGGGGCACTATTAAATGCAACTCAAAATGTAAACAGTTTGACTATAGGAAAATAAGTCTGCATTCCCTATTGCATGTCCTTTCCTTTCACACATAGGCACAGTATACATGTACACTAGTAAATTGACATCAGTGTCCAGAACGGACAGATGACCAGTTGTTCCAAAGCAGCTACTACCATTGATAGTGCCTTTCCCCTCAGTAAACTGACCAAACATCTACACTAGGATAAAAGTAGACATGTGACATTTACCTAGGAATAATTTGTACTGGCATAGTTTTACTGAATTTTTTTTCCCTGGAGTAACTGTACACCAGGCTCTAGGAGGGTGAAGCTGCTTATAATTTAGATTGAAATAAAGGCAGG
This sequence comes from Gavialis gangeticus, assembly GCF_001723915.1. Lineage (NCBI taxonomy): Eukaryota > Metazoa > Chordata > Crocodylia > Gavialidae > Gavialis > Gavialis gangeticus. The sequence continues at coordinate 13,768,788 of NW_017728998.1, read as the reverse complement.
ATACACTGCTGGAAATGCACCATGTGGGCAAAACCTAAACCTACTAATGAGAATCTCGGTGGTACTTTTCAAATTCACTTGACAAAGTATGTGTCTAAATTGCTAATGTATGTCTTCATCTCACAAAGGACGAGTTGAAATTAAAGCTTTCCTTGCTGATATAATTAAAATCAGGTAAAGGTTGATTTTTCTTTTTAACTGCAACCAATGCCTTTCTTCTTACAATCCTTAGAATAAGATCACAATTCTTTAAGATCAAAAATAGAAATATTGTATTACCAACTCCTATCCCTATTAAAAGCCTTGAATGAAAATTGAACCTAAAACAAGAACAGTTCCACTTTCTAATCAATGTTTAGCCTAATACCAAATGGTTTTCTCAACAATAAGGCAAATGTGACATGGTACGACACCCAGTTAAAAAAAAGGCTTGTGGTCTATTGCTATTTTCTCAAATACGGAGAAAAATAAATAAATAAAAGATTAAATTGTTTCCCTTTCCATTTCTCATCTACCCTCTAAAAAGTTGTTTTATAAATTCTAGTTCACAGGAAAACGCTCTTATTCAAAACAAAGCCTTGATGAAATTTCTGTAAGTTTGCTTAAGCAACTATATGTCTTGAAATAACCCATTAAATCAATGTATATTTGGCCTCAAGTTTAACTCTGTAAAATAGGCAATAAAGCAAACCTGTAGGGTATATAGGTGTCATTGCAATACTTAAGGACTGCTAAGCATTGCAATGTTTGCTTCTATGCAACAATGATTTTGGTAACAAAAACCAAACTATTTTTATAGCAACTTGAATATATACATTACCCGTAAAGTTCACATGAGACACTGCAATGTGTCAAAGCAGAAGGGAAATTGATACATTAAGTTACTGAAGCCATAAAAAACCAATGGATGAGATACCAATGTTGATGTAAGACCCGCATTATATTCTGCACCTTAGGATGTATTTACACTATTCCACCATTAAGCTATGCAAATCAGACTTCCAATTAGTAATTCCACTCAATTAGGTTTAGATATTGCCTATTTAGTGCTGAGTAAAACATACATTTATATGTAAATGGAGTTTGTTTCTTAAAATCTGTCTGAAAACAGCTTACTTTTGGGTACACAGGGAAACAAAAAAGGTAAGGAGATCCTTATTATTTGTTCCTTCTTTGCATGACAAAATACATTCTGACATAGCAGAGAACTTTTATTTAAAGAGCTATTTTGGTGCTAAAAGAAAAAGTTTAACAATTTCTGTCTTATTGGTTTGCCATCACGGATTTCACCCCCTGGAGATCAGTGCAGCAGTGTTCTTACTCTATTTAAAAAGAGAGGTAATTCCTTCAGTGGCACACATTTCTCTTTTTTCTAAATCATCCTTTTCCCTTCTCAGCTTTAACCTCTTGATGCATTTTGGCTCTATTACAGTGAAAGGACACCCACGAGGCCTCACAAATACATGTTGGAGACCCTTTGACACAGAGAAAATATAACATTCTCCTCAGATGAGGAACTCCAGGAAAAGAGAGGTGGAGGGGAAGTCCTAAGAGAGGTTCCTTTTCTTTTGGTAACAGGAAAAATATCTGTACGAAAATCCATTACCCCACCTGAACATGAGTTTAAAATTACTTTGAAAAGCCACATTTTGAGAATGAAGAAATAGTGTCATGTCTTGTCTGTAAATGGGTATGTTGGTGTAATTTTTTGGGGCAACATCTTGAAGTCACAGGGCCAGATCTCGTGCATACATAAGCTTGTACGATCCACTTAAACCCACGGGCCACAAATACACCAGCTAACGTTCTGGCTCACATTTCAGTGTTTCTTAAACTCATTAATGAGACATCAGAACTCAACTTTGTCTTCCAGGCCCCAATATTGACATTACTATAGTATCATTTTCTTTCTTTACATCACCCAGGCAGATTTTCAAATGCTGCTGGTATCTTGCTTCTTAGAGAAGCATAGGGGAGGGAAGCGAAATGGTATTCCTGCTCTATGAAAATTTGCAATTTTGAGAAAAATTCTGTTCCATACTGGGACAAACTTAAGACTATATACGAAGCAAGAACGGATGTGGGTGTAAAAAAAATAAAATAAAATCAGTAGGATCTCATCCCTAGAATAGGGATGCTAATCAGTAATTTGAAACTGGTTCTCCTACATGAGAAGTTATTTAACTACATGGATAATTCATTTATCTTCACCAGATATTCCATCCTGGACCAAAAGACTTTCCTTGACAAAAGTTTGTCAAGACTTTCCCCAAAGATTTGAGTTTGACAATAACCTGTTTCTGACCAAGAAAAAAATCTCGACCACTCTCTAGTCACATGTTGATTTTTCCACTACTGCCTGTATTCTCTGTCACATTTTGATTGACAACAATACACCAAAGGGCAGCCATCTTTTTTGATGGGTGTGCCACAAATCAGCCCTACACCCTCCTTGAGTGTCACCCTGATTCCTTTCCCCTGCCTGATTGGTTGTTCTTTTTCCTCCCCAATCCGCTACTCCAGGCTTTTACTGGAACCATAATCCAAATACACAGATGCCCTGCTTCCTAAGCAGACCAGGGGGCTTTGCTAGCTACTTTGAGGATGAGTTCTTGGACTGATTTACTCTTACCACCTCATTAGACAAAATAGTGGTGAGCTGAGTGCATGCTTATTCCCTTACCTTGTGTGCACGTGTAACCCCCTTGTACAGAGAAGAAAACTTTTTCAAATGTGTCCATCTTGCTCAAGAGGATGGTGGCTGGGGGCTGTGTTGGGTACCTGATGGGCTCTGCGGGGGAGTGTTTGGAGGGAAATCTCCGTGAAGACGGGGCAAGATCTGAAATTGACTGAAACTGATGGTCCTACTGAGAACACCGACTGATCCAGGCTCCTGCTGCTAAACAAAGCTATGTGGCCTGCTCTGAGCACTAGCTGGGAGGAAGCAGCAACACAAGTGTGTTGGACTCATCCAGAGCCTCCATAGAAGGCGGATTCAATCTGCTGCTCACCAAATTCAGAATTTGAAGAGCATTTTTTTTCTTTGTAAAGTATATATTTGTTACCGGTTGCTCATTTGTTATTATAGTATTTATAGTGTTTATTATAGTAAAAATAAATTTGTATTTTTTATTATTATTCCCTGAGGAAAATTTGATGACAGGTATCCCACATTATGTACTGCTGGGTATCTATTTGTATATATGTAGTGAACCCAGAAGGATTGTGTATTTGACACTGCATAGCTCTTTCACACAGTTGCCACACGATTTTCAGGATTTATGTGGAACAGCATCTACTTCATGCTGGCCTTAGCACAAGGGTGTATTCCAGTTATTTTCAATAAAATATTTTGGCCTAATTCTAACATTTTTTCTTATGAAGGGGAAGGGGGAGACATGGCACAGTTCATGTTGCATGACAGTTGCAATGCCTTTCAATGAAGAAGAGCCACCTTTTAGCACATACAGCTCTACATGATCTATTTTGCATGGATCTAATCATTCTGTGCTCACTCTACCATTCCTCTCAGGTGACCTGCTCATCTCTTCTCCATGCAACAGCTGTACTTTCAGGATAAATCTTTCACAGGTGCAGTATTAGTTTTCAAGCATCCTCTAGGGAGAGCAGGGAGTCAGTTTGGAATTGCATTGGCATTCTGCAGCCACCCACTCATAATGAGTGCATTGCTTCTATAATATATGCAGCCCACTCAGGCACACCAGCTAATCCCAGCTCCACAGTCTTCTATTAAGAGCTTTGTTTTGCCTGTCCTCGCATCATAGCGTCATCTCATCTACCTCTAACTTTTTCATTACTGTTCATTACCTCTCAGTTCAGCTTTCCATATACTGCAGTGTCATCTTTGGAGAGTTGCACTGATGGTGCTTCGAGGAATTAAGTGATAGGCATAGCAGCAATGATGCTGTGTCACCCATTTTAAGATATCGTTTTAGAACATAAGAAAACCGAAAAGAAGCCACAGTCCAAAAGGCAGAACAAAGCAAGCATTTAATATCCTAAATGTCCCTCTCCAATTTAACTGTATTATTATTATTATTTAAAGCCTATAAAGGAAAACAAAAAGAAGAGAATGGAAAGGAACTATTTGCTAAATTAACCTCTTCAACACTAGGGTATTAGATAAGGTTGACAAAGTAGTGCCCAATATAATACCCATTTAGATAAACAAGTCATTCCTCGGTTACGCATTAAGAAAAACAGGATGCAAAGTATGTGGTGTACCTAAACTGCAGGCGTTTTTTATAAAACTCATCTGGGTACTTCTCAATGATCAGTTGTATAATTCAGACCATTCTGCCTTCCTTAATTGAAAGCTGCTATCCACCTTCCTGGCTCTTATCTATTCACTGGATAGTTAAGAGAAGTGGGAAAATGAGATTGTGTCAGACAATAGAAGTACGAAGCACCATGCTATGGCTCTTTTGCAAAACAATCGCTTCAGACCCTAAGAACATTTCAGACTCTGGTTATCATGGAAACTTATTCCCCACCACCCAGGCCTTCCCCTCTACAAGTACCTAAGAGACGGGTGACCAATGTGACTTTCTGGGCAGGCTTCCAGCTCCAGTGATGTCCCCCTGGACCCTCCCAGCAGGCCAGTGGAAAGGAAATATTAAAGGTCCACAATATCTATTTTTCCTTTGGTCAGAGTGACCCAACCTTTAAGGCTGCCAGAGTGCACCAAAACAAACTACTAGATGATTTTTGATGCATTTGAGAAGCTGGTTTCCCTGATGTACATTCTGCAGTATGTAATTCAGTATTGAAAAATGCCATGCCACCTGTTTTTCGAAAGGTGACTAAATTGCAATCCAGGCAAAACACTTAGGAGAACAAACTTGACTCCTTTTTTGCTGAAGGGAATTGGAAGAGTTTGCATTTTATAAAAGGCACAGAATTGTTCAGTTTCATTTCCTATACTTGGCGGATTTTTAGACCTCTTTCTGCCACTCTGAGTCATGATATGCTATATCCATTTTTACTGCAGTAGGCCTGAAAAGTTCAAGGAGATTTCCATTTTTTTTACATACACAAGACAGCAGAGTTCAACCTTTCCATAATAATCCTTTCTCCTTCCAGAACAGTTCATGACTACACCAAGTTAATTTTGAAACTTTCTTCATTTGTTTAAAGCACATGCAGTTCAGATGACAGTAATGTATGTGAAACTCTGCTGATCCCACCACCAATTACGAAAGAAGTAGGCTATAATTCAGACATTCTGTTGCAAACTATCCATTTGTTCCTGAAATATTTTCTACTTTTCTGCACATTGCAAGACAAATGCTCTAGTTGGGTACTTTAAAGGGCTCAATAACTAAATGACCATTTGCATTATCTGTACACGGCTGAACTAAATTAAGAATACTCAGATTTCAGGGCTTAAGCAGACATCCTGAAGGTCAGAAGACCTGCTTCCTCCTTATGATGTGCATAATAGTTTTATTCTCCTATATTCTACTGAAGCTTCAGTTGCAGCTCAGTCAGTTGATTAGATACGACACATTTGCCGTTCCCCTACCTGGTTTTCCCATGTATTGCAGATTTCTAATCAAGACTCCTTAGTGCCTTTGAAGTTGTCCCAGTTTCTCTTGCCTGAAGTGTGCTGCTTTCTCTGCTAAAGCATTTAGACTTGTGTCTAGTTTAAGTCTGGTTGTATTTGACCCTCTGCTAAGAGTGTCAATTGCATACACTGTGTTGATGTCAATTGCACATACTGAGTTTGCTGAATGCCTATTGTGCTTAAATCCAATTTCACCCAGGTTTGTGTTCCTTAATTACTAGTATTACTGTGCTGAACCATAAAGTTACCCAGCTCAAACTATTTCCCCAATCAGTAAAAGCTTGCCTTCTAAGTATTCAACTTTTTACATAAGTTAATCTATAGTTATACATGTACTGGCTTCTACTAGATATGTACCTGATACCATGAAGGGAGGGGAAGAATACATCATGCTTAGGAGAGACAACGGAAAACACCTACAATAGCTAAATAGCTTTATCTCACAAGTTCTTTGTGGTGCCATTCAGAAACCATGAGGCAAATCCTAAAACTCACAAGTTACAAAATTGAAAAAAAAAAACAAAAAAACCCCTAATTTTCTTTGAATTGTCTTCTTCTTTTTAAACCTGTTAGGTAGACCTGGGTCCAAAGGATTCTTAGCTCACTTATTTTAAAACAAAAGCTCAATTCTGCAAGGCAAGTAAAACTCCTGCAACTCCAGTTTTTCACCAGCCCCAAGGGATGGTCTTGCTTAATACGACATGGGACAGCTAGGATGAGGGAGAACTGTTACCCCCCATCAATATTAACCATGTGAAGGAACACCTTGAGAAGCTGGACACCTTCAAGTCAGCTGGCCCAGACAGCTTATACCCCAGGGTACTTAAGGAGCTGGCAAGCATCATAGCTCAGCCACTGGCACAGATCTTTGAGAACTCGTGGTGCTCAGGCCAAGTGCCCGAAGATTGGAAGAAGGCCAATGTGGTGCCTGTCTTCAAGAAAGGAAGGAAAGTAGATCCAGAGAACTACAGGCCCATCAGCCTGACCTCCATCTCCAAGAAGATCTTGAAGAAAATCATCAAAGAGACCATTCTTGATAAACTGGCTGAAAGCAACTTCTTGAGGGATAGCCAGCCCAGGTTTGTTGTGGGTAGGTCTTGCCTGACCAATCTCATCTCCTTCTATGACCAGGTGACATATCATCTGGACAAGGGAGAAGAGGTTGATGTCATATATCTCAACTTTAAAAAAGCTTTTGATCTGGTATCCCATGATCATCTTATATAAAAACTTATATAAAACTTATATATATACATCTTATATAAAACTGCAGCCTCGGCTACATCATAGTCTGCTGCCTGGGGAATTGGCTTTGAGGTCGGACCCAGAGAGTAGTAGTTGATGGAAGTCAATCACTGTGGTGCACTGTGACCAGTGGGGTCCCCCAAGACTCCATCCTTGGCCCTATCCTTTTCAACATCTTCATGATGTGGACATTGGTGTCAGAAGCTGACTGGCCAAGTTCACTGATGACACCAAACTTGGGGGAAAAGCATCCACACCCAAAGACAGGATGGTGATCCAGGCCGACCTTGATAGGCTCGGAAAATGGGTGGATGAAAACCTGATGGTCTTCAATGCTTAAAAATGCAAGGTACTCCACCCTGGGAAGAAAAACCCACAGCATGCTTCTAGGTTCAGCAGTGCTACACTTGCTAGCACCACAGCCAAAAGGGACTTGGGGGTCATGATTGACCAGAAGATGAATGTGAGCCACCAATATGATGTTGCATCTAGCAAAGTGAGCAAAACTCTGCCTTGCATCCATAGATGCTTCTCTAGCAAATCCCAGGATGTCATTCTCCCTCTGTACCTGGCCTTGGTGAAGCCGCAGCTGGAGTACTGTATCCAATTCTGGGCTCCACAATTTAAAAAGGATATGGAGAAGTTTGAAAAAGTCCAGAGGGGAGCCATGTGCATGATCAGAGGGCAGGAAAACAGGCCTTATGATGAGAGGCTGAGAGGACTCTTGAGCCTAGAGAAGTGCAGGCTCAGGGGGGGCCTGGTGGCTGCCTATAAATGTATAAGGGGTGTACATCAGGATCCAGGGAACGTCTGTTTACCAGAGTGCCCCATGGGATGACAAGGTCAAATGGTCACAAACTTCTCCAAGACCGTTTCAGGCTCGACATAAGAAAGAACTTCTTTACAGTTCGAGCCCCCAGGGCTTGGAACAGACTGCCAATGGAGGTGGTGCAAGCACCTCCTCTGGACTCTTTTAAGAGTCAATTGGACATTATCTTGCTGGGATCCTGTGACCCCAGCTGACTTCCTGCCCCTGGGGTAGGGGGCTGGACTCGATAATCTTCCAAGATCCCTTCCAGCCTTCATGTCTATGAAACCTTTAAAAATGTATTACAACACTCCTGATAAAACTGTAATAGTTGGCAATACTGAAAATATGTTAGAACAGGAGTAGGCAACCCTCAGCACAAGTTCCAGAGTGCGGCATGTGAAGGCATTTTGCTTGTAGTGCATGCCTTGGGGTGGACTGTGGGGAAGTGGCCAGGGCTGTGCAGCCACAACAAGTATCAGGCCCCTCATGGATCAGTTGCCATCCTCCTTGTACAACATCTTACAAGTTGAGGTTGTGGGTGTTTTTGGCCCTCTGCCCAAAAATGTTGCTGACCCCTGTGTTTGAAAGATTGAGATGTACTGCACATCCAATAGATAGTAGGATGTATTAACATCTTCTATAAAAAATATCTAAATAGTGAACAGCACTGCAGTTAACATTTGCCAGACATGAAACTGAATTGTCTTCAACAAATACTAAAGATGTGACATCATAGCTGAATGTTTATTACTCTGTTAATATGGTTCTAATGAATCCCTAAAGAGGGCGTTTTCTGATTTTAGAACAGAGCAAAATGGGTTCCACTGCATCATTGGAAACATGCATGCTAGTAAACACACACACGCACACACATCTGTAAATAAGTCTAAACCAAGCTGTGTTGCATTTTTTTTCACAGCTGGAATACTAGTTTTTATTACAGCTCAACTGGCATTACCAATTAAAATCCATCT
>NW_017728998.1:13748384-13755171 GCF_001723915.1 Gavialis gangeticus | reverse complement strand
ACACACACATCTGTAAATAAGTCTAAACCAAGCTGTGTTGCATTTTTTTTCACAGCTGGAATACTAGTTTTTATTACAGCTCAACTGGCATTACCAATTAAAATCCATCTCTGTTTGTGAAACTGCTTTCTTAAAATGGCTTCTGCCAACTGTTACAGTTGGATAATACACTGCCATTTATACATTTAGTGGGAATGGCTCAATAGTATGAATATTTAAAAGTTCACAGGAAGATTTTTTTCAATTAGTTTTCCATTGCTTACCGCTGAGTTATGTTCCCAAGTTTGGTCAAAGTTAGCTTAATTTTTCATTAGTGATGAAGCAGCTGTCTACTGAATTAATGGAATCAAGTTCCTTTGTAGGTGAATCTCAGGGTGTCTGATCAGAGCAGAACAGTTTTGCACTTTTAATGGACATCAATTACAGCACCCGGCAGACTTCTACCACGCTGGTTAGCCAGTGCTAAACAAGTTGTTTGGTGCATTTTCTTTTATAAATTTTAATTAAACAATAATTATCTTACAGAAGTGCACTTTGGAATGAGGGGATGATGGAAGTTTAGAAAAAAAAAACACCCACGGGCATAAAGTAGACTTCATCCCTAGTACCTGGTATTTTTCAAGAGCAACAAGGCTTTTTTAAGTGTCCAAATCTCACTGGAATAAGAGTGGGGGATGGGATTTTTAAAAGTGTCTAATAGACTGAGTAGCAGCAAGATATTTAAATGCTTAATGGTACACATAGGCACCTTGAAGAATTTTCAGGAATGTTCCTGTGCTTACCTGCCATTGATTTCAATAGGAGCGAGGTTCCAAAATTCCATATATTTGCCGGAGAATTAGGCACTTTCAAAAATACTATGAGCCACTTCTACCTTCAGCTTTAAAGCTGAAAGGCTTTTCAAAAACTGCCCCTCTCTCAGGTTTATTGGACTATTCCAACTTGGATTATTCCAAATTACATCACATGCCTGACGAGTTGACATTAAATGTTCCTGGAGCTGGGGCAAGATAGTCTTTGTTAAATTTGATCTGTAAAGGGTTTTTCTGTCCACCGTTTACATGCAATCCACTCTCCATGTATACGGTAGCATTTTCATGGTAGCTGATTTACAATGTACATTTTCAAAGACATGTCTCTGACAGCTGCTGGATGCTTACTATGTTTCAAACTCAACCTCCTTAAAAAGAGCCCGGTGCTCAATTACAATTAAATTTCTGTGGGGCCTGGGAACCCACAATCAACATATCCATTGACTTACTGACTTTGGTCATACCTTGGAAAATACTGGCCTTAGGTTTTTTAGAGCATACATATTTTCCCCTGAAAATCTTAATAATAGAACAGCGGTACTGAGCGCTCAACCATTATTGAAGACAAAGGGAATTTACAGTCTGCCTTTCTGTGTATCATGCCTTCTTGGCAGGTATTATATAGAGGATAAGTTTAACCTCTGAATTTTCTATTTAGTGTTTTGTACATTAACTTCAAATTAAACACACCAGAGTGCATTGTGCTGTAAATGTTCCATATTAATAAAATTAATTTAAGTTTCAGGGATCCAGGGTCAGACTTTCTTCTCCAGGAAAGTTGTGCTATTTTGGCAAGGACATAAACCTTATAATAAAACCTTAGGACAAAGTGTCTCGTCTGGATTATCCAGACTATAACTCCTTTAGAAGGATTACATTATTTAAAAACATTTAAAAGATAGCAGACAATACACATCTCATTTGTACTTGTATTTCTCTCTCACACGCTGTCTCTCAAAACTTTTTATATTAACAGCTGCCAAAAACTCAAGGTTATAATCCTTTTGAGTAAGTTTTCCATAGCTTATAGTGAAGTACCTCTGGCTTTACTTATTGTTTCCTTTTTAATTACTATTTGAATAACCTCCATGGAAGGAAGGAGGAGGGTGGAGGAAGTTTTTGTTTGAACAAATATCAAACTAACTTTTGCTAGAGTAGTTACTATGTGTTTAATGCACGTGCTAGCGGGACCTGATCTATGATTATGCAGCTTGCTTTAAGTCACGTGATTGTACATCAGGCCCTGCCGGGGCAGACATTCATCAGTGCTGGAACCCAAGCTGGGAACCCTATAAGTTGGGGTCGGTGGAGGGATGAGTGGGACTGGGAGGGGCTTTGCAGGATCTAGCAGGGGAAGCTGGTCATCCAACCAGGAGCAGAGAGATGAAAATGTCCTTGGTCAGGGTCGGGGGATAGGAAGAGTGCAGCCCTGGGGCTAGGTTTTCCCAGCCACAGGATTGCACTCTGAATGTGTAAACATTTGTTAGATCAGGCTAACCCATTCCCGATCTAACTTAGTTCACCTATCTCCCCTCCCCCCAGCCTCAAATTTCTGTACAAATTGGCACTTAGATCAAACTAACTAGTTAGGTCAATCTAAGTGTAATGTCTGAAGTACCCTACATTGCTGCTTTCTTTAAAAGAAGTCATATTTTGCAGCAATGAAACTATATATTTTGCCATGGCATCACCAGGCCTTCCCAATTTCTGAAAGTGATGGAAGTTTTCCTTAAGTTCCAGACAAATGAATTTTTCCAATGCTAATATACTTTATACCAGTAGGCAAATGCCTTTCCATCCATCATATTTCCCAAAATAAAATAAGCAGCTGGTTTACTGACTACCAACTGGGAAATACTGCATTTTTCTCCTTTCTAGGGATTTTTGCCACCAACTGAAATAAAGGCATCTCTGAAGTTGACCGAAACTTTTTAAACTTCATAATATTGCCGTTATGATAATCATGTCATTTTTTAAATAACATAAGGCAATAAACATTTCTGTAGTTGGGGCAAAGGAAAATTACTGCTCCATTGGAACATAACCAGCTTAGTTTTAGCTCTATGTGGATTTTTTATATGATTATCCTCAGGGTATATTAGATAACTATCTACAAGTATGTCCTTTGAAATGTCTCCTCTAATCTTACTGTGAATTCCTAACAAGATTTCCTCATTGTTTTCATTCTTTTCAAAGGGAAAGAATGGAGCTGGTGAGGGGGGAGGAACACACAAAAATAATGCTTCAGTAAATTGGTCACCAATCTAGTTTTCTTTTTCAAAACAAGCACTTTGTTCTCACTGGTTACAACAGTATTGCTAAAAGAGTTTTCTGAGGTTAAAAGCGATATTCAGCTCTAATCATAAGGAAGGGAGTACAGTTGGGTATCACCTTTCCAAAACTCAAACCAAGGTTCAAAGCATTCCCTTCACGCTGAATTTATCCCATGAGAAAACCCTAAATCTAAGCTGATAATTAAAGATATCTGCCAACGTTTCAAAAAAATAAAAAATTAAAAAATATATATTTTCGGGTGTCTTTCATGGCACTCTTTAGTGAGTCCTGATCTATTTTAAAGTACTGAGCACTCATTAGTTGAACCTTTGGCATGTTGCTGGGCATGGTACAATTAACACATTAATTGTGTCATAAATGTAATGTCTGCCCGGGGCTTATGAGTCACCAATGTGTTATGAAAGTAAAGTGGTCAAAGACCATCCAGTTGAAGTATGTTCAGTAGATACTGTAAATACAATCTGAAATACAACATACAATGCACATTTCAAGATAGGTGAGCTCACACTGGGAGAGGTGCATAGAAAGGCTGGCATAATCAGGGGAATGGAGAACTTATCATATGAAAGAAGATTGGAAAAGCATCCTTTTTTAAGTGTAGCAAAATAATGCTTCGGAGGCAATCTACTATCTGTTTATAAATATGTCAGATGGGTAAGCAGCAGGAAGGGAAGGAAACTATTTAAGCTAAAAGACAGGGTTGGCACTGGAACAAATGCTGTCCAGAAATAAACTCAGTCTAGAAATTAGAAGTTTTCTGAGCATTTCAAGCAGCAACGTTCTGAGCCAATCTTCCAATGGGAGTAATGGAGGTAAAATCCCTAATTGCTTTTAACATAGAGTTCATTAAAGGATGTGGCCCTTGCATTAGCAGAGAATGGGCCTGATGACCCAGGAGGTCCCTTCTGCTCTTGTTATGTTCCTGTAACATCTGATTAAAATTACTATTAATCACTTACTAGCCTTTTAATGTTATATGCATTTTTAACTAGCTTTTAAAATCTGATTAAAAATCATAGTCTCTAAACATCAAAAATTGTGATAATCAGCTCACTGGAGTCTCATTTATCCATTATATCCAAAATACACTTGATACTGTGAACAGTGAAGGCCAAAGGAAACTGGTCCCTTACCTGCATGCTCAGTATAAGTCAGCAGTAAGGAATCTAACTTCTCTCCCTACTGTTACTGTCAGCATTAATCATACTTTGGCTCTGCCTTCTAGCGCATGATCACCCCTTCTTCCTGCTTATGCCAGAAGTAGTGCACGGTCCAGAAAGTCTGGCATCTTTCATAACACCTGAAAGCCCAGTTCTCCGCTGCATGCAACCAATTTTAAACAAGTGGAACTCCATGGACTTCAGTGAATACACTGGCACAAACCTGGGCTGCAGCAGAGTCTAAAATCAGGTTCCTGGTTTTAAATTTGGAGGATATATTCTGTTCTTGCTTGACTGTAGTGTAACCTGCAAGTAGCCCCTATGTCAATACAGTAATTCAAGAATGAACCTGATGTCAGTGAACAGACTATGGGATTATGCTTTATGGAGTTTCCTTTTGTGGTTTCTCCTTTCTTTTATATTTTTTTCTGCTTCCTTTTTTCCCCATAATTTTTAAGGTTGGTACCTTAAAGATAGTTGATAAATATCCCTGAACACTGACGTTGTCTCTCTCAACCTTTGGGAAGGCTCAGCCACAGCACAAATCCTCCACCTGGCATCTCAGCTCCACTTACAGAGTAAGATTTCAACCCTGCTAAGATAACAGCATTCTCTGCATTGTTGCGTGAGAAAAGCTGGAGGCCGTAGCAGATGGTGTGTTTCAGTATAGTGCTGTTATTCCATTCTTGCAGGGTCAGGTGTTAAGTCTTGTGTTGTGTCTGGGTTGACAGTAGTTTTATGAAGTGTTTAGATTATGGATTGTATGGGATGAGTTAGACAGGGATGATCCTGTCCAGTCCCAGACAGGGGCTGGACTAGATGACCTCTGGAGGTCCATTCCAGCCCTACTTCTCTATTAGTGTTGTGCAAATAGGGAAGTATTCTGTTTGGATTCAGCAAATTTGGAGGACAGCGATTCGATCCAGAGATTTGGATCACTGTCCTGGATCGATTTGGCCAAATCAACTTTGGAAGATTCGGCGCTGATTCGGAGAGATTTGGTGATTCGTATTGGACAGGGAGAGGCAGGTACAGCCAGGTGGCTGCAGGTTCTCCTCCAGCTCCTCCAGCTGTGCCTGCCTCTCCCTGGGTGGGAGGAGCCATGGGAGAAGCCCCCATGGCTGCCCTGCCCAGCCTCATCCCCCACCCAGCCCCAGCCTCGTCACGGCACTTAAAAAAAAAAAGCTCCATACTCAAGGGCTGCAGGAGCGGTGATTAGGGCCTTTGGGTGCTCATGGCAGAGCCCCCCTGCACACCACGAGGCAGTGGGGACCAGTGGGGATTGCCCCCCATGGCACCCTCATGGCAGCTGCCCCATGGCGTGGGTGCAGCACGACTCGACAGGGCACCATGCTGTGCCTGGAAGCTGGGGTCACTGGGGTTGAGCACTGCTGGGCTCTGGCTGACACGTGGAAGCACCCCAGCTCCCAGACAGTGCACAGCACCCTGCCGAACTGTGCCACACCTGTGCAATGCGACAGTGGCTGAGTGGGTGCCAGGTTGGGAGAGCAATCCCTGCTGCCCCCCATTGCCCCATGCTGTGTGGGGAAGCTCTGCCATGAGTGCTCAGAGGCTCCAGTCAGTGCTCCTGCAGCCAGTGACTATGGAGTTAAAAAAAAAAAAAAAGCCCCACAGTCACTGGCTGCTGGAGCAGTGATTGGGGCCTCTGGGCACTCATGGCAGAGCCCCACTACACGGGATGGGGAAGTGGGAGGCAGTGGGGATTGCCCCCCATTGCTTGGCACCTGTGCAGCTGCTGCCACATTGCGCGAGTGCAGTGCAGCTCAGCAGGGTGCCACTCAGTGTCTAGAGCTGGTGCTGCTGGGGCTGAGTGGTGCCAGGCTCCAGCTAACAGGCAGAGCTGTCCCAGCTCCCAGACAGCATGCAGTGCCCTGCTGAGCCATGCTGCACCCACTCCATGGGGCAGCTGCCATGCAGGTGCCAAGTGGGGGGGGCAATCCCTGCTGCGGGGGGGCTCTGCCATGAGCTCTCAGAAGCCCTAACTGCAGCTGCCAGAGCCAGTGAGTATGGGGCTTTTTTTCTTTTTTTAAGTGCCAGGAGGCTGGGTCAGGTGGGGGAATAGGGCGGGGTGGGGCAGCCATGGGGGCGTCTCGTGTGGCTCCTCTAGCTGTGCCTGCCTCTGCCCCACTGGGGGAAGCTGTAGGGGCTCTGCCCTGCTGCTGCTTTTCCCAGCTGGTGTGTGGGGGGCACAATGCAGACACAGCTTGCTCCAGATGGCAACAGAGCATAGCCCCCACTCCCAGTGCTGCCGTGCCTGCATCAGCGATGAGTGGGGGCTCTGCCCTGCTGCCGCTTGCCAGCCAGCACAGAGAGAATGGGATGCAAGCGTGGCAATACTGGGAGTAGGGTTTATGCCCTGCTGCCACTTGCTCCCTTCCGCCTGGAGTGAGCCACACCCACATCCTGCCCCTCCTGCCCTGGCTGGGCAAGTGGCAGCAGGTCAGAGCCCCTGCTCCCAGTGCTGCTGCACCGCACCCCCCCCCCCCCCCCCCCGGGGCG
>NW_017728998.1:13725006-13743384 GCF_001723915.1 Gavialis gangeticus | reverse complement strand
CTAGTGTTGCTGTGCCCGCTTCTCGCATCCTGCACACCCCCTCCAGCCCCCTCCCTGAGTCCTGTGCCCCCCACCCCAGCTGGGCAGCTTTTCCCAGCCTCAGCCCCAACCCTTCCCTCCTCCATGCCCCTTCCTTCTGCCCTCCCCCAACCCCAACAGACTTACCTACTGGAGGCAGCTGCCAGCTGCCTGTTTAGTCTATGGCTGAATCTCTGAAATTGGCTGAATCTTTTCTGAAGCTTTTCCAAATCATTTCAGATGCTTCGAATCAATTCAGAGCTTTTACTTGGTCTCCCAAATCGATTCAGATTCGGAGATTCGGTTCCCAAATTGGGCCAAATCTCCTCCAAATCAAATCACCTACCAAAGCTTCACACAGCCCTATTTTCTATGGCTCTAAGTATCCTTAAAGTGAAAACCCAACATCAAATATTATTTTGTTCTACAGAGGAAAATCACATTTAACTGCTCATGCTGCACATTTATATTGGAGTGAAACAAATAACAAACTACAGAATACAAGTAGACTGAGTGCATATATATATGTATACAAAATGAAGATAACAAAATTTCTTCAAGTCTCTGTGTTAAACTATTCTATTTTACTTCTTGGCTACCAGCCCCACCCTATCATTTATTTACCTGCTACTTTCAGCCGTGAACCCAGACTCAGTTTTCAAGAGCAGAGATGTGGTATGTCTACTTGCAGTCTGTAGGGCAATTTAGAGATGCCCAATTTAACTTTAAACATTGTAGCTAGGGTACTGAAAATCAGCTGCTGAGATGCAGCCCAACTTAGCTTGCATAGAACTCTATGCCACTGTAACTATATTGGTTTTTGGCATTCTAATGGAGTTCTCCTTTTGGTGTCCATCTGGATAGAAGTCTTCTTGGATGTCACTTTTCCTTCCTTCAAAATAATGTAGAGCAGGGTTATAGGCCCCAGAGCCTCCCACTCTCAACAGCCTCTGGGAGGATTAATGATCAATTAGAGTCAGTTGCTTAAGTTATCCTCCCATGTGACACTTTAGTCTGTCAGTGCACCAGTATGGGAGAGGGCAGTTAATACTGAATCATCTCAAAATGAGCATGCCAAGTCAGTTCAATAGGATTAAATAAAATATCTCAATTCAGGAATGCAAATGTATTTCCTTTGTGGTGAAAGTGTTGAAACAAATCATTTTAACCTTTCTGAATCAGATTTTTTTTTAGAAATTCAGTTCCATGGAATACTTCCAATTTTTAACTTTTCCTCCTAATTTGGGGCATTTGAGACAAAAACAAATACTGCCATTTTGGGGTTTCCAAACCTGGTTGATTTCCACCTCTTGGCTAATTATTTGTACAGCGTTTGGAACAATGGGGCCATGATCACTGATGGTGGTTTCTGGGTGCTACTGTAGTATTGATGATAAAACAGATCATATTTATTATGTAAAACAAAGAAAAACATCTTGTAGTATAGCCTTTACTTAAAATTCATTTCCCAATAGGGAAAGTAGGCTTACTTTCTCCTTTATCTTGATTCTTACTGTTCAACACACAAAAATATTCCTGTAACTAAAAAAGTCGGGGAAAAAAAAAACACATCAAGAGATAACTCGTATTGTTAAACAACAGCTTCATTGTGTGTGAAGAATGGTACAGTATAAATTGGCATGGCAGACAGTTTCAGACAACTACAAAAGATCCCAAGGGGGCATTTTATATTACTTTGCAAGAGAAACTGAAAAAATAAAGCAACATTTGGCTACAGATGAGGCTCTTTCAATATTCTGAGCATCTTTAAGAGATGGAGAATGAGTTTGTGGGTTATGTTAAATACCAGCATAGATATTTATTGGGAAAATAGCAACATAGTTGGAATACTTATTTGCCTAGTAAATATTGGGTAATCCTGGTGGCAGTGATTCTGCAAGAAGGGGCAGTGTTCAGAAATACCCGCACCGGTAATTCCACTGAGAAAATTCCCCAACCAGTTACAGAGAAGAGTAGAGATACAAATTTTGATTACATTTCAAACAGAAAAGGAAAGCAAGATTAAGTCTTGAGACTAATAGAAGAAAGAAAATGAGAAAGATGGCAGCGGTGAATTAGGCCATTTGTAGACAAAATGAGAAGTGTGTGCACGTGACACTTTAAAGCAGGCTAAATGCTTTTGCACTGCTTTAATGGTGTTAGTGTTTGCACGAGTCAGCTGTGTATTGTGCATTCATTCCAGCTGCTGTAAGAAATTTGGCAGTATAATGTGCCTGTAACAGGGGGCCTTCTCAGGGCCAATTTTCCTGTGGCCCGCCCACCTGTTTCTGGGCTAACCACCCACCTTCTCTCCCACCATGCCTTGATGTTAATTAATTAATTGATGTTAATTAAGCGGGAAGCTGCCCATTTCTTGCCCCGATGCCAGGGGGCGCTATCTGCAGCTCCGTTCCTCCCCTACACTGCAGCCCAAGCCTTACAGATGGCATCTGGATGTTATCAATATCGGCAGCCCCACACTGGGCCCCAGAATCCTACTAGTTGAACGCCACTTAGATCCCTCCATTCAAACAGCCTATTCTGCCTTCATTCCCAGCTGCATAGCTCCCTGAGCTGCTTCCACCTTACAGATGTGTTCCCCCCAGGACCTTTGGCTCTACTGGCCCTGGCTCACCTCCAGGCCAGTCAGAACCCCAGGCCCTCAGCTCTTCGGCATTACTCTCGGTGGGCCCCTGGCCCTTCGGCCCTTCTAGTCCTGGCCACAGCTTGGACCAGTCGGGGGATGTCAAGACAGTATGAGTCTATGGCCCGACTCTCTCTCTCTGGGGTCCACCTTTCAGACCCTACAAAGTGGGTAACCCGCCTGGTTGTGGGGGCTAGGGGTTAAGGCACCCCAACCCGCCTTTCACCGGGGTGGTAACTGGCCTGGTATTTCCTGGGGGCTCCTGTGCCACTGAGAGCCCCACCAAGCCACCCACTCCCAGTAGGGTGCAGTTTTAGGACATGCCCAGGACCAGAAACCTCTTGACCATCCCCTACAGCTCCTCCCTTGCACAAACAGAGCCCTCCACAGTGCCAGATGATACCAGCAGCCCTGCAGCCAGGCGATGTTGTTGCCTTATCTCCCAACAGCAAAATGCCCTGTTTATATGAGCAGCCCTGAATCTAAAATGGCTGCCCTAATCAGGCACCTGCTGGCTGCTTTCTTCTTGCTCTTAAAGTGGCAGGCACAAACAGAGCCCTTCCACAGTGCATTAAATGAGTTTGGGTGCAGAAAACTAAAACTCCTTTGAGGAGTTTTAGTTTGCTGCCTCTACAGCCGCAGAGTGAAGCACCAGGCTCCGTGCAGCCCTGCGGCCCTACAGGAAGCCCTGCAGGCAGCCTGGCAGCAGCCCAGGAAAGCAGGCTCCACCCAAGAAAAGCACTGAGTCTGATCTCACCCTGAGCCTGCCTGCCTGCCTGAGCTGAACAGGGGCCTAGTGCTTCCATCCACAGCTTCAGGACTCCCCTGGGACTACTCGAGCCAGGTGCCTGAAGCCACTTGGGGGAGGCCACCACTGCTGCAGAGGGAAGCACTAGTCTCTCCCCCTCCAGCCCAGGGACCACTCCACCCTTTGGCAGCTCACCTTCCCCTCCTCACCAGACAGGCAGGTAATTCAGCAGGGTGTGTGCATGACACAGGGGTTTAATCAGCCCTAAACTGAAGCGGTGTTTTTTAAAACCCACCGCTTCGATTTAGGGCCCCTGTTTCGTCTACACACGGCCTTAGAGGCAAATTTTATTGAAATGGAGCTTATATCATGGGGTGGAGGGTGCAATTCTATGATATACAAAATAAAGAATATGGGCCTTACTTCCAAATTCAGGAAAGCTCATTGTCTCTTTGCCGGGAGGGTTACTGGGTCTGGTTCTTCCCTGAACAGATGCAACCCGAATACAGACAATACCCTGGCATTATTTAATCATTTTGAAGCATCAAATAAATGCGAAACATAAGTACTATGTGGCACCAAAGCATAAGTCAAAGGGAGAGGGTGAGAGGCTACTCATTCTCAGCTTCAAAGCATCTCTTACGAAGGAAACATCTGAAGTGAATGGCAATGGATGATAAAAGCAATAAGAACTGAGCTGTTAACCAAGCCAGTCAGAAGGATGTACTGTTTAAAAGTTATATTTTAGTAAATATGGCAACATATAAGATGCATTTTTTTCCTCTTGACCAACTATATTAGTCAATAACAAAGTAACAACAATCAGTTAATCAATGCAATTGAATATAACAATACCAATATAACACTAACTAAGCTGTTTCCAAAGATTCCCCAGAGGGAGCTCGAGAGCAATAGGCTCTCTCCCATTTACCACTGCTGACAGGCAACCTCTCACTCAATTAATCACTCAATCCCATGAATACAATCGAACAGTACATTTACACACACACTGGTTACGGTGACCCCCTCCTCAGGTCAATGTCCCCTGAATTGCCACACTCTCACAATCACTCACTTGCAGCAGCAGTTGCACACCCGTATGGAGAGGGGAAGGACACACAGCCATATGGAGAGGGGAAGTGACCACACACACCACATGATTTATATTTAATCCATGATTTTTGGTATGGAGAGGGAACATTGGCCACCCCAGCCCTCACCAACCTCTTCTATACACACTGAGGGGCTTAGCTGCCCCCAGCCCTCACCCATTCTGCTCAGACTCAACTGATTTATGGTCCCTGCACCTGTACCCTGACTCAAGACACACACAGACACGCAGAAGAGTCTGGCCACTCACTCCGGACACTTACTTAAGACAGGAGACAGGATAAGAGACAGGACAGAAGAAGACAAGGATGACCAGGACAATGGTCAATGGACACTTTTTATAGGCTCCTTTCACTGTCATCTGCCAATCATTCACTCAGCCAATCACACACTCATGCACATGGCACTCATGCTTCTTGTGGTCACTGAACCTTCAGGATCATAAGCTCACTACTCAGTGCAATGTTTCTGCAACTCCTCATCTAACAATAAAATCTAATTATCGGGAGGCCATCTTATAATCAGGGTCATCCTATATTTGAGTAAATGTGGTGTTTTGGCTTCCTTTTAAATCAACCATCAGACTCTTGCTGTGATTACTAGCTCCCCTAAATGCAGAAAAGGAACAAAAAACATGACACTAACACCACCTTGCTGCTTTGCAAAGTGTTTTACAAGCACCAGTCCTTTAATCTGAATGCTCCCAATCCTGGAAAGTTTCATTAGCACCAAAGTCAGACAAGGTTCTTTAGGTAAATGTGATATCTTGTATTAGACCCACTAAATAGTTGGGAAAACTGTCCTCTGCAAGCTTTCTGGCACAAGCACCCTTCTGCAGGCATAGGAAGAGTCTGCTGGTATTTGTGTGCTCTCCTGGATAGAACAGAAGCCAATATACAAAATGCATGTCTGTGAAAATGCAAATGCCTGGCAGTGAGGATCAGAGGTGATGGGAGACAATAGGTGTGAGACAGGTAGGTCCAGGGGAAGGGGGAAGAGAGAGAAATGTTGAGCTGGTGATAGACTGTAGTTGGTAAAATGTAGACAGGTTACTTGAGTTATCAGATGGCAGGTAGGTTATAATGTGCCATGAATCCAATATTTATATTTAGTCCTTGATTTTTTTGTATCCAATACATTTAAGAAGTGAAGTTCGTAGGCTCATCTATAAAAGGTGTTTTGTAAATTCCCTTTCAGGATTAGAACAGAGATTGGAGAGAGAGTAGTTGTCTTGTGAGAAGTGGGCAACCACAGGCAATTGGGTATTTTTGTCTTTGGTAGATTTTCGGTGCACTGTAGTTGTTTGGTTTCTCCTACATATATTTCATCAGGGCATTTAGTACAACTGGATGAGATATATTACACTTCTGGAGGTGCAAGTGTAAGACTCAGGAATGGTGATGGTTTTGTTGTGGGGTGTAGTTATTGTGGGGATGGTGCAGATGTGTTGGCAGGTTTTACATTTCTTGTCCCGGCATGGTCTGGGACAACTCATTTGGAGTGCTTTGGGCCACAGGAAATTTGCTTCTGGGGAATGAGGTTGGTGAGGATCGGTGCTTGTTTAAGGCTAGGATGGGTGGTTCTGGACAGATGTCTTTAAGAATTGGATCTTCTTCTAGTATGGGTTGCAATTGTTTGAGGATTTTCTGCACAGGTTCCGGGGAAGAATGGTATGTCATAACTAATGTCAGCCCCAGAAGCACTCTCAGATACTGGTGACTATAAAAACCTACAGATGTCCCACCCAGACTAGAAAAAGAATGATTCAGGATTTAACTAGGGGTTCATACTTATATTCAATAACTTGCCCCAACCAGGTTTATCAGTAGGGACTGAACAAAGGTTCATAGGCAACTGACTCTGCCACTTAATCTAAAGATCTTGAGTCCCTCTTGGTGGTGCTCCAATACCTAATTGCTGGATATTACTCCCAAAATCTCTTTGTTTGGCTCTGTCACAGATCCTGTGCTAAATGCAAGTGCATTATTATCTAAGATAACTGAAGAGTAAGAAGGTATTCCCATTAGACATATGTAACCATCAGCATCAGATGGTGACTCACAAGGCATTTGAAGCAAATGACAGAACAACAATCTCATAAGCAAAAATATGATGCTCAAAAATATATAACAAACCCTGGAGAAGCGAAACAACAAATGCACAGCTACAAGTCTTGGGAATCAAATAACTTTATTTTATGTATTTTATTATAACTGTTTAATTGCTTATTGTATAATAGCAATAGGACACTCCAGAGGCTTAATGATGGTGCTTACTATCATGAAACCTAGGCTATTTTAAATCAGTTCATCTTTGTACCTGTACTCAGAACTGTTATTCAAAAAGGGGCAATATCAGACAGCACTGTTGACCTTGTCATGGCTTATTGTTTAATTAGGTGATTCCTTAACTAAGTTTGGTTTTGCAAAGTTCCTCAAATGCAGGCTTTCTCAGAAAATCTGCAACACTATGGATTACAATTTATGAATTTTACCACTTTCCAGCTGACCTTCAGGAAATGCAACATCAGTTGGAAGTGTGCCTTGCCTCCAGGTCTATGACTCAAAATTTAATTACATTAGAGAAAGGTAGGCTCAAAAAGGCTGATGCTGTTTTTATTCCAGCCACTGTGAGCTGGTTGCCAATTTAGTTATCAACCTCCATTCAGCTGAACTGGTCACTTGGGAAGATTTTGGGGGCAGTACTAATATGAAGCCTGTGATGCTGCATTTTCTGTGGTGGCTGCTCCTCCTGGAAAAGGGAAGATGAAGCAAAAGGACAGCAAGATAATAAACAAGCAGGAGCTAAATTTTAACTTGACATCATATTCAAAGATAAGGCACATAGTATTTGTTGAATTAATGGTATGATGGAATCTGAGCCCTTATCCCAAAAAACCCACATGTCCTGACATGCCATATGTGCATGGCAGGATACGTTGTTGTTGGATGGTGTCACAGTCGCATCACCATGTTAAAAGGAACTTTGCAACCAAAATGGGGTTAATAGGTTTCTTATCCAAGGGATAGTTTAATCCAGCCAAGCGGACAACCATGGCTAGTTGGATGCCTGGACCTGCAGCTCCCTCAGGAGCTATGGAGCAAGGCAGGTTTAGGTGCCAGATTGAGGTGAACCCACAGCTTGCTGCAAACAGGCATCCCAGTCCAGCTGATGGGCTCCACGTGCCTTGGCACACTGAAAACTGTGGCACAGCCTCATATAGGGCTTCCCTACATGACTGTTAACCTGCTAACATGGGGATGTCCATCAGCTGATGGTCTCCCAGAGCTGGCTGAGCTACCCTGCCACATGTTCAATTAAAGTGTAATGAAAACCAGCCATAAACATGTTCCACCCATTTCGCAGAACATTTTTGTGTCTCATTTCTTACTTTGTCACACCAATAATTTCCCAAATGTGTAACATGCAACTTCCTGAAAGTAAGCCATGTCATCAGTATAATACTGATCCTAGGATTTCCTGCTACTGATTCTAGGTCCTAGTATTTTCTTGAATCCTCATTAAACTAGAACATATTTTTAGGGGGGGGGAAATTCTATTTCTTTGTCTGTCTGGTCCTTCACAGTTACTTATAGGCTGGGATCAAGTCTAATGTCCTAAGCAATTCTTAATCTTCTCCTGATTAAACTAGTGCATTGAATGAAGACATTAGACTGGGACATAACGTTCTAGCAATGGTCATACCAACTGCACTGGTACCAACTGCAGGTAATATACAACAAGACTAAAGTAAAAAATTTAGGAATTGAGGACAAGATTAGAAAGGCAGAGGCCAAGGCTGAGACTTTTGACATGTGTGTGTACACACACACACACACACACACACACACACACACACACACACACACACACAGAGTAGCTCACTCCTCCTGGGCCCACTCCTCGCCTCCCCAAACTGCCACCACTACTGTGTTGGCCTGGGTCCACTCTTTCCCTCCCCACCACCATGGTGCATCCTCTCCTCCCCACCCCACACTGGGCCTGCGTCTCCCCTCACCACTGCCATGTCAGCCCATATTGGCCCTGCAGGTGGCAACAACAGAAGCGGGGAGGGGCAGGCTGAGGCCAGCACTGGTGGCCTCGCCCACCCATGACATCCTGGCCCCACTCCCCCCTGCGCTGCTGCTGCCACCATCACCTCCAAGGAGCAAGTGGGGATGGGTAGCAAGGCAGCTCTATTGGCCTCGCCCCCGCCACCTGCTCCATCATTGCCAACTGCAAGAAGCAGGGCGGGGGGGGGGAGGGAAAAGGCCAGCGCTAATGGCCTCGCCCTCCTGTTCCGTGTGCTCTGTTGTCACCACCTCCAGGGAGGCCATCCTGCTCTGTCCCTTGTGTCTCCGCCATCATGACAGCACTCTGCCATGCCACCACCTCCTGTATTTGCACTCTGATTGGCTGTTTCAGTGATCCAATCAGAGCATGAATAAAGTGTTAGGGACAGACAGACAGACAAATTAAGGCTTTTATAATATTAGAATATGTGTGTGTGTGTAATATCAAAATATTTAAAACAAAAAGTTAAAAGTGTAAAAGTTTGTAGCTCTCCCAGGGGCTGAGCATGAAATACATCAGCAACAAAAACACTATCACCAGGGATTGAAGCCCCCTCTGTCCCCATGCCCTTCATGGGGTTACAGTTTTAGGATTAGTTGCCTGTGTTCCACCTTGCAGAGTAGCTGCTTGATGGCCCAGGGTGCAGTACATATTTTGTTGCAAGATGAAGTATCCAAAGTCAAATGTGACACACACCCAGACAAGTAGAAGAGTTGGAGGGCTTCATCAAACCTGGCCCCTGCAAGCCAGTTTCTACAGCTTTTCAGGGTGATGAGGCTTCAGAAAGAGAGAGAGCATGCAAGAGAAAGAGAGAGATTCAGAAGTGCAACAAAAGAGTTATGTGGAATTTAGGCACCTAAATCCAAACCTGCAATCCTGATAATGTCTGCTCATCTGCTGCTTAACTTCGGAAGAACACAAGATCCAGAGGGATGTAAGGTTTCACTGTAAAATTCACCAGGTACCTAGAATTGCACCTCTGCACAAGTCCAGAAGACAACCTGGAACCAAATAGGCCAGTGCTTAGCTTGAACATAAACCCGGCTCACACAAAATGCAATCACAGCTGCCACTTTCTTTTAAAAAGATGGAGGTGGTGTGGGAGTGGTTGTTCCACCTCCTTTTGCATAAAAGCCTAGTGGTTAATATTTGCATAGGAAGCAGCAAATGCAGCTCCAGTTGGAAATGCAAAAGGGCATCTCCCACCTCTCTGGGGCTCCCTAACCACTGCCCCCTGTGAGTAGGATTTAGGACAAACACCAACCTTCAGCATCTCTTATTCACTAGATTAACCTGCTCCCCACTCAGCATGCCATTTGTAACGAATGCCATTCCAAGCTACTTAATTCTCCCTGTGCACTGGGGGAGTAAATGCTGAGCTCAGAGCTATGGAATCTGCTAAAGGACCAGGTGCCTAAAATTTAAATGCTGAGTTACAGGTTGCATGGTCTAACCCACAGTCTCCAATTGCATTCAAGATTCCTATGTTCATGCACCCAAATATCACATTAGCCCTTTTAACTGGGAGCTCATGTTGAGCTGTTTCTGCACTATGATGCTGTGAATCACAGCTTCCAACACCTCCCTGTAGTATAAATGTAACCAACCTTTTGCTGTTTGTTTTTCTTCCTAAATATCTGGATTTTCATTTGGTTCTATTACAATACACATTTTCCTGCATTCAGCTTGCCAAATGATGCATGTTGGTCTGGATCAGTTTCCTACCCTGTTCCCTCAAAATCTGTCATGTGCAAACTTTTCAAGTGATAATTTTATGCTTTCTTACAGATCACTATTAAAACATATTCAAGAGTGGAGGATCAAAAACCAGTCCACATTAGGAACCCACTTGATGATCAGTCCCTTTTAAGATTGCACTGTGAAACCTGTCAGACAGTTTTAATCCACTTAATGTGTGTTACTTCACTTTGGCATTTTACTCCCCAAAACAGTCCCCATGTGTGCTACAGCCATTCACTTCTGCTCTCAAATGAAATGTGTTTCTCTACATGAGGCATACCAAAACATTTTTAAGGTATGATTATTTTGTGATAGGAGTATTGAGATCAGTTCAACCTAATATGGACCAAGTTACTTTCAGCCACCCACAAAAAATGAACAAGTTACAACTCACACACCACCTTTTATGCACCAGCTCAACTTACAAAAAAGGAGATTCTGAAATGCCAGAATGGCTTTTTCACCGTTTAACTGTAACACATATTTTTAACTGCCCTTTTCTTTGACTGTGCAGGTAATTAAATGCTAGCATGTCTCTAATATTTCAGCGTGCTCCGTCCAGTTACAATTATTGCATTCCTATGGAACTAAGGGCTTTAGGTTGTTAGGAAATCAGTGCATTTCTGTGAATGCTGAACAGTGTACTGAAAGTTCACAAGAAAAGTGTTTGCAAATAGGCTTGAAAACTAGATTCAGCATTACCTGCTCATATCCTACAAAGGTATCAAGTTGTGTGTTATTGTTGAACTAATGGAGACATTTTGAAAAGCCAGAAAATGTTCATTTCCTCTCACTGCAGTATAATTAATATTGCTCCTTTCAACTATCCCCATATGTTACGGAGGTGCCAGTTGTGGCTTCAAAATTTAAGTTTAGTCAAACTTCAGAAGTTAAATCATCACAAAACAATAAACGATATTAGAGATTGCAAGAAGGTTATTCTCTTTACGAATATAGCTGCCATGTTAGCAAAGAGCCAACATACACGATATGTTGCAATCAGCTGCAAGTCAAGTGTTATATCAGCTACAAGATGTACAGATACCAGGAGTGTGATAAGTTTTCAGGGAGTATTTTATTTTTGACTGGAAATCATTTTGAGCCATCTCTCTCTTCTAAATGTCACCTTATACCTTTTCTCCAAGCTAAGATTATTTTTTCCACTAAAGAAATGAGTGGAAAAAAGAAAAACCAAGGAGCATGCTCATAAAAGTCAGCCAGCTCAGTAATGCTGACAGAAAATATCAAGACAAAGTTTTATTTTTTCTATTTACAGGCCAAATTCCACTTTGAATATATGTCCTAGGGCTACACTGCGGAAAGTAGAAGCTTCATACACATATCAGAGGAGAAATCTTGTCACTTTATGCAAAATAATGAATATTAACATATTTGAAGCTTCTAAGTTCCTGTATCTCTGGGACCAATCATACTCTCATTGACATCTTCAGAAAAAGTTCCACTAACTTCAGTGAGAAGAGGTTGGACCCTTTGTAGACTAGCAGACTTCAGGCATCTGAGTTCTTGACCCAGAACCTTTCAAAAGCACATTTCTAAAGGAAATAAAATAAAGATATTCTGTGTAGTTACTTTTGAGATCTTCCTAACAATGAGATAAAACTCATTGGGCATGTCTACACATGCCCCCAACTGCGCAGTCATTTAATACTATGCTATAGTCCTGGCAGCACACAGATCGATTCTGACCCTACTGTGCAATAGTGTCAGCATCACGGTTCATATCCGCTGATGCTACGGCAATGTAGCGTCCCATGTAGGCATGCCCATTGGCGCTGAATTCCACGGCAATCTTTTTGTGACCTCTGATCAAGCCTTACATTCATTTGTCATAGTCTTAATAATTTTCATGCACTGGGCCACAATCCCAGTGCTCCTGACTGATGCGTTCAAATGGACACCTTTTGGCATTTTGTGTACCCCAAATCAGAGGTGATCTCACTGGTCTATGCAGCTGGTGCCATTGAGGAGGCATTGTGAAACAGCCTGGGGCAAAGGTCATGACTCGCTTGTTCTAGCATGTACCTTATAAGCTATATTGCATGTTATCCACATGACATATTGCACGACAATATGTCACCCATGTTGATTTTATATTGATGAAATCACTATCAGCAACCTGAAAGGGCTGTCAGCTTCGTTTATTAATGCAGGCATAGGTCATAGCTAAATCCATTTTTCTTGGATTTGATCTTTGGGCAGGAAGCAGTCAACGTACAGATCTAACCAGTATTTTCAGAAGAGCAGAAAATGATACGAATACCTATTTTAAAACCCCTTCTTTTTCTTTAAATGCAGCACTTTACACAGGGCTGTCCAACAGGCAGCCTTGGAGTTAATGCAGCCTGTAAAGGGAATACCATGAAGCCCCAGGCTCCCACTCAGCTGCTTCTGTGCATATCTCTTTGACTGTAATAGCAACTGGAGGCACAGGGCTCTCTCCTCCCTTCTCTGGCTTCTACTTCGTGCCCCTGCCTCTGGGGCACGGCGCAGTGGTGTAGTGCAGCCCGCAGCCCTGGGGAGGGCCAAAGCGCCCATGCAGTTCAGTCTAGTGTGAGAGCCTAGAGCCAAGGTGCTGAAAATAAGGCGGTGCGCCTGCCAACCCATGCACATAGGGCAGCAGAGAATACCCATGTGTGCATATACATCATGTAGCCTGGGGGCCTATGCCATGTGTGCTCAGTTCCCCCAGGCTACATGCCACGTGGGGCCCCTGGATGCTTTGAAGTGGGCCAGCCCTGCCTCATTTTTTTCAGCCACATCAAAAGAAAAAAGTGCAGATACTACAGCAGAATGTGCTTTGTAGGCTTCTCAGGGTACCGCACCTCCAGCAGGAAAAAAACCAAAAACAAAAAATTTCTGTTTTCAGAAGCTACCAAAAAATCCAGGGGAAAAAAGATATAAATGCTATAGTCTACAATTTTGGTGTATGAATGGATTCAGTTTTACCTAGGGCTCTCATGGATTTCAATAGCAAAAGCTAAAAGTTCAACCCTCCGGGGAAAGGTCTGACCATAAATGATACACTGTCATTATTATTATTTAGGTTGCAGCTTGTAGTGCACCAGCTAGTGATGTAAAAGCTGTTATGCTTGTGCATACACCAGCTATTTTTCTTTGAGTCCAATTGCACTGCAGCTTTGCCTTTGCCATGATTCATTTAGGCTAATGGTTTTCAAAAGCTGTTTTGCAGAACCTGGGGTTTCATCAAGGGCTCTGCAAAAAGATTGGGAGTAATAGCAGACTGGGCTGGGCAGCAGAGTGCCATCAATGCTGGGCGGTTTCACTGGCTCTGTGTCAGTCTTTAGGAGACGGTAGGCATTCTGTGAAAGAAGTGATATGAAAGGGTTCCATAACTTTAGGAAGTTTGAAAAACATTTATTTAGGCTGCAGGCATCCTTATGGATTAGCCTGAAGCATCCAAAACTGTTTGCCCACTTCTAAATGCCCAGCGTGCTCATTTGCATGCAGCTGCCACAGTGCTATTTGCTCCAGTTTTATGTCACAAGCTTTGCCTCACTGGTCGTGTGTCTATATCCTTCCACACTTGGTGAAATCTCATATCCACTGTCAAGGACCAGTACCCATTAACACCTCTATAAGTAATGGACTGTTGTAAACATCCAAACATATAAGAGTGGGATTTTGTCATCCTAGGATAAGGCGGCCTGAATGCTCTTCACCACTGCTTGAAGAGACATCCATCATGCATGCAAGAATAGTCACAAGACAAGGAAAGCAGCTAATGATGTTAATCAAAACAATTAAAAAATAAATGGGTGTATTGTACAAATACACTCGAGCTCCAGTATCCCATTCGGTTTATTTAATCTGGTTGGCCTAGTACAAAATGCAATCCTCTCGTTTCAGTTTTAGGTTAGGGGTATATAAAATTGGGAGAGAGAAAGAAAAGCTTAAAACCCTGTGATATTTTTAAGTCTGGAGATTCATGCTTGGAAGGGGTCTAAACATGAGCTGAAATAAAGTTGGTGGTCCCAAGCGAACCCCAGCAAGCACAGGGATTCATTTCAAAACCACAGCATGAGCTGTTGTGGCACAAACATTACCCTAAAATTGAAACAACTTCACACTAGCATAGCAGGGGTCCTGCATAAAAAGACCTCAGTTATGTAACTCTTCCACAGTGCCTGCTCACAGCACATTCAACCCTTGACAGCATTTCGCCTTATTATGAACACTAAAATCAATGCCCAAAACAAATTAAGGGGAGAGGAGAAAAGCTGCCTGACATCATTTGTATGCTCTTTATTTTTCAAAGCCCCCTAACAATTAATTTGTTGGTTGTTTTATTGTTACCAGGTGAGCACTTTATCTTGTAGGACACTATGGGTGAAAAATGCTGCAATGCAAACAAAAAATGGTAATCTGTTCTTGGGCTATAAATCTGGTTCCACAATCTGACTCACACACTCAGGGTTTTAGTGTCTCTCTGAAGTAACATATCTGGCTATTTATAAGGGAAAAAAATTCTGCTTTATTTGTACTGGAGAGAAACTGTCTTTAAAATTTTGCAGGGAAAAAAAAAAAGGAGTCAACTGTTTATAGTTATGGAAACACAGGTATGTGGGGCAAAATAGTTAAGGGGAAGTTTTATTAAGTATATATACTCCTTGCAAAAAAGAAAGACTATGAAAACATGTTGTTAACTGATACATCAAGCACTAAAATTCTCTTGCAGGAGGTTGCAATGGAAAATGAATGTTAAACAGCTGACATGATCACAGCTGACTTAAATATCCTTTTCCCCTGTTGGAAAAATTACTAACTTCACACCGCAAGGCAGGCTGTTAGGAATATTATCTGAAATAGAGTGATGCAGTATTTCAGAGTACCTGTATGTGAGCCTCCATTGTATAAGTAATTGTGCTTTGAAAGTACATAACGTATATTACCATCTTAGTTTATGACTGCCATTTCCATAGTGCTGTTTCAACATGAGTGAAGAGCAAAGGCTATCAGAGAAGTTTTGACCTCCCTTAGATAATATGCCAGCAATTGTTATAATAGTATAACTTCTGAACTGTAAAAGAGTATCCTGAGTAACAAGGACAATTTAAAAAAAAGAAAAGAAAACCCTACTTTCGTGAATGGCAGTCATGTCAAGAAAATATAAACCACTTGTTGCATTTCAAACATAAGGATGATCGTCCACAAGGCATTATTACAAATCTAGCTACCTTTGTTGATACTTGAACAACCCATTTGAGATCTGTCAAGTATAATGGTCATTTACTATCTGAAAATAAAGAAAACCAAGAGAAGAAATGTGGCGCAGACCTCTCCGAGAGAAGGTAAATTGCCAGCACAATCCCTTACACAATAGATCTAATCCTGCCTCCAACTTGAATCAATGGGAGTTTTGCCATTGACTTGTGCTGGAGTAGAAAAAAATAAGGCCCTATCTCTGTTTCACATTCACTCGCTGAGTGCATGTTAAAATCTGTGTTATTCAGACATAGACCAATATAGTTTTGATCGTTTGGGGGCTTTGCTAATCTTCATGTTCCAGAATTTGTGTTCACGTTTTTCAGCTTAGAAGTAAAATACTACAAAATCCAATGCATACATGGCCGTTTAAAGTAAGAAGTCTTCCTTCCTTTAAAAAATTAATAGAACCAATTATTTTCTTTTTGAATTTAGCAGGAATACTACACCTAAACAGGGACAAGACCAAAACAATACTGAGCATTTAATAATTAAAACTAAATGGAAAAATATCTTTCCCAATGGAGCTTGACATCAAGATACTTTCCAAAGTATCATACCAAAGTCACCCATCTGCAGATACTTAAGGTACCTCTTTAGGGCAGAACACAGTCTCTTGGATCCCATAACTACAACTAACAATCAAACTGAGCAAAAACTAAGATCTGAGCAAGCTGAGGAAAAACTCAGATCTAGCCTCAAGAACATTGGCAAACTGAAGGCAGAGCCAGATCTTTGCCCATCTATTTTCAATATTCTCTAAAGACCAGACCTTGCAAGCTGTAAAGAAGGGCTAATGGAGCTTTGTCTTCAAGTGTGCTGTACAAATTATTAACTCTGAGAAGTATTGTGCCTCTTTTGCTGTTTCTTGGGTAGGGGAAATTTCATTCTGCCCTTCATTTCACCCCATTACTAAAGGCTTCATTTCAATATACAGGCTGATCCTGACTGAAGTAGCTTACTTTTGGATAGTTCCTGTAATTCCTTAGTGCATCATAAACCTCCATTTCTCTGGTGCAAATTAGTGAACGGGTTTGGAATATGCTGTTTCATCCTGACTGTACCTGCTTCAGTTTTAAAAATGTATTACACATTGGATTCATTTCTTTCCAGTGAAGTGTTCCTAGTACAGTGCGGGAAAAGTTCAAAAAAAAGTTCAATAATTCTGTCACAAGGTGACAGCCACAAGGGGCTGGAGATCCCAGCACCATGGCAGAGAGGCAGCGAGGAAGACATGAAAGGTCAGGGACACGGCCCGAAGAGACCAGATCTCAGAGGCCAGGAGCTCCTGGGGGCTCTGGGGTGGAGGAACAGAGTAAGGTTAGCCACAAATGCCTGTCCAGTTAAAGGGGATGGTCTCAGAGGGTGAGATCATTCTTCCGTATTGTTTAGGTTTCTTAGCCGGGGTGTGAGCATGAAATAACCCCGGCTAATTCCTAGCAGACCCACAGCTGCCACACAGGTCAGTCAACTCACCTAAAATGCGTGGTGGGCCCAACCAGGGTGAGATGGCACGCCGGACCAGAGTGGTCCAGACTGTCTACTGTGCAGTGTGAAACCAACAGATTGGCACTTGGAAGGGGTGTAGGGGAGATGGATCCCCAAGGATGTCCATCCAGAGTGCCCCCTAATGAATCCAGCTCAGACTGCCTCCCGCACATTCTTCTAAGACCAAGATGTGGCGGGTAAGCAACGGGGGCTTGCCATAGAAAACAGTGCATGGGGGATGTTAGTGCTGGAGAAAGACAAAGCCTGAGTTGGGAGCAATTGCTTAGACAGGCACAAATTTCATGCACGTGAATGGATCCCTCCAGTTTTCCTCTTCTCACTGAGTTAAAATACTATGGAAGATTTAGGAATCTAAATTCTGCTTGCTTCAAATAGATCCCCTCCTCTCCAAATGGAGTGCCTCTTCATTTCATATAAGAGGACATATCATTGAGCATGAAGTGATGAAGCAGTGTCAGGCACAGTCAGAACTTGTTAAGTGGCACTGAGCTTATCTGAAATGCTTTGGTGACAACACACTTTAAAACATATACGTAGCACTGAAAATGATAACAACCCAATGTTTACATCCATCCAGAAAGATTCTTAAATGCTTTACAAGAGTTCACAAATTGCAGAGATGAACAGTTCACCAGTGAAAGTACAGTCTGCTCTAGGGTACTAGCACCCTGGTGATATACATTTCCAGCCACAGATGATTGTTTCAAGGTCAAAAAGCCATCAGACATGACCTTATTTGTAGGTGTTAGGTTCGTGGCCAATCTGTTTGACCATAGATGATTATCTTGATACCAGTTGTTCTGGTATGAAAGGGTTTCTTCCTAATTACAAGATGAATGTACTTCAACAGTGTGACTGCACAAGAACAAATGCTGGGTAGATTTTGTATTTTTAACTGGAAATTTACATTCTTAAGTAGCTACTTGCTCATAGAAGTACCACATCTGAATACACAGTTCTGGTTGCTACAGACAGAAAAGATGTTCAGTTGTGCACATATTTCAGTTTCATAGTAGGTAGTGTCAGAAGGGATCTGAGCAGATCATCAAATCCGACCCCCTGCCTTGGGCAGGAAAGAATGCTGAGGTCAAACAACCCCGGCTAGGTGATTATCTAGCCTCCTTTTGAAGACCCCCAGGGTAGGGATGAGCATCACTTCCCTTGGACTTGGTTCCAGATCCTAGCCACCCTTACTGTGAAGTAGTGCCGCCTGAACCTACTCTCAGTCAGCTTATGGCCATTATTCCTTGTAACTCCTGGCAGTGCTCGGGGGAACAGGGACTCTCCTATT
>NW_017728998.1:13716144-13724611 GCF_001723915.1 Gavialis gangeticus | reverse complement strand
CTGATGAGAAGGGAGTTCCCCAGCCTGTAGGTGTGCTGCTGGTTCTTCCTCCCCAGGTGCAATACCTTGTCAGTATTTAAACCCATCCTATTCTCATCCGCCCATCCCTGTAACCTGTCTAGATCTAGTTGTAGCCTGTTCCTCTCTTCTAGCTTGCCCACTTCTCCCCACATCTTAGTGTCATCCATTAATTTGAACAAGGTGCTTTTCACCCTCTCGTCCAGGTTGCTGATGAAGATGTTGAACAGTGTGGGCCTGAGGACCGAGCCCTGGGGGACCCCAATGCCCACATCCCTCCAAGTTGAAAATGACCCATCCACCACCACTCTCTGGGTGCGGCCCTCCAGCCAATTTGCGACCCATTTGACTGTGTAGGCATTGACACTGCAGTCGCCCAATTTTTTAATGAGAATGGGGTGAGAGACAGTGTCGAAGGCCTTCCTGAAGTCCAGAAAGACTATGTCCACCGTGACACCTGAGTCCAAGGATTTTGTGACCTGGTCGTAGAAGGCCACCAGGTTGGTCTGACAGGACCTGCCTCTAATGAACCCATGCTGATTGCCCCTAAGCATAATCTCCCCTGCTGGTCCCTCGCAGATGTGCTCCTGGATAATTTTCTCAAAGAGCTTTCCCGAGACCAAGGTAAGACTAAGGGACCTATAGTTTCCTAGGTCTGTCTTCCTCCCTTTTTTGAAAATGGGGACCACATTGGCCCTTTTGCTCTGGTGAGGTCCTTTGGCACCTCACCAGAGCACCACAAGTGCTCATGAAGCTGTGTCACGGGACCCACAATGACCTCTGCCAATTCCCTTAGCACCCTGGGGTGGAGATCATCTGGACCTGCTAATTTGAACACATCTAGTCCCACCAGAAGTTCCCTGACTAGGTCCTCACTGACCCTGGGCCTGGCTGTGCCTCCCCTGGGTCCATCTGGGATCCTGGTGGAGGGGATGTCCCAGTCCCTGCTCAGAAAAATGGAGGCAAAGAATTTGTTAAAGAGGTCAGCTTTGTCATCTGGTGCGACCACCAGATTTCCAAGCATGTCTAACAGAGGCCCCATGTTACCTGGTGCCTTCTTTTTACTCCCTATTGTTAATAAAAGAGGGGAATCATGCTTAATATTCACAAGCCTCGATTACATCCATACTTGGCCTTATATTCACACTCAGAAAAATATATACATTATAGCTATAATGAGCAAAAAGCCATTCCGAGTTAATCCTACTACCCTACTGTATGCAGTTCAAGGGAAGATGCAAGTTTTGAAAATAGTTCTCCTTTTCTTCATGCTAGTCTTTTTAACTAATGTATGAGATAAATCAATAGACATCTCTCAAGCTGAATGTTGCCTGATTATAAATAATCTAATGTATAAGTATCACACTTTAAATATGAGCATAGCAATTCAGTGCTAAGTGACAGGCAGAATTTAAATACGTCAGGCACTAAGCTATTAATACTTATCTAGTCAAACCACCTCTAGTCTAGTAGTTTATTAGTGTGCTACTCTGAAGTAATGAAGAGAAAAAGTGCCAAGAATTGAAGTCTTCTATATAATTTGATATTGCCATTACTTTTAACAGGTTTTCAATTTTTTTCCTTCAAAAAGAAGTTACAGGAGCACAAACAATTTTACAAGAGTTTTTAAAACTGTTCCTTTAATAGCCCTTAGAGATTTAGGGAAAATTCTGATTTTGCATTGACACATTGGATCTCAGCTCTGATGTACTTTTCTGTCTATATTTGCAAAACTTCCACTGAGCTAAGCTTTGGAGGCCAAAACGCAACTGCCACTGGAATTGCCCTGGGCCAATGGAGAAATAAGCTGATCTTTTTGCTTGTGTCCAGCTTTAGTCATGCTTCCTTCTCCCCTTGCATCCTTAGTGTCCTTTAAATGCAACAGGATAAATAATAACCCAGATTTTCCCCACTTTTCCTTTTCTTTTCTTTCCTTTTCTTCTCTCATTCTTTGATTTTGATTAACACTTGCTTCACCTTTAAAAAGTAGCAAAGTGGTAATATAAAAAATGAAATGGTATGTGCAGAGGGGAACTTTGACTGGCCTGGCATTTATCCTGTTACATTAAACAGGAGGAAGGGAGAGAGAAATGTTCAGGAAAAACAGTCAATGCTTCAAAATAGTTTAAATTAAAACATTTTGACTCTTGTAAGATAGGAACAGTTACACTATTTGTTTTTGTTTTTTTTCACTAAATCACTTTCCCATTTTACAACCCATCCTGCACTTATGCTCCTGGCACCTCCTAATTTTCCTCAACGGTTCTATTTTGGGCTATATTCAAACCATTTTTTTAAAAAGCTACGTTCCAGGAGGAATCTGCTTTTGTCACCAAATGTGATCGCTTTCCCCCTAGCGTATATTTATGTTCTTCAAGCGGATTATGAGTTGTTGTGAGTTTGAAGACATACATATTTCCTTTGTGAAAAGGGAGTGAGCTCTTTTACTGTTCCTGCTCCAAAGCAAGCTCATAGATGAGCATGTAATCTCCACTTTTAGAATGCCAAAAAAATTTCAAGCACTTGACCCAAATGTATTTAAACAATGTAATGTTACTTCTGTGTGTGAAAAATCTCTCCCCCCACTCACAACCTTTTTTTTTTCTTTCCTGGGGTCTTTTTATGGCTCAAAATAGCCAGGCTTATCTCGCTGCCAACATTCTCAGCTCATCTCAGTGTTCTGGGAGATAAGATTAGAGGCCTTGATCCTCCCTGCTGTTAGAACAAGACCTCAATCTCTCACTGTCTCTATTTAATCAGGTTCCTATTTTAGCTGCCACAAAGCTGTCAACAAAAGAAAATAAGCTATCCCCCATCAAGGGGTTAAATTGGATTTCACAGTGTGCAAATGCTCTTCAGAGCAAAATTCCACCTGCACCTTCCATCAGACAAATTACTTCTGACTTTTAATTTATTTCTCTAGGAAATGGAAAGGTATGGCATAACCAAAGTCAATAGGGAATAAGGAACGAGGTGTAATCAGCCTGCTCACCAATTCAGAGCCCCCTTCTCTGTCAGCTTTAATAGATTCTCAGACCACACAATTTAAAGAATGCACGACAGATCTTTTCTGGTCTGCGTTTTATTTTGGACTTGTCTAGTTAATGGTCCTAACAAGTGACAGCTGATGTTTGCTTGATGTACTGTGTCTATGAAACATATATGCTACCCAGCTAAATTTTGGATAAAGTCCTTGGCCACTATGAAAAGTAATAGAAACTGACTTCAGTTATGCTGCTGTGCAGCATGTGTCTTTTATTAGAAATCTGATCTGCACTAAGTAAAATGTTCAGTTCTCCGATCTTCAGTGCTATGCTATATATTTGGTAATTGCAGCCTAACTAAATGACAATTTAAAAGAATCATTATTATGATTTTAAATATATTCCACGTCCCCCCCCAATCCCGCTGCCCCAATAAACACACAATCTGTCAGTACATGAAAACCAACACAACTTTCCCACTCAAACTGTATATACTGAATATATTATAGATAGGTATTTGGCATCATCGTCATCATCCCTTGTAAAGTTTTAGTTTTCCTAGCTCACCATGGCCTGATTTAAAGCCTGATGAAGTCAATGGAAAGGTCCCCATAGTTTCAGTGGACCTGGGATCACAACCACTTGGACTATGCATTTATCTCTTAAACCAAAAAAGCATTGCTCACAACTCTTATGCCTAGGAGTGCATTTTTGCATTCAGGTACTCTCACAGCCATACTGACTTCGTTGCATTTGTTTCAGTGTAACAGGTAATAGGTACCCTCAAAAATCTTAGCACAGGATTTCATTACTGAATAAAATATTCACTGCCAGGAAGACCCTATTCAATTAGAGGTGGTCCCATTAAAAATGGATATGAGAATATCCACTTCATTTGCACCGGATCTGCTTTTCAAGCTCAGTCGTAGTGACAGCCATTTTAAATGAGTAACAGTGTCCTCAACTTATTTTAAATCTGTGGGTTTTGAAATGAGTACTTACCCTCTGGTGTATTACTGCTGTCTAGTAGGACATCTGCTACCTTGCTGCTAACATCTGTCCACCTATGATCATTTAGACTTAGGCATAATTTCATTTTTAATAACTTTCTCTAATTTTTTGTCTTTTTCACCTCTGACAACCCATATTTTGTAAGCCAAAAAAGTAAAACTGTCTATTTTCTGCCAGTTATAAAATTGACAGGCACTCATTGCTAAAACAGGAATGGATTAGGAGCCAGAAGTAAGAGTTTTCTTGGTTGCTGCCTCTTCACTGGGCTTAGTTATAGGAGAAGAATTAACCTTTGTGATATTAAAGGTCTCAGAAATGTATCATACATTCAAGTATGTGGGGGGTGCTAAAACTTTCAAAGAAAGGATCTTGTAGGTAGATTAAAAGGTACATTACCCCCTGCTATCAAATGACCATGAAAGTTTTTTCTTTTTATCTGTTTTTTATAATGAGGCCGTTTTTTCACCAGAATAATTATCTAAAATCAAATGCATGCGTCTGGAGTACATAAGTAACAACAAACTTTTCATATACCAAGAACCACCACCAGCAGCCAAATGTACAAACCAGAGGACGCAATAGAAACGGGAGAACTGCAGGAAGGAGAACTGCTCATTCAGAGCATTATTACAGGCACATTTGCAAATTCTAACCTCAGTGATTTAGGCTTCTAAAATCCCAGCTGTAATTATTATTTTCCACGGCACTTCATCTTTTATGCAAGAAACTGTGTTAAGGACGCATCACGGAATAATTCTGAAGAGCTTTTATTAAGCATACACTAGACCACGATACACCAGCTGCCCATACCTATCATTTGAAGAACTGGGCTTGTTATGCTAATAATCACTATGAATATAGATTTGAAATAATACTTTGAAAGTTCAGTAGCAATTTGACACAATTAAAATACTACGGAAGGCAAAAAAAATCAGCGTTGATAGAAAGCTGTTCCCAAACTCCTTTCCTTTATAATGACTTCTGTTGGCTCTGGATCAATCTACATTCAAGGATGCAAAGATATCTATGAAGATTTTATCTCAAGTAATGTTGTACTTTCTGAAAGTATCCTTGTAAAATAGAAAACAACTGCATTATTAAACTACAGGTGTGTAATACTTAAATTTGGTGACAAAATTAAAAAAAAATCATGTTGGGTCAGCCCATAATGAGATTTCAGGTGTTAGAAGAAAAAACGTTCAGGGTCAAAGAAATAGGGCATGTCTACATGTTCATTAATGTGCCATAATTACGGTGCATTAAGTTTAGCATC
Source organism: Gavialis gangeticus (assembly GCF_001723915.1). Lineage (NCBI taxonomy): Eukaryota > Metazoa > Chordata > Crocodylia > Gavialidae > Gavialis > Gavialis gangeticus. The sequence continues at coordinate 13,719,325 of NW_017728998.1, read as the reverse complement.
TGTAATAACAGGTAGTAACTTAAGGCACCATAATTGGTGGTACTGTGCAGTAGTGCTGGCACACACTGTTTGTGATGCTAATATGCAGTAAACTAATTCTGTGGATTACCACGGGTTTTGCCTACTGCAGTAATGCACTATTACACATTTAGTGTCTCATGTAGACGTGCCTACAAAGTATTTATTCAATCTCAAATTACATTTTTGTTGTTGTTGCTGTTTTCTTATTCGAAAGAGCTTTTTACCACTTTTTAAAATTATTTTTGTAATATTTAGCTGGAAAAAGCACCTTATATAAAATTAAAACATTTTGATGTTTGATGAAGCAATAATTTCATCAGTCATTTCTGGATGAAATGCAATTTCTCATATTTGGCACAAAATGATAAGTAGTTTTGGTCAATCCAAAATGATAGTTTTTCAGGGAATAACTTATTCATCTGATAAAAATTCTCACAGGTCTGCTATCAACAAGCACAACAACTCTCATATGATTGATTTCAGCAAATTCTTTTCAGCTTTGCCTAAAATTTTAAAACTTTGTGTCTTTCTTTAAACCAGGTCAGTCAAAGGGAAAACACCTCAAAAGATAACTCTTTGAAAAGTATGGACCAAATCCTGCTCCAGGATCTCGTGGCTTCTTGAACATGTCGGTCTCACCGAGTTCAACGGTTTAACAAGTACAGCTTGGCTCAACAGTGGCTGTTATTAGACACTTACACTTGCATTACTGGAGACGCTATACAGCACAGAAAGCCAAATATATGGCTGATATCAAATGACGTATCTCCTATTACATTACTGAAAAACAAATGTTTGAAAAGATGTCATGCATACCGCCCCACCAAAAAACCCACCTGATGAATGAAAGGCTGAAACTTTAAAAATGTTCACAGTTAAAAACGAGAATTTTATTAGCATTGGTCAGGATATTGAGAACGATAGTACTTTAGATAGCTCCATAGCACCCTAGTAACAACTTCTAACAAAGGATTATGGCATTACCTAAACAATACAAACTGTCTCTAAGCCATTTGCCAGATTGGTGGGGCTTCCCATCTACCCTTTGGATGGGTTCTGTGGTCCAGGGAAAAATGTCTGATTTTCTTGCACAAATAATTGAATCCCCTCCCTAGGAAAAATAGGGGCCTTAGCAAACAGTGATAGTTGAGCTGATGGTATCTCACTTGTTTTTTCTGTGGAAGCTGACATCTCTGCATGCCGCTCTTTCAAAAAATGACTCTATTAGCATTTGTTCAGGAGGTAGGATAAATATGCCTGATACAAAAAATGGATCCTTTGATTTCTGTAGTGACTGGTCAGTCCATCAAGTTTCTCAACTTCCTTGTCTTAATGCATCAAACTCTTGAAACCTGAGTACACAGCCAAACACAGGTCACTACACTGACTCAGCTGTGAACACATATGACTTTCGACAATGCAAGCATCTGTTTACGGGACACTGGTTTAAAATGTCTGCTGTGCATTGCTAATTTTAGACACACAAGTCACGATGCATCAGCCTCAACTTGGATAGGAAGAGACTGCTCCATGAGAGGCATTGCAGAATATTAGGACTCCATTCCCAGCCTCTAACCGTTCCATAGAAGTGAACAGAGGTTTTACATTTAATTGACCAGATGTGCTAAAATAACATCACAGGGAAACACGCCAGTTCAAAAGCCTTCTAGCTGTATCATGATAGCAGGTAAAAAGGACTCTAAGGACCCAGTCCATAGCTAATGCTAATCAGTGTAGCGGTTTTAACTTAAAAAATAGTTAAACCAATGTCTAAGGACCTGGCCCTACATGTTTAGAGCTGGTCTATGTTTTGTTCAACGCTATTCACAAGCACCACCATGCAAACATGATCCCATGGGTGGATCTAGGATTTTGAAAAAGGGGGTACAGATGGTGTGGTATGTCTTCACATATAAAAACAACACATTTTTATCTATTTAAAAAAAAACTAGAAGCTTTACTAAGAGTTACTAATATAGCGCTAGGCCACTAGATTTAGAGGCCTGGTGCTATATTATTCAGTTTAAGAGCAAAGCAAAACCACATATAACTTTATTAGAATGTGCACTAGATTATATATTCAGTTTAAAAAAACCACAATAAACCAGACAAAAAATAGTCAAAATAGTCAACGGATAATGTTTTGTGAGTCCTGTAGTCATGACAGTTAAATGTACATCTCATATTCAAATTCATAAAACAAAATCTGGTCAACCTGACCATGCCTCATTGAGTCATTTCTACACCTGATTTTATATTACCACACCTGAGTTAAAGTTTTTCGCTAGAAGTAAAAACAGACGTCAAGTCTGTGAAACAGAAGAGATAAATTACCAGAAGTGGCTAACAGGCAGCAAAATTTAAGAAAAAAGAATAGTTTGAATAGTGGAATATCAAGACCATTGAAAAGCAGAGAGGATCATTAACACTTAATGGAGTTCAATTAGCAGGAATCAGGTACAATTTAATGAGTCAGGACATCAAGCGACTTCCTCAGTGATGCCTGAATAGAAATGCAGCTATTCCTCCCATGCAGTTGGTTTTAAAGTCTGGGTAGAGCAGGAAGCAAAGGGAAGAGCAACTGCACCGCTGCACCCTCCTGAATCCATACCTGCATGATCTACACGCTTGCTCCCACTCTGCCCTCAAGTGTCACACTGCCCTCATGAGAGCACCTGACATCGCCTAAGAGAGGAATCAGGTGCCTACATAGCTTGTTTTGGCATCCCACCCACATCTGGTGGGGCAAGCCTTCACAAAGTACCATCCAATACAGCAAAGACTTGCCCTTAAAGGGATTAAACCAATCCTGTGGTTACAAATACAGGATATTTCCCCAGCAAACTTTGTATATATTTATTCCAACCAACCAATTTTTGACCATCACATCTATAATTTCCACGTAATATCTATGGGATGTGAAATGTAATCAATGTTTATATTTCTTCCAAGGACATTTGCTCAACTTGTTTCACTTTTATGACTCAAATGCTTGGGACCACTCCTCATCATTTAGCTGTATTTCTTTTCAGGTGGCAGGGGCATGGCAGTGGAGAGCAGGGAGCTCCCGCAGGCAGCCATGGCAGTGTCAGCGGCGGATGGGGGAGGTGGTGAGCACCGACTGGTGTTCGGTGACCACCTGCAGATGCCACCAGCAGCG
>NW_017728998.1:13699157-13711144 GCF_001723915.1 Gavialis gangeticus | reverse complement strand
CAAGGACATTTGCTCAACTTGTTTCACTTTTATGACTCAAATGCTTGGGACCACTCCTCATCATTTAGCTGTATTTCTTTTCAGGTGGCAGTAGGTGGCTGTCTAGTGCACTTTCTAGTGTGCAAAGCTTTCTGTTCCACTGGTCTGACTATACATCTCTCCCTGGAAGCGTGAGCTCTTGAAGGGACACATACAATGCCATGATTAATTCAGAATCTTCTTTTTTTTTCCCCTTGGGTGCTTTTTGTGGTTGTTTAGTGCACTAACTTGTAGCAGTTTGACAGCATTCAAGTTTAATCTCAACACCACCAGTAAGGCTAACATTTCAATTCCATGTCCTAGTGTAATTTGTTTGCAATTCCAAAGGGCAGCACAAAGGAAAGTAATTTTCCCTGGTAATAAGATAAGTATACACAGAATCCAGAAAGGGAAAGCAAAAATAAAGTCAGATTATCTTGCGAAGGCTGCGGCTGCTCCTTAATGCTAATTTCAGTTTCCATCGACAGGCAGCTGCCACAACATTACACTCGGATATTGATTCACAACCATGTAGCAAGTGATATGGGGAATTCTCCATAGGATATGCACACTGGCAATATCAGGATGGCAGGGATTCAACCTTGCTCTCGTTCCAAGCTGTATGTCTTTATCAGGCGAAAGAACTATATGGGTGCACAGCTGGATCCAAATCACAATGCTTACTAACTATATGTGACGTGCAAGGCTGACCAACATGCATTCACTGCTACTTGGGCAGGCTGCCAGTGGCTTCTCAAACAAGAAAGGGCTACTTGATGGCGTAGCAGCTATGTGAAGGGATGTATAAATGCAATGTATACGCACATTTATTTTTCAGCGGGATCCACAAAAATTCAAGGACAAGACGACAAGGAGAGAAGCTATTGCTCAGCATTCCCCATCTAAATACATAAGAAAGCACTGAGGACAAGGATTTTTTAAAAAAAAATATTAAATGCAATAGTAAAGTTGTCCTGCTGCATTGCATCAGCATTGCATTGATCTTGGAAGATGGTCAGACGTTCAAAAGACCTCAGGACCCAAAACAAATCAGGGCCAACTGATTTTCGATACCTAAGTCAGACTCAGATTTTCGAGCTCAGGCTCCATTGTGACATGGCCAGAGTTTCAGAAGGACTCAGTATGCAATGAGCTAAACTTGTCTGCAAATCTGAATTTTGTCACGTGAGCAGCTGCTGCAAGCTTAGCCTGCTTGAATATCTGGTCCCAGTTGTGGGTTCTTTTTGTGAGCCTTTTCTTTTTGTTTTAAACCTGGCCCATCGCTTTAAATACTCCAGCTTCACAGAAATCTTAGCATTGTTTCGTTCCGTAGAGGTTTCAAGGGGTTTATAATGAATTTTTAAAATTGTGAATCTTGAATGAAAAGTGCTTTTTAACAGCAATATAAAGTAGGTTATCTTAGGCAACACATTTGTTATTGTTGCTACAGGAGGTAATGTGCCAACTATAAATATCATTTATTAACAAAGACTAATAAAGCCTTGGTGTAACTGAAGGCTTAATAGGAGAATGAATTAATTACTGATCATGCAACTGTGACAATTCTAACCTGAGGCATGATAAAAGAAATAAAAGGCCCCCAAATGAAGAAAGGTTCATACTGCATTTCACCAGTAACAACAAACAAAAAATATATAAACACCCTCCTAAATTAAAACACAGTCCAGCACACATGGTCACTTGTGCCCAGCAGGGGTCAGCTGCTCTACTAAGTTATGCAGATGTTATTTTTTGTGATTTTGTGACCTGATGAGGAAAGTTTTTCATTCAAAAGTTTCTCTAACTTGATCCCAAGTACACAATTGGTCCAATAACAGATATCGCCCTAATAAATCCTTGCCTCCTGCATAATTTCACCATCACAACTACAGCATCACTCTTACACTTTTGTGATGATAAAAGACTTGATGTAAAACATTTCATTCCTAGTGTCTATTTTCTCAATTCTAGTCCAGCTGAGACAATACAGTGCAGCCCTGCCTGGATCTCTACAACTAGCCCCTTCCTATAGTATGCTGGTCAAAAATGGTATGTGGATATGGCAGAAATTAGCAAAATAACTACAAATTTAAAAGGTTACGTCTATCCAAATTTAAATTTTTTTGACATTTTTTCTCCCAGTTCTACTCTCTAGTGGGTGTGTGCTGATGGGCCTTCCATCACAAAATTGTACATACATTGTTTTATACAGGAGGTCAGATAGGATGATCAAATGGCAATGGAAGAAAGAAAAGAAAGGAATGATCAAGGGTTATCATGGGTGATTTTAAACTGAGCAATGTGTGGGTACCCAGCAATACGGGCATACAATACAGTACTCACTCCCAGTGGCAAAGTGGAAATTAGTCTCAATGGGAACCAAAAAAAAACCTATGGTGGATGAAAACCAGCCAGACCTTGAAAAAAGCAGGATCACCTGCTTCTTTTGTCCCCTTTCCTCCTCCCACAGAAATTTACATTTCAACTATTGGTTTTAATCTTCATGCTCATCTAGGGTTTTAAACAATCTAAAACACATAGGCAAATGAGAAGCACTCCAGTTACCATATTTCCCTCAAAAGAAAAGGAAGAGGCATCATTATCCAACACCAGGGGTTCCCACACTTTGTTCCAGTACTTGCAGAGTCTGAAATGCTGCAGATTTACCATATTTGTAAATCGTCTCCCTTGCATTTGCAACATTTCTGACTTATGGCTCTGTAATCTTCAGAGCCCAAATTGCAGGGAAGGAAAAATATATATTGGAAGAAATCATAACAGATGTGTTCACTTCTAAAAAAGAATGCACAACATGTGCTGCAAAGTAAAAGCAACATTTGGCACCATAAAATATCTTGGCATCTGTGCTAGATTTGTAACCACAGTAAAATATTGATATGGCTGATAAAGCTGTAGTTCTTTATTCCTCTGCCTCTACGGAAGCTACCCTTTCATACCACAATATTGTCCTTGTATATTCAAGATATTTTTGTTTAAACTTTCTGCATCATTTTCCCTGATGAAATAGAAATAAAACAGACACAAACGTATAGAATTAGTCTAAATTTTATGCAAGTCTCGGTGGCCACTCCTATTACCCAGTTGCAGTACATTTTAGTTTCTCATCTTCAACAATTGGTGGGTGGTTGAATTTCTCTTTCAGCCTCCGTCAGGGACTTCTTTTTCTGCTTAGAGATACTTCTCTCTCTTCTGCACAGAAATGTACCTCTTACAAGGGAAAAGTACATTTCAGTTTGAGTCAGCTTGTACAAAGTCAAGTGGTCCTCCCCAACTAATGAGAGGATCAACTTGAAACAGAAAAAAAATATTGCATGCATGGCAGCATACAACAACTGTAGGCACTGGGTTCCAATTTCCTATTTAGCCCCATGATAGATTATAGGTGTTATCGCTATATTTGCATTAACTGTGTTCATGTTCTTATAATATTGCATGACTCGGTTTACCTCATTAGCCTGTTCACAGGGAATGAAGGGTTAAGTGCCAGAGTGCCAGGACAAGGCATGATAGACTTTGAGCATTAACAGTCCTGAATGGCTTTGCTGATATATAGGTGATATCCAGAGGAAAAAAACATGACAACTGGAGAGCAAGCAGAGGCTGAAGCAGTCTGTCCTCTCGTGGCCAGAAGACTCAGGGGACTGAAAGCAGTGAAGGGGCTTTGGGGAGCTGGAAAGACTGGAAAGGGAATGCCTGAGCATCTCTGGGGGTGCTTAGGGATGTGTAGACCAGACTGGGGAATGGAGAAACTGGTCAACCCACTTGGAAGGGACAGAGAACCCATGGCGAGGTGGCTTTTGTTCAAATAAATGCCTTCACTGAAGAGACTGTCTGCTGTGCTCCTTGGAATTGTGGACTGCAATGCATGTCCCCAACAGGACATGAAGTCCCTCTCTCAGGAGCGCAACTGGGTGTTAGCTCCTAGATTCAGGGCCACGGAGAACCAAGAATGGCAATCCACCTCCCTCCCCCTGCCCTAATTCTGATGCTACTCTCAAAGACCAAAACCACATTGCTCCTGTGCAAGGATCCCACTGAGACACTCTGCAACATGAAATACAGGCCAGTACAGAAACTTAGATGTCAAGCAACCTTATAGTTCAGAGGTCAAACCTTGCTAACAGACCGCACATGCAACTGAAGCCAATAGATGCTGAGCATGTATCCCAGAGCGCTGAATTTGGGTATGAAGGCACTTGGATCAATCACAGGATTGAAGTTCAGCCAACTTCCCTGGGTCCCAAAAAACCGGTCCAGAAACTCAGTAGCTCTCCCTTTGCAACACAGACCCCTCTCCCCCCACCTATCACCTTAATCTCTGTTTCTGAGACTCCTTCTAGATAGCCCAATTCCTATCTACTTTTCCAAGCCTATTGTGAGTAGGGCCAGCCTAAAGATTCTGGAAAAACCTAAAAGGATACACCTCATAGGTATGTTCATTTTATATAAAAAGTGTAATATGAGTTGTGTGGAAAAAGGGGGAAAGTGAGATTTCCTAAGCTTCCTTTTGATGGTGTGGATGGAGCTTGACTTTTACATCCTTAGCAACTGATTCCTATGAGGACACATGTATTTTCCTGAAAGGGACTTTTTTTTTTTTATTTCCCATGACTAGTGTTTTGTTTGTTTGTCTTGTTTTGGGGGGGGATAACCTTTTTTTAACCTTCTTCCATCAAAGAAGTGGCTGCAGAGCTTCGGTGGACTAAAAGGCCTATTCTGCTGTATTTATGTTTTCTACTCAGTATTCAATATCTTACAGCATCTGTGCAAAAGGATTCCTTGCTGCTCTAGCCATTTATCTGTGCATGTACTATCTCCCTAGGAAAACAAGAGAGTGAAAACTATTCTATGCCTCTGGCTCGTTTTCAGCAACAATACCATCCTTGAAGCTATGGGGGTGGGAGTGGCAAATACACAGTACTTGCAATACAATACCAATAGTCACCATTGGAAACAAGTCAAAAGTTAGGGAGGAATTGTTGGCTAGCACAGTGACCAGGAGCAGGCACTGCAGTAGTAAGCTAAATGTAAAATAATTCCTGTAATATACACAGTTAGTACTAAGTCCAATTTTATATTTCCTGCATAGCTGCCAGAGAAAGCCATGCTGTTATTGTAATGACTCTTGTTCGAGTTTTTTAGTTCTATTGCTCAAGATGAGCCCATTGACTATTTTCATATCTTTTAAAAAAGACTTCTTAAGAGGCCTGTAGAAATCTGTGCTTAGGGAAACAGCAGTTAAAAGGGTAACAAGTAAGCAGCAGCATCCCACCGCATGAACTTTGTGTTCTGTTGCATTACTTATTTAAAGAATACCGGCTTCTAACCATAAAACATATATATAAACACTTTATAATGTTAATGTTTAGAGTAATAGCAGCCTGAATTTATGAGGCAAAAATTGCACTCTAAACTGAGAACACCTAACACTTGGAGAAAGGGGACAATCAGTGCCACTACTAAAGATGTATTTAGTTTATAAAAACTGTTAATTCCTTCCTCTGGAATCCATGCTGTTAGTGATATGAATGCTGAATGACTTCCTGGTGGTGCTGCAAGTAGTATGCAAAATATTGGTAGCTAATAAAATTGCTTTCTGGACATAACCTTTCAGCTTCAAATAATTGATTTGTCAGCAAATTATTGACAAGTTTTCATTTAATGGATCCAGAAAGACGGCACAGTGACAACACTTATTTTTCATTATTAGCAAGCATGTACAGAAAAAGCTTTGTTATCCAGCACGAGTGGGGCAAGGGGGGTGCCAGTTATCTAAAAATTCCAGTTATCTGTGCTTGCATGTGGCAGCAGTAGCAATGTGGGGTGATGGATAGCGGCAGCGGTGTACAAACTCTGCGTGTGGTCAGCCAGGCAGCGCCTGTGCAGCCCACAGAGGGGAGCCACTGCCCTCGCCTCCCCACAAGCCCTGCTCAGGAAATACTTGATGAGCATGCCAGAAATGCCAGTTAATAGAGTAGTCCAGTTAGTAAAATGCCAGTTAACACAGCTTTTACTGTATTTAAATAGCATCATTGACTGAGTGTCAGCTGCTTTATAGTATCTCTCCAGTTTTTAGTGTACAACTATATAAAGGTGCATCTACACAAAACTTGTTCATGCACATTTGCCTAATTTAATGCACATTACGGGCATACATTGACACATGCATACCCTTAACGTACATTAAAAATGGTGAAATTAGGCTAATTGAGCCTAAATTCAATACCCATAAATGCAGGTATCACATTTAGGCATGATTAGTTAAAGCACATTAACGCACATGTAGACGCAACCCAGCACTAACTTTAGTGCCGGGTCTGGCCAGCCATTAGGGGCACATGGCAGGGCTGAAGAGCCTGGCACTAACTTTAGTGCCAAGTGCCTGCACATGTAGACACTTGCCAAAAATTGCTTGATGGGTATTAGCTTAATGTGCATTAAATATAGTCACACTTAAATGCACATGTAGACGCACCATATATCATTTTTATACCTTTGCACCAATAATGCACACATATAACTGCTCTTCTCCAATAGTTCTTCTCATAAAAATAAGGTGCTTACTTAGAGCCTAATGAGGTCAGAGGATCTTTTACATTAATTTCAATGGGCCTTGGATCATGCCCTAATTTTACTGTGTAGAAACTGGTATATATAAAGAAACATAAAACTGAACCAGTGAGGAACATAAGAAGTAGAAAAATGATCTCAGAAAACATTAAGGTAATTTGTTAATATTGGTATGGAAACTTATGGATTGTTAACAACAAGAAAATAAAAAATTATGGAAATCTGGGATGTAAAGTGAACCGTTTCTTCATTAAGTAGTAGCTAAAAGGCTTTGTTCCTTTGAATAACTAACTGTCTCTTGTATGGAATAAATAATTGCTAATCAAGATTATAATATAAAATGAATAACAATGATAATCATTGTATTAAAAAGGCAAAACCAAGAAATTAATACTTGCACAGAAGAGCAATTTATATTGAAGGGTATGGCTAAAGAATTATGAGGGGAAATTCTGTGATCTAGATTCAGGACATCTGAAGGTGATCAGCACAATCCTTTTTGGTCTTAAAATTTTATCTCTTTCTTGTATATAGATAAAAAAACACAGAACCTTCTTCTGCAATGATTCAGTGAGTTAGAGTCTTATCCTTTGGTGAAAAGGCAAATAGTGACTCTCTAAAATGCAGGCGGGGGGAAGGGGGAGGGCATAACTATTGACCTAATAGATACTCAAGTAAGATGCTTGACATGGAAAGGAGATGCAGGTCTGGATGCCCCCATAGCAACAAGCACTCATCAAGCTTTTGGGGACTGTATGGCTGTTGATTTCCAATTCAATTTTCATTTATCTCTTCTAGTACAGCCCTTGTACTGAACAAGACAGCAGCTGCTAAATTGGATAAAATTGTTCAGACTAGGATTTCATAATAAAAAGGATTTTTTTGTTGTTTTAGTAGTAGTAGCATTGCATTAGGCAAGAGACCTGACTTAGCCTCTACTCACATGTGTACATGTACATCTCTGTCTGTACGTATACATATTTAAGGTCACTGACAGATGTTCATTTAAAGGCATGATGGGATCTGATCCCTTACCCCAACAACCATGCCACCTGTCATGTCATATGTGCATGGCAAGATGCATCCTTTTGGGATCGGGCATCAGATCCTAATCATACCATATCTATCAGCACAGAGGGGAGAATAGGATCACAAACCTGAGCTCCCTCTGCACCAGAAAATTGAAAGCTGGGTGCCCAATAATCAGCTGATTGTCAGCTTGGCCATGGGACTGCATTGGAGGCTGGAATCAGTCCCTGGTAAGGTCCTGGACCCAGCTGGCCAGTGCTGCCTGGTGTGGGGTTTAAATTCCCTAGCAGAGTGAAGCCTTTGCTCCCCTGGGCTGGGCTTCCCAGCCAATGCAGCCCATTGAAGGGTTTAAATTCCCTGGTGAAAGAAGCCCTTTAGCTGCCACCCCATCCAGCCTCTAGCAAGCCTGATAATCAACCGATTGTCAGCCATCGGCCATGTTAAAATTTAAATGAGCCATAAAAAAGTTCCACATATAATGTTCCATATATGTTCCACTGGCTATGTCTTATCACTGTTTCTGTGAACATTTAGCTGTGAAACATTTTTATGGCTTGTTCCCCATTTCATAGTGCCTTCATCTGGGTGCACATGTAGCACCTTTCTTATTTGTGCTGCAATTAACACTTAATCATGGCATAAATGTAACATGTAGAGGGGGCCTTAAGCTATTCAGGTGTGCAAATCTTAACAGAGCTATTCTCCATGTTTTGCATGTGTCTTCTTTGATAACACCAACAAAAGCCATATCTGATGATGCATGTGATAGACAGATGTGTCTATATAAGCTAAATCGCAGGAATGCTAAGGAAGTGCACTGTAGACATGCGGTAAGTAAATACTCTGTTGGGACTCCACGCTGCTGTCTGTAATGTCGAGCAAAAGTGACTTAGAAACCACAACTGAAAGCTTTGTTATCAGTTCAGTAGATTACTGGTGAATGGAGAAGCAAAGTAGAACATGTGTTAAGCCATGTATGTCTTATGCCAACAAAGCAATTATCTCAAACTTTATAGTTAACAGAAGGAACAAAATAGAGAGAGACTGTAAATGTGAGTATTTTACATTGTATGGGGTATGCATATTAAACTCTGTCAGAATTTTTTCTGCGTAGTCATTTCAGCTTGTTTATCTGGTGTTCCTGCAGGTGTATGGTTCTCCAATTTTTCAGTGTTTTCTCCTTCTACAGCTGCTGACAGGTATTCATTTAAAGGCACTGTGGGATATAATCCCTGATTCCAACAATCGTACCTCCTGCCATGTCACGTGCATGGCAGGAAGCACAATTTTGGGATAGGCGATCAGATCCCAGGCTCCCCTTGCAACAGCAAGTCAGCAGTTGAGCGCCTGACAATCAGCTGAGTGTTGAGCTGGCGCCGGCACAATCCTTGGAACCAGCTGATGATTGGCTGATTTGATAGTAGGCCGGCAACCACCGCACCAGGGCCAGCTGGAGACCCCAGCACAGTCCTACCCACAGCACACATTCCATGTAAGGCATGATGGAAGCTAGCCACAAAGATATTACATGTTCTTTGTGTAACATTTTTGTGGCTGGTTTTCCTTTCTGTGGTGCCATTAATTCCCTGAATGTATGGCTGGATTACTATTTAAGATGTGATTAGCACAGTAACTGAGCCTGGAGCATAATGCCTGCAAGAGGCCTAACAATCCACTGCAGCACCTGTGGCTAACAATTGCCTTTAAAAAAAAATAGCACCAGAAAATAGTGGCTTTTTTTCATAGAAGGCTCCCATGGCTCTAACAAATAGTTGTGAGGCCAACCAAAAAGACGGCTATTGCCGTAGTTCTGTAGCTAGAGGATGCTTTAGACTGCTTAAAGAATAATCATGCAATGCAAAAACTCAAAAGCTTTTTCAAGTTCATCCTGCCCTAATCAGTCTGAAACTAAACAGTGATGAGACGTAGCCAATGAGCACAGCTGTTAAAACAATAACTTGGCCTGAAGCCAACGCCATGCACTTAAACAGAGCTCTAGTACCTATAGATTAAAACTCCTCTGCAAATGTAGGAGGACAACATACAGCCTGAAGATCTCTCAGAGTGTTTGTATTCAATGAACAGTTGCTGCCGAGAAGCATCTCGCAGGTCAGAAAGACAAAGCAGAGGAAATAAAGTGCCCTGATAGCAAATTGCCTTAGAACATGGTAAAAATGGAGCATGAAGTCGAAATTGTTGCTAACCTGTCACAAAGTACATGATTAGAGAGGTTGGCGGGGGGGGGGGAAACAAAACACCTCTCCGGTAACAGCAGAGCTATACTGGGATGTTGGATGTCAGAACCTATCTCGAAAAAAGGAGAACGACGTATTCTGCACTTGAATGCCCCAGCACCTAAACTTAGGGAAATTTGGTGCAAGTCCCTTATTTGATTTGATGTATGAGATGACATTCAGTTCCGCTGTCATTTAAGATGACTTGTTAATCAGCTCTAGATGCAAAATCATGTGTTCATATCAAATTCTGCATTTAAGCATTTAAGATAATTATTTTAACAAATTCCTTTAATGTCAAACAGAAGTGATTCATCCCTTTTGTATTATCGCCTATTCCAAGCATATTCTAATAAATCACTGCTGCAGTATCTTATTCATATTTACATTGTTGACCCTGGTTAATTCATCCATTTCATAACTATTCTTATAATTCTTATATCTGAAACCTGTTTTTATCACGTCAAACTTTGCCTTAAATTTAATTTTCTCATATATAAACTAAAATGAAAACTTCAGCTCTTTTTGACTATGCTCAGCTGACAAATTAACTAGTTTTCCTATGTCCAAAGCTTACTTTCTTTTCTTACATGATTTTGAGAGAAACTGGTGAGTGAATGTGGCTCTAGTTAGTAATTGCTAGTGTATGTTTGTGTGTGTGGCTGTGTACGAACATATAGAAATACGAAAAGTCAATTTGCTTGTGGTTACTGTGCTACTGGAGAAAAAAAACCAGATAAAATCTTGGGATAAATTATTCATTCTGATTTTTTCCTCCTCAGCTTTACTTGATCTCTTTTCCTATGTTACAAGGAGACAGACTTTCCTCTTCAATTTTTTTGACTTTTTTGGGTTATAACTTTTACAAGATGATCAAAAACAAGTATCTGTGACCCAGGGATGGGTACTGGCAGCAAAAGCATTCATTGGATGGGAGTGTTCATACGTCTGAACTTTGAAATTCATTTTTGGTGAACTTGATCCACAAGAGGCTCATGGAAAAAGAAACAGGGAGCAAGTCTCCAAAGTAAATGTATTTGTTTTGTTGGCAATTTTTTTTTTTTTGGCTATTTATTTATATTTTCAGAAGTTTGACAATATTAAGAAACAGATTTTCCATGCAGAATTACCCCACTAACCTAGCACACTTGAAAATATAATTTATATACATAACAGGCAGTTCTACGTACAAGTGCCTGTTTTCAGTCACATTTACCAACAACCGTTAGCAATCTCACTGATGAAACACAAAAGTGTGACATGGACAACTACAGTTGCAAATATATCCATAAGTGATTAGCTGAGCCAACTTGACAAAGGCCAGTTCAAACAAAAAGTCTTCAGAGATCAGTCTGTCTGTACAATAGTTGAGCTCAGGGGATGTCAACTTGTTTTTTCTTCCCTTGCTGCAGCCAGACAAGCCTCCAAAGCACCACAGTAGAACTACAATAAAGCAATCTCTGCTTATTCCTTTCATGCTAATATTACTGCCATCACTTCTTTCAAGCAGTGCTGTTGTTCTTATAGAAGTACAGTTGTTTTTGTGGGTCAAAGGGAACATGAAGGATTCGTTTTTTCTTTTTTTGGACTGCTGACATGAGGCAAAATTTCTCTTTCCCAAAGGTAGGCCTGCTGGTGCAGAAGAGAATTAAACACCAACTACTGCTTTTCCTCGATACAAACCTAACAGGGATTCAAAGAACTGGAACTCCAGTTTGAAACAAGATCCTGGACTTCATTAGTGCCCTGCTACAATATAAAAGGGGACCAAAATGAATTCAAACTTCCATGGACATTAGGGACTTCTAGACATATGTATATATACACACATATACAGTACTTATAGATACATACACACACACATATCCCCTTATACACACCCAACCTGCCCCCACATCTTCAAGCCTTTAAGTAAAAATGACTTAGCATACCTTCTAGTATTAAGAACAGCAGAACCCTGAAAGCCTTCTTGAGCAGTGATAGTGGGGGACTAGCAAATCACTGTCATGAGGAGGCAGAATAGGGTCTCATCTGCACAGCTTGGAAAGTGTTCAGTAACAGCTGTATGTTCTGGGGATGAAGCCCAGGGTCACAAAACCGATTTTCATACCCTTC
>NW_017728998.1:13692878-13694157 GCF_001723915.1 Gavialis gangeticus | reverse complement strand
TCAAAAGGCATTTGGATGCATATCTTGCTGGGATCATTTGATCCCAGCAGACTTCCTGCCTATGGCGGGGGGCTGGACTCAATGATCTCGCAAGGTCTATTCCAGCCCCTAATGCCTGTGAAGTCTATGAAGACATGTGCAGTGACTGTGCACGATGGAGAAGACTTGATTAATCAAGTCTCCAGCAACCTTCCATGTCATGCATATCACCTCTCCCGAGCATCTCTGTGTTGAAAAAATGGTGGTGGGGCACTTTGAAATAAAACACAGTCAATGAGTTTTAGTTCAAAGCAGCCTGCCACCATTTTTTCAGTGCAGGGGCACACGGGGATGATGATGATACTTGTGACATGTGGGCACTTTTAATTAGCATGGCTCACTAATTAAAGCAGCCAGTGCCATGTCCCACAACCCATGTAAAAATGCCCTAGGATTTTAGAGGGGAAAAAGGACTTAAGCGTCACGACCATGCAAAAGAAATGCCTATCTGACATTAGAGAAACAGAGGTAAAAACAATTTCATTCTAGTAAAATTATTACTCAACTGCTCTTAACTGCTTTCAACTGCTCTTAATGTAAGGGCATGTTTGTTGGCACCATTAATGGGAGTGACTCAAGATAAAATTTGCAGTGCACAGCCAGCACTTTGTATAATTGTACATAGTTGCGTAGTTGGTAGGGTCAGAAGGGACCTAAGCAGGTCATCAAGTCCAACCCCCTGCCTTGGCAGGAAATGATGTTGGGGTCAAACGACCCCGGTGAGGTGTTCATCCAGCCTCCTCTTAAAGACCCCCAGGGTAGGAGCCAGCACCACTTCTCTTGGAAGTTGGTTCCAGATCCTGGCCGCCCTGACTGTGAAGTAACGCCTCCTGATATCTAGTCTGAACGTACTCTCAGTCAGCTTATGGCCGTTTTTTCTTGTTGCTCCTGGTAGTGCTCAGGGGAACAGGGACTCTCCCATTGACTGCTGTTCCCTCTTGGCAAGTTTCTGGTGGCTACCAGATCCCCTTTCAGCCTTTTGTGTAGGCTGAACAGGTTCAGGTCCCATAGCCTCTCCTCGTAGGGCCTGTCCTGCTGCCCCCTGATCATGCGAGTGGCCTCCTCTGGACCCTCTCCATGCTGTCCACATCCCTCCTGAAGTGCGGCGCCCAGAACTGGATGCAGTACTCCAGCTGCGGCCTGACCAGTGCCGCACAGAGGGGGAGGATCACCTCCTTGGACCTGCTTGAATTCTAGCTCAGAGCACTTCCGTGTGCCCCTCCTCTGACTCTGTGCTAAT
>NW_017728998.1:13683528-13687878 GCF_001723915.1 Gavialis gangeticus | reverse complement strand
ACATCTACCCACCTCTGTAACCTGTCCAGATCTAGTTGTAGCCTGTCCCTCTCTTTTAGCGTGCTCACTTCTCCCCACATCTTAGTGTCATCTGCAAACTTGTACAAGGTGCTTCTAAGCATGGTCTCCCCTGCTGGTCCCTTGCAGATGTGCTCCTGGATAATTTTCTCAAAGAGCTTCCCCAGCCCATTCAGTTTGATTCATGAAATGCCTACATATATTCTGGTTATTTCTTTTTAAGTAACACAGCACAGATCACAGTATCATCCTACTGCATGTTACTGAAATCACAGGAATCCATTTAGATGGTTATGTTTCACCGAAGGTACACAGGATAATTTATCCACTATTGCTTCAACAGGTGATATATCTATTGAATTCTTCGGTATATTCTCAGTAGAACATTTATCCTTTCTTTCAGTTTTCTACAATCTTAGATAAATATGTCCTATATACTTTGTGCCAAATATAAAAGCAGTTCATGAAAGAAACATACAGAAAACTTCTACTTTGATAACCAATATTACATTAGGAAGAGCTTTATAGAGGAGAAGAATAAGCATAGGAAATCCAACTCCAGGTACATTAACTTCATATTTAAACAAATCTAATTTAAAGTTAGTAGTATGAATTTTTCCCTGGTAGCATATCAGCTTGTATCCACTAAAAAGAAAAACAGGATGAAAAGAGAGTCAAAAAAGTTGAAAACAAGAGAAACATTGTACTGCTTTACTTTTATAAAGAGCAGCAACCTCCCCTGAAAACTGGAGACCATATTGAGGAGCACAGCACCATTCAAACACTCTTTGACCAGGTTTTTATTTGCCTATCAACTGGATTTTAAATTAAACTTTGTTAAACTACTTAAAAACTACTTCTCTCTGTTTATTGAACCTTTTAAAAAACAAAAAAGTCAATTCTTTTGTCTCATTGATTCCCTTCCTTTTAACTACTGTATATAACATCAGAAAATTGTCTTTCCTAGATGTAAAGAGCTTTATTCCACTTTTAGACCCCTAACTGAAAACTCCATTTCTAGATCAATATTCTAAGATTTATGAGGGAAAGCAGATCCCAACATCTTTGCACACCAGTTCAATCAAAGAAAAATGCATGGATGCCAAACAGCTTATTTAAAAAAAATACTGGAGAAAACAGTGTAAATGCTGTCTGTAGTTTAGACAGGTTACAGCAACAAGATACACCTTTCATTTGGTAGTTTAGGAACATAAAGGCAATATAGTCTTGTAGATAAGGTACTGGATATCCACTGGATAAGATGTCTGAAGACCTGTTTTCTGTTCCCACCTGTGCCCCTGGGTTGAAGTGTGTTCTTGGTCAACTCACTTACCCTCTCTTACCTTCATCTGCAAACTCTTTTGGGCATGGACTATCTCTTAGTATGGATCTGAACAGTGCCTAGGCACAATGGAAGCTAGAAGCTTCCCCAATGCATGTAATGATTGGATATATACGGTGAATACCGATCTCTGGTAGAAGCAAATTTAAGCATTCATAATTACATAAATGTTGAGGAAGTAAACAAATACACAAGACTGATAGTTTTGTCTTTGCCATATAGCAAAGATACTGTCGCTTTAATTTTTTTTTTTGAGAGGATACGTTATAATGCTTCTGAAAGACAGCAATTAAGCTAAAAAGTAAAACTTCATTTTGAAGAATAAGCAGCTTGTAACCTGGTAGAAAGCTGAGACTGCACTAACAATACAGCACTGTGCTCTAGCAGGGAAAATAAAAAGCTTTTTCTTCACATAAGCAATTGTGGTCAGGGCCCCAAGATGCACAATCACCAGAAACAGCCCTAGATAAAGCATATATATTTTAAACCCAGATGTTTCCTTGCAAGTAAAATACTAGCCGTTTTAGCAATTTAGCTAAATATTTTATTTGAGCTAAGCACATAAAGAGTTGTAATGTCATTTACAGAGACAGCAGCAGTATGATAAGGTGAACGTAAAACATTAAAGGCCTGCTTCACTTTTTTACTCACCAGGAGTTAATGCACTGAAGATGCTGAAGTTACATCAGCATGAACAAGGAAGGGAGGAATTAAGCCTAAATCCAGAGTAACATTTAAATCCTGTGAATTAAAGCTTCCAAATGTCTCAGTTTGAAAAAAGGCAGTGCCAGCAGCCTGACAGAATGTAAAATGCAGGAATTTTGACCCAGTTTAAAAATGGGTCCTAGAAATATGAGCCAGCTCACTGCACACTACAAAGCACCATGATATGGGCTACTTCTGCTCCAGGCACGATACCTCCCATACCTGGAGCATCGCCTGCCTGCTTAATGCAACGGTAAGCATGCAGCACTAAGCTCTACTGATTGGGAGCCTACTGGCACTTGCACAGCACCACCCTAAGCTGGCTACACTACTTCCAGTGTTGCTGTGCCCACAATAAGCTTACTTAATGAGAAAGTCTATGAATGCATACCCCCATGTTAAGTTGGCTGCACTACTTTGGATTTGAATGTGCACTCAAACCTGAAGTCACGTTGCTTCATTTATGGGCTGCTGTGCCTGTGTGGATACTGGTACTGAATCAGAGTAGTTTTGTCTCAATGGAACAACATAAAGAATACCAAAGAAAGTACAGAAAAACAGTAGGGATACAAGAGAAAGTCAGAAGAAACAGGTGGTATGATAATCAGGGATCCGGGTTTTCTGTTTCCTATGGAAAAAGGGAGAAAACCGTGGATTTTACCTTCTACCGGAGGCAAGCAGCTTTCTCATTTTACTGGGGAAACCCACCGATTTTGCAGTTTTGCAATGAGTTCTGCAGAGTTCCAGCCTGCAAGGGGTTGGGAGGGAGCATGAGGATAGCTGTCAGCCAGGGGGTGCCACGTGCATGTGCATGGCCACCAGGCAGCCTGGAGAACAGTTCCGGCAGGTAAGTGTGTGTGTGTGTGTGGGGGGGGGGGAATTGAGGCCCCCAGAGGATGGGAGGGAGTTGGGCAGGGCAGGGCAGGGGCAATGCGCGGCTGTAGGTCCCTGGCGGGGAGCAAGACAGGGCCACAGGCAGCACATTCAGGTGATGAGGGGGTGGGGCCATCTCTCTGCTGCTGCACGCATTCCTGGGGTGCGGGGGGGACCTGTGCCCCCAGATCTGTACATGGGGTGGGGGTGGGGCAGGCTGGCCACTGTGGGCTCAGACAGGGGGGAGAGGGCTTCTCCTTACCACCGCATACACTCCTAGGGCACAGGGGAGAACCGTGCCCCCCAGATCTGTGTGCTGAGCATGTGTGGGCTGCCAGCTGTGGGCTCCTGCCCTGCTACCCTCCCCTGGTGCCTCTGCAGCCTGGGGTGTGTGACCCAGCACTGCAAAGAACAGCGGGGCCATGAAGCAAGGAAAGCTGCTTGCTGCTGCAAGCTCCATGCTGCCCTGGCAACATGTCTTCTATGTGCAACCCTGTCCCGCCACCCGCTCTGCAGCCACACATGCAGGGGAAGCATCGCCAGGGCAGCGTGGAGCTCAGTGTGGCAAACAGCTTGTCTTCACAGCCCTGTTGTTCTTTGTAGCACTGGGTTGCACACACCAGGCTGCAGAGGCCCCGGGAGAGGGCAGTAAGGCAGGAGCCCACAGTGGGCAGTGCTCAGCCCCTGCCCCGCGTGCAGATCTGGGGGCAAGAGCCCACCTGTCCCCCTAGGAGTGTATGCCATGGCGGGGAGCTGCCCCCCCACCTGAGCCCGCAGCAGGCAGGCAGCAGGCACTGCAGCAGCTGCCACCTCCTGCCAGGGGAAGGGGGCTGCAGACCCAGTCCTGGCAGCTGGGGTCCCCTCCAGCAGGGCTGGGGGAGCAGGAGCTGTGGGTTAGGTGCATGGGGCACCAGCAGGGCCGGGGTGGGGTGTTGAGGAGGAGTGAGTGGCAGGAGCAGGGCTGGGGAGGTTGAAGGTAGTGAGGGGCACCATCAGGGCTATGGGGGCTGTGGGTGGGGGTGGAGCGAGGGGCACCAGCAGGGCTGGGGTGGCTGTGGGGAGCTTTTCATTTTAATCACAGATTTGGGGGATTTTATCAGAGGATTTGTGATTTTTTTATCATGGAAAACCAGGATCCCTGATGATAATGAATGTAGACAAGCAACAAATAAAATGAAATCAGCAAGTCAGAAGCTCCTCCAGAAAAACAAACCAGAAGGTGGGCCCAATTCTGAAAGAATATAAGAAAATCATGCAGCACACAAAGAAGGTATGGAAAACCTGCCCCTGAATCTCTGAATTGATTCGGAGGCTTCTGAATCAATTCAGACCTTTTAATGGGTCTCCCGATTCAGTTTGGATTCGGAGATTTGGCCCCCAAATTGGGCTGCATCGAGTCAAAACTCTGACTC
>NW_017728998.1:13592291-13678528 GCF_001723915.1 Gavialis gangeticus | reverse complement strand
TCCTGCCAGGGGAAGGGGGCTGCAGACCCAGTCCTGGCAGCTGGGGTCCCCTCCAGCAGGGCTGGGGGAGCAGGAGCTGTGGGTTAGGTGCATGGGGCACCAGCAGGGCCGGGGTGGGGTGTTGAGGAGGAGTGAGTGGCAGGAGCAGGGCTGGGGAGGTTGAAGGTAGTGAGGGGCACCATCAGGGCTATGGGGGCTGTGGGTGGGGGTGGAGCGAGGGGCACCAGCAGGGCTGGGGTGGCTGTGGGGAGCTTTTCATTTTAATCACAGATTTGGGGGATTTTATCAGAGGATTTGTGATTTTTTTATCATGGAAAACCAGGATCCCTGATGATAATGAATGTAGACAAGCAACAAATAAAATGAAATCAGCAAGTCAGAAGCTCCTCCAGAAAAACAAACCAGAAGGTGGGCCCAATTCTGAAAGAATATAAGAAAATCATGCAGCACACAAAGAAGGTATGGAAAACCTGCCCCTGAATCTCTGAATTGATTCGGAGGCTTCTGAATCAATTCAGACCTTTTAATGGGTCTCCCGATTCAGTTTGGATTCGGAGATTTGGCCCCCAAATTGGGCTGCATCGAGTCAAAACTCTGACTCGAGTCAGCAACCGAAGCTTCACACAGCCCTAATATGCATTCACATTCTGTGTATAGAGTTCCAGAGAGTCTATAACGGTCTGCACACAGAAAGTCTGTGGACCATATTAGCTGAATTAAGAATTGTCAATAAGCTAATTGAACTCATTAAAGTTTGCATGCATTAATCAAGAAACAGAACTCTTGCAGCGGGGGCACTGAAACTGCCCTAACCTTGGACAATCTAAACGTAACACTTGTACATATGCAAACACAGCACAGGATGGTAATGTCAAGGAAGAAATTAAAAGAAGAATGGAAGCGAGAGAGAGAGCTCACTTGGCATTGCGCAAGCTCCTGCCATCCAAGCTCATTTCAAGGAAAACTAAGCTTCAAGACTGTAAAACCATTATCAGGCCACATAAAACCGATGGCCATCAAACCTGTGTTCTCTTACCAGCAGACAAGTTACTATTGGGTCATTTTGAAAGGAAAATTGTATGGAAAAATCTTTCCTGCACAATATGATCCCGTGACACAGGAATGGTGCCTAAGAACCAATAATGAGTTACATCAATTGAACAGAAACCCAGCCTGGACAGGAAATAAGAGAAAAATAACAATGGTGGCTGGCTCACATTGAAAGAATAGACCCAGAAAGAAAGCGCTTCTTGGGGAACTAGACAGAAAAAAGGCTGCCTGGATTAAGGAAAAAATGAAAACAGTAAATCACCCACTTGGGAAAACCTGAATGCTGAATCAAAAATGGATACGACTAGCAACCTCACAGTACATTGCAAGAGTTTGGCACTCACTCCTTGCTTGCTAGTGTTTGAATTGCACTTTGACTCTTGCGGGGGGGGGGCCTGCAAAAAAATTGGGCTGCCCATCATGGTGGCCCGAAACCCCCCCAGGTTATGATTTTCAAATGCTGAAGTGGGGCTGTCTTATAGGGAGGCTCTGTCTCCCCAAGCTCCCCCATAATTTGAACTCTGGTTGAGGTAGCTATTGCTAACCGTTCCCCTCTTCCCCTTGTGAAACTCATTCCAGAATTCATGGTCCAGATGCCCAAATTTTCTCTCTGTTTATCAACACAGAGCTCCCCACAATTTAAAGCTTCAGGGACACTCATGCCTTTAGCTTGATTTCTGATGCTTGGGTCAGGGCAGAAAGGAAGACTCTTGAACTGGTAGTTGTAGGAGGGAAGAGACAAATTTATTTTGAAAATTAAAAGTCTTGGGTAAGAAAATACACTCCTAAATAAAGGGCCAAGCCAAACTGCCTAGTTTCAAATGCAGGCTTGTATATTCACTCCTCAGCATGGTGTGTAGCAAACTTCCAGGTCAACACGTTCCAAAAAACTTAAAGCTGCAAAGTAAATTAAGACAAAATACTGTGGCTCAAAGAAAAAGCTCCCTTATGTGGCTCCAACAGCATGGATTATACCCAGACTCTCATCAAGGAAATTACTTATACCTGTGGAGTTCTTTACACAAGCTTGCAAGATACATGCTCTGGTAGTTTGAATTAATAAGCACCATGGGAAATGGAAGTCTAATATATAGAAAATCAGGAAATTCAAAATACTTGCTAGATTTTAGGTTTGATGAGGAGGGAGAAAATGGAGGGGGGGAAAGAACCTTGATATAGTGTAATAACATTTTATGCATATATGAGGAATAATTCAAAGTTCAGATGCAGCTAGTTAACCTCAGCACAACATAAAGTGTTTCACAGAGGAGCTGTGCTTTCTGCTGCAGAAGACCCAATCTCAGCAGGATGTTAAGGTCTAGGAAGGGCCGTGTTGAGAGCAGTTAACACACCGGGTTTCCGTTCTGTTCCTAGCTAACGTGCGGTTCACAGGAACATTGGCCATCCAGGCAAAAACCAAGACCATGCTGAAGATTACTTTGAGTGGACCAGGTTGCAGCATATCTAAGACCAGATGCATGCCAGATGCAACCCCTTCCGTCTTAGTGCTGACCTCTGCACTAACAAAGGATAAATCCAGGTGTCGTCCCTAAATCTAAAAATGTACTTGAGAACGTGAAATACCATCACTGCATCTCAAGAGAGGAAGCTGAGAGCCAGCAAAATACCTTAACCAAAGCCCCCAGATCAATGACATGGTCACCAAAAAACATCATTCAGATTTCCTTCTCCCTTTATTCTGTACCAATCACTCCAGTGAAAGCTCCCCTCTAAATTCAGTCAGGCTTAATTTGTACTGCTTTGAAAACTCCTGATGTTATACCTGATTGGAAGTGAGCATTTGCTTTGTCTTCAAGTCTTCCGTTACCTCCGTACTCCCAATGTATTATGCATTGTCTTCTCCATGCTGGGAAGACTAGGGCCCTGAAACAGCTGAACAAAAAGCACAAAGACTTTTTGGCTTTCAGCTTTCTGTACTGTGAAAGGCCACTGACTAAAATGATTTTTCTACATTGTCCCAGCAATGACCTCAATCCTGACTGAGGAGATAATTCAATTTTGAGGACTCTCACTATCAGATGCTGTCAATTTGCCCTTTTTTATAGTACTATCTAATATTGACTAGTGTTTAGTAGGGAGTGAGCTGAGACCAGCAAAATTCATTTCAATTAGGACATGAGGTGAGAATGAAACTTGTCCCCTGAAGGAGAAAAGACGGTGGCTTTTGATTCACATACCTGTAAAGGTTATCTGTAAATAAAGTTCCAGTATATAAATAGGATTTCCAGCTACAATTTAGAAAAAATAAGCTGTAGCTGTGGCACATGGAACTGAAGGCATTTTTGGGTGTTAGCTAGTGAAAGACTCTCAACAAAATGTACTTTTTCACTTGGAATCAATTTCAATAAATACGTGATTGCATTCTACTTTTTTAAAGCAATAGTATGTCAAAACAAAATAGAAAGTTTCCATTTCTTTTTTTGAAATGTTGATTCAAAATGAAAGGTTTTTTTATTTAGAAGCTGCCTAGAGGAAAATTAAAATTTCATGTGGGAATTTATATTTTGTTGCACTGTCAATTTAGAACTGTATTTTTGTAATCCAAAAAATTAAGTTTTACGTACAAGAAATTTTTACCAGTTCCAAAACAGCTTCTTGTTAAAAGAAAGCCAAGGACACTGCTGGAAAGCAAATTGTGACATGGCTCAGACCAAATTGTATCAGAACTTCTGTAAAGTTAAGTAGCAAATGTAAGTCATTTCTTTCTTGCTAATTTTGCTAGAAGCATGACCTCATCTAGACAGGTACAGATCAAAATACCCAAGCAACCTGGGAACCTGTATGACTTAGCCCTTTAACTTCCAAGCTAACTTCACTAAGACTTCATCTCTTACATAACTGCTATGAGCTTCTGATTAGTGAGGCAGCCTAAAGCAAAGCCCAAAATCAGTGGGTCTCAACCTTCTTTGTACCAGGACCCATTTGTAAACATGGATGCCCAGTTCCAACCCGCTGCCCCCCAGTGTGTGGGGCAGGGGGTGGGTGCACGGGGCACGGGGAGCACTGCATTTTTCTTCTTTCAAGGAGAATCAGTTTTTAAAGTCTGTCAATCCATTTTTAAAGTTTGTTCACGACTCATATATTCATGTGACTGACTTTTAGGTCGCGACCCACAAGTTGAGAAACGCTGGCTTAAATAACCCAAAACTGACTCAAGGTCTGCCAGCAGGGACATGGGTTTTCCATTTCCCATGGCAAAACAGACCAAAACACAGATTGTCTGGAGAGAAATATGGAATTTTCTTTTTAATGGAGAAAACCGTAGATTTTGCTGTTTTGCAGAGTTCCAGCCTGCAGGGGCCTGGGGGGACCAGGAGGAGGGCCACCAGATAGGGGACGCCATGTGTATGTACATGCACATGTCCACCAGGCAGCCTGGAGAGCAGCTCCCAGAGCTAAGTGGGGGGGTGGAATTGAGGCCCCCATAGGGAAGGAGG
Organism: Gavialis gangeticus; assembly: GCF_001723915.1. Lineage (NCBI taxonomy): Eukaryota > Metazoa > Chordata > Crocodylia > Gavialidae > Gavialis > Gavialis gangeticus. The sequence continues at coordinate 13,674,020 of NW_017728998.1, read as the reverse complement.
GAGGGAGTTGGGCTGCGGCTAGGGCTGGTGCCCAGCCTGACTGGTGCATGGGGCTTGGGACCCGGGGCTGTAGTACATGGCTACAGGGCCCCAGTGGAGAACAGGATGGGTCCATAGTTGGTTCATCTGGGGGGATAGTGAGGGGACTGGCTCCCCACTGCTGCATGCACTCCCAGGGAGGGGCATGTGCCCCCAGATCTGTGTGCAGGCTGGGGGTGAGGGCAAGTGGGGGCTGTCTGCTGCAGGCTTGGGCTCCCTGCCCTGCTCACCCCACAGCAGTGGGGGGAGGGGGGGACAGTGCAGGGTTGTGCCTCTCGCTGCTGCGGGGTGGGCAGGGGCCACTTTGCCAGGGTGATGCAGGGCTCACAGCAGCAAGTTTCCCTGCCTGACCCCATCTCCTGGGCCACGCAGGCCCCAGGGGAGGGCAGCAAGGCGAGGAATCTGAACCCGCAGAGGGCAGCTCACACCTGCCCCCACCCCCATCTGGGGGGTGTGGGTCCCCCTGCTCCCTGGGAGTGTATGTAGCACCAGAGGGGGGGCAGGGGGCTGCAGACCCAGGTTCCTGGCTCCATAACCCTGGCAGTTGGGGGTCACCTCTGGCAGGGTTGGGGGGCAGAGGGGCTGTGGGTGGGGAGTGAGGGGCATGAGCAGGGCCTGAGGTATTGTGGGTGGGGAGTGAGGGGCACCAGCAGAGCTAGGGGGCTGGGACTTGGGAACGAGGGGCCTGAACCTGTGTCCTGGTGAGTGAAGGGGCAGGTGAGAGAATCTGTGATTTTTTATCAGGGAAAACCAGGATCCCTGCTGTCAAGACAGTATGCTGTAATTGGATTTCCTGCCCCCAATGACTGCAAGTCAGAGTCAGAACTGGAAACAGAAGTTGCTTTTTCAGTTTGGTCCCTTTTATGTCTGCTTACCTTGTTTTGTCTTTTGGTAAATGGGATCAGACTTTAACAAAAATAGCATCACCTCAAGCCCACCTCAACCTTCTCCTTTCACCAAAGGAGAACAATTAATACTCTAAAAGACCGGCAGAGCGGGTATTCCCTATTTAAAAAAAAAAAGGAATAAGAGAGATTATTTCTTTGAAAGCCTTATTCAGTACTTTCTTTTTTCAGTACTTTAAATCATTTTTCCCTTCATTTGTTTTATATCTTCAATAGAAAGATTTTGAGTGGTGATTGTTGCTATGGAAATAAGCAAGCCACAGTATCTGTACTCAGACCCTGAGCTGCGTTTAACCATTTAGCGTTGGGCAAGGACAGGAGTCATGTTAAAACCATTGACACGCTCTGCCAACTTATTCCATCAGAATTAACTCAACAGGCGCACTGATAGTGTGGGAAAAGCTAACCAGCAGACTGTGAGATGACTCTGAGCGGGAGGAAAGGAAAAGGATCAAGACCTTTCCTTGCAGGAAGGCTTTCTGTAGCTGTGGAGTACCAAAGTGGCATGACAGAGGACTCCTGCAGACCCAGGTGAAGAGAATGGGGACGTTACCATCCTGAACTAGCCCCAGCCTTTGTGCTGGTGAAGAGTGACACAAAGTGCAAGACCCGAGGGAATCGGTTTGAATATGGGCCTTAGAGCAAGGGAAGGCTGACCAACCTCTGCAGGTCCCAGGGAGAATGGGGAAATGCCTCTCCATAACAGTAGGGATGGGTAGAATAGGAAATTATTTTCAGGTCACACAAATGAGAGTTTGAGGATTACCTGACTTTGGGATGTCCACGTCCCTGACCGTCCTCTTACATTTTTATATCCAAACAGGGTTTGCTAGGATCAGTGCTTTGCTAACATTTGAGTTTTCCTCTGTCAGAATTAGGAATCTGAAAAGAGAAACATAGCCAGAGCATTGCACAGCACACGCTTATCCTGCCAGTATGTGTCCACTCAGCATGCCTGGAAACCTGTGAGCATGACAGAATGCATTAAACAGAAGAAACACTGCTGGGTGCATGGATTGAAAAATTAAAAATGATATGAACATGTATCACTAAGTACAATCAAACTCCCACACAATCAATAGTGCGAAGGCCCATTCTAACCCTCGCACAGATCACTTGACACATGGAGTGTCCAAGTGACCCCCTGGCCTGGCCCAGAGGCAGACTCCTTGCAGACTAGATCTTCAGGGCAAGAGGTAGCTGTGTTGGACTAACCACGGCACAGACAATAGGGCAAGAAGCCCCTCCACAATGAAGGCAATGGGTAAAAGGATGTATGGCAAGAAGGGATGTGTCAGCACAGTCCTCACTTGCTTACCATCCATTGAGGTCTGTGTCTGGATCCATCGATTCTTTGGCAGGCAACTGCTACTGGTAGTCATGCCTCAAATTCCCTGGCCTGCCAGTAGCCCAGTGGCCAAATCAAGCAGCTCCTGCCCATGAGCCATATGTTTGACACCCCAGCACTTCTGTTATATAGTAATGCTGTACAACGAGGGAACATGAAGGCTTACGCATAGTATATGGTGCCTCTAGCACCAGCATTATTTTATTTTCCTTCTGGTGGGATTTAGGTGTTTAAACAGTTTAACTAGGGCATAGGAATTGAGCAATCATGACAGCCAACAGCTAGTCATGTGTGCTATGTGTCTTATTTGCAGTTAGTTCTGTATAAAGAGGGCGACAAAGAAGGACCATGACTAAATTAACAAGTCTACAGCATGGGAAGGAAGATTTCTTCTTTGAATCAAACACTAGTAGTAGTAGTAGCAGTAGCATAAGCAGGAATGCCAAGAGCTCCAGGCACTGCATTTGTACAGTGCCCAGGGTGATTCTTCTTGCCCTGAAAAGTATAAGCCAGCTCCAGAAATCAGGCTTCCTACTTGCCAGCTTCACTGCCCAATAGACTGTGCTGCCTCTTAGAGGATACAATTGCATTTGTTTCTTTTATGGCCTGATTTTTGCTGCTCTTCTGTTATGCTCCAAGAGAGAAGACCTTCCAGCGGAGATCCAACAAGGGGCCATGGGACTTTGAAACAGCAGGCATCGTGTCTGTGCCCTGTGCACAAACACCACGGGAAATCATAGAACAAGAAAGGTTAAATCAAGTTTTAATGACTACTTCACATCACATTAAACTTTGCCTACATCAGCTCCATGCTTCAAATCTATTTGCAATCCTCAGGCTGGCAAAAACATGTTGCATCTAATTTTCATGCCACAAAGTGGAATACCCATAGCATAAAAGATTAGTTATTGTATAAGTTATGTATTCACATATGAGGAAGGGAGTATTTGAATTGGAGGAGGTGAGTGAGCTACACTTGAGTGTGGCTTCAATGCACCTATAAACCAAGAAAATTCCTAAAAGAGTATTTTAGGGTGGAGCTGTCAGTCTGTCTTACTGCAGTTTTTCTTCTTTGTAAAGAGTATTTAAAATTTTACAGAAACAGAAAATAAGAGCCTGGGCACTCAGCTGGAAGGCATGAGATGTCTCTCCCTCTCTGGCAGCCTGGTTCCCCGCTCAACATTTCAGCGTTTGTACCTTCCATTCACAGATACCCATCACTCCCTCTGCAGCGTATAGTGAAACATAAGTGTCTTAAAACAGGGTTGTTGACACTAGCCAGCTAACCTAAAATGCTATGCTAAAACCCCCTCTGAAGAAAACTGTATCTTAATATACAACAGTGAACAAGTTGGTAGCAACAACCCAACTGAAGGAAGCGAGAAGGTCTTTGAAGATAGCAGGAATTTTCTAGACTTTGAGCTAAATACGTTATCTTGGTACCTCTGTGCCATCTTAGCTCACATGGTCTGATCATGTGTTCTTCTGTCATTCACAGGATTGTCCACCTCCAAAAATGTTATCTCCATCTTTTCTTTTGCCATAGAAGCAGCTTCTCTTTCAAAGGCAAGACTTTCTGAAACCCCATGCCTACGCCTAACAGTAACAATATTACACATGTCATTTTGAAACTAAGTTTTTTGAGACAGGGACAAACTTTCTGTTGTGTATTGGTACCCAGTCCAGCTCAATGGGATCCTTGTTCATGATGAAGCTCCTAAGCACACAAGAGCACAGATAATAAAATAATACTTTGCCAGTATGATTGAAATCACCCTCATAAGACAAATAATGAGGCAGGTATAGTGTTACCACACCCACATACAGTTTAGATAAGCCATGCGATTCAACCAAGGTCACTCAGCAGGTAAGCTGAGCCACAAGCATAACTTGAATTTTAAACCGTAACCCATGCCCTTTGGGAATCTTTCAGCTTTAGTGGCAGGTCCATCTAAAGCCAGAGCTTTACAGAGCTCAGCAATATTGCAAAGGAAGGTTTCACTGTTTTCCATAATTATTGATCCAGTGGTATGTGTTTCTGGGGCAGAATGTTTCCAGCAGCTATTTAGAAGAACAGTAGGTTTACAGCTGGAGGAGGAGACATCTGTTGTTTGCCTATCCTTTCTAAGACTAGAAATGGGTGCATGAGACATGACACTCCTGGCAGACAGCCAGTACATATGCAGTGCATATTTTAGACCTTTAGAAGGTCTGAAATGACTCAAAATTGTAACACTTAATTTAAAATAGAGAAGCAAGAGATGAATTTTGTGGGATGCTGTACTTAAAGTTAATAGCTTGAGAATTTAATTTAAATTATTATTCAATGTACTAGACGTTTTCCTCTTTCTTTTTAAGCAGGTGAAATGAATACTTCAGAATGTTTAGTTCTCTGATCAGTGAAGAGGTGGGAGAAATCTCATTGTGTTTCTCTTGAATTGCTTTTCAGGTAGAAGGAACCTATTCTGTAATTGTTAAAAAAAATCCACACTATTTGAAAGATCTACTTTATTAGCAATAGCTAGCTCTGTTAAAGTCCATATAATCATAACCCATTACTGTAACTGTTTTGATGCTCCACTGTACCATTTCAAAGTCCGAGTAGTCTGTCTTCAAAGTACTACTCGCTTGTGAGTTAATTTTGAACTAATAATAAAAGTATTTCTTCCAACAAAAAAGTTATTCTGGAATGACATGTTGCAATCTCCAGTTGCTTTCATCTTCCCCTTGAGATGTTCTGATTTACATAATGTTTTAACTATCTTTATATATATATATCATTTCTTTCAGAAGGCGACCTTACATCTTACAGCTCTGAATATGTTACAATATAGGAGTCAGGATTAAAAAAAGGACACTGACTGTGAAGATATAAGGAACAGACTGACACTTGCCACCTCAATATTTCCTCTAGAAATGAAGCAGAATATTATATACTGTGAAATTCATTCCCATTGGCAAAACATAGAACTCATCAGGGCTCCTACGCTGCAAAATATCTCAGGATACAGTTTTACACACAAAAAATCCTTATAAGACAAAGTTTTTTATACAGTTTTCTTTGAAGACTTCCTTTTGATTTTACCAAGCTGAATGTTCATTATTCTAATTGTGATATTTAACACTATCATGGCAACTGATCCAATGCACAATTCATTAAAAGATAATATCCATTTAGTATTCACATTTCTCCAAAAAGAACCTCAAATTGCAGACAGCCGGAAGAGACTCAGAAGATCACACAACAGCAGCAACAACATGCAATGTCTTTAAAGACCCACTGTTGTTAATTTTTTAATTGGGGTTATTGTATAGGCCAAGTTACAAACTATTCTAAAGGTATAATTCGTCATTCAGTTTTAGGCTGTGCTCACCATGGAGGATTATAAAGTAGACAGCTATTTATTTCTAGAGCAACTAGAGCCCTAAATACAATTAGGGACTAATTATTATGTGATATAAAAACATTTCAGAGAGACAGTGAACAGACATGGAATTTATGTGGAAAAAATAGTTATCATATTTACCAGAATACAAAACTATTTCAAATTCAAGATGACCCCCCCATAATAATTAGATTCTATACATGATAAATTTATAAGTTTGTTATAATTTTTCATGTATATAATCTAATTATTGGAAGGCTGTCTTAAATCTACACCCCTTGCTGCTGCATGAGGGAAAGCAACAGAAGCAGGCAGTTGTGGGGGGGCAGGGGGGCAGGCAGTAAATAGTCAAGCGGCCTAACTCTTGCCCCTTTCCTCCTGACACCTGTCTCCCCCCCATCTCTTGCCCTCCACTGCTGCCTGTCCTCCTAGTGAATGCACACGCCAGGCCCCGCACCCCCCACTACCCCCCTCATTCCTACAGAGGGGAGTAGGCAGTGGGGGGGGGAGGGGGCAGAGGGGCTAGCAGGGGCAGGCTCCAACCGCAGGTCAGGGCTGGAGTCAGAGCCATGGTAGCCCTTTTCCCCCCATGCTCGTACTCAGATCCAAGGCTCCCTCGCAAGTTAAACAGGAGGGGGGGACCTCATCTTGGATTCAAGTAGATATAGTATTCATATTTTAGTAGCCTCTAGACACTTCAGATGAAGTGGGAGATCCATTATATTAGGAACTATATAGGCACACAAAGGGCGCTGGGCAGGTGAAACCATATTTCAGTGCAATTTACATTAATTTTGTATATCAACGTAAGTTACAGCGGGATCAGAAAGGACGGACATGCAAGTATCCCAGGGCTGCTCATGCAGCAGGTAACTATTACAGATGCAGAGAGAGGTAGTTAGCTCTGTTAATCTGAAGGCAGGCAGCAGGCAAGATAGACGTGCAGTTGGTTGATAAGGGGCATTTCAGTCTTGCCTTCTGCATTACTGAGGCAGAAGAACATGCAATAATGGGTCTGAGCTTAGCAAACAGCTAACCCATGATGGATACAGACTAATTTAAATCAGCATAACATACACCACTGATTTTCCCCTTTATTCCTTCAGCAGTAGTTTTCTACCAAACTTGGCAGTTACCCTGGGGTTAAGCATTCGCGTCTTCTGTCTGCTGCCTTTTTGATACCACTACTGCGCCTGCCTTGAAATGTTTACAGTTAATGCGCCAAGGTCACAATGCAGAACAGTTACTAATCAAGGAACAAAACTCAGGTCACTGCAAACCTAATCCAGTACCTCTACATTTTTTAAATTAAGTTAAGCATTTTCAAGAAAAAAGAACCAAGTGCCATGAAAAAATCTTAGAAGTGGCAGCTGCTACCCCATTTTACTTGCATTCCATGCCCATATTTGAAGCAAAGCGTGAAGGCTACATGTATTAATTCATTAGCTCCAAATACCCCCAGAAAATGGATACAGTAAAAAGGTAGAGCCTCAGTTCTGTAAACTGTTTCTTTGAGCAGTCCAGAGCTGGATTGCTGAGCCGTTTTCAGGCACTGGAACTTCAATGGGTGTTTTGCCACTGATTTCAGCAGATGCAGTAGATTCAGGCCTATTTTCAAGGCATATTTTTGGTCAACCATTTGCTTAACTGAGTGTTTTCTGCTTTTTTGGAGGCACGGGGTTGCTAAGGAAAAAATGCCTCATGATTAATTGAGGCGTTGCAGGGACAGGTCTGTTCAAACCATCAGCCTGCTTGGATTAAATTTATGTCCTGCTCTAGGATGTTACAGGGTGAATGCACAACATATCATTAAATAAATATCTTCACAATGCAGTTTTAAGTTACACTCCCGACTTCCATGAATATTAACTATCTAGTTATTGTTTATGGCTCCTACCGCCATATCTACAGGATAACACAAGTCAGGCTTATAACTACCACTTCCAGTACACCTGAGGATAGAGATGGATTTAATACATTCACATTCAGTACCTGTAGAAAAAAAACCAAACTTGTTTTTGCTCAATATAAACTAGTGTCAGTCCAAGTTATTTTTCCACAAGGCTGGTTGTATTGTTCTGCTCCTACCTTGTTATTCTAGACATGTGTTTAGTTGTCAGTCCTGGTCTCCAAGTCCCCAGCCAGTGAGAACAATACATTCCTTTCCTGGGAAAGGGGAAGCAATTTATATTACTCAACTGCCACTTCTACACCCTATAAGGGAGTACTTCCAAGGAGTCCATGAGGAGGGTCATGAAACTGTGCTCAATCAGAAAAATGGTGACCATGAGCAGGTTCTTTTTAATATGCAATTTGTGACAACGTTTGGCATCTACGGGGAGGTGCCTAACAGAAAGCTGAGATTATTTTGGGAATATAAGAATTAAAGGGTCCACCTGGACCCTCCCTAAATTTGCCACTACAAATCCTCACACTCAACTAAAAAGCCCATTATAATTTATCTTTATAAATAATAGTATTACCGATTCAAAATGGCAAACATCGGGTAATTGAAGACCACGGCCTGGGAGAAAAGCAAATCTCAGTTTCATGTCAAGCACTGGAGTGTAACTTTGGGCATTTTCCAAAATGTCTAGGTACTTTGCCTGGCTGTTCCTTGATACCCACCTTGACTCCCTGTAAAGCAATGCGCTTTTCATAAGGCAGGTGGTTGGCATACTCTGAACACCAGTTCCCCCTAAGGAGTTTTAGGTTGGACACTAAAAAACTTGAAACACCCTCAAAAAATCCATCATCACTTTGTAAAACATTAGACTTGGTATTTGTCATCTCCAGTAAGTCTGTAAGAAACATTCTCAGCTGTGTCAATTCCTCCTGCAGTCAATGTTTTCAAATGCTGCTGCAGCCCCCTGTGTTTTAACTTTAAATACTCTTAAGTCCAAATGCTTAAGTAAATATTTCCATAAATATGATACAGTAGCAGTCTGTCCAATAGCCCAATTGGATTAAATCCAACAGTTTCCAGAGCAGTCCTTGGGGTCAAACAGTTCCTTAAACTGTCCCATAAGTAATTCAGGCTTAATAATTTAAAAACCCTTTGGTAATAGTCTCATTTCTAAACAACCAGAGTTTGCCAAAGCTCATTTATTTTTAATGAGATGGTAGATATTTTACAGTGTGTATCATTTTTTATGCGTTGTGTGACATAAAGGCTAATGACAGATTTGTGTTCCTTCTGTTCAGCTGGGAGAACACAAGCTTTACTCACAGCAATGTATTTGAAAGAATAAGGCAATTCAGCATTAACCCCATTCCCCATGGAAGGCAGATTTCCCCCCTAAAAAATAAAAGTTTGGTATCTCTATTTATTTTTTTTAACTCCTTCACTGCCTCCCCAAAAGTTTTAAAGCTTAATGCTTAAATGCACAGAAGAAAGAGTAGATACGTACAAGTGAGAGACACCCCAAACTGTATTTCTCCATATATCAAGAATAAGTTTCATTACATACTGGATACTAAGACATGCAAGGGTCTGGATCATTTCTGTACACAGATCTCCAGTTGCAGTAAACAGAAGATAAATCATGTAGTTCTTCCTCCCCCCCCTGCCCAAAGGGGAGGATATACAGGGTTTGATTTAAAAGAGGCAGTTTGCACTTTGTGCGATTGCACTTTACATACCCAGTCCCCAGCACTGCAAAAGTACACTGAGCGCCAAATGACTTACCCCATCATTTAGATGTACAGTGAACCAATACACATGTATACTGGAGACACCTCTCCATCAAAGTCAGATGTTCAATTTCTTTCAAATGTTGAAGGAATTGGCATGAATGCAAATGTACGACTACCAGCTACTGATACATTTCCTCTTGTTTTGTCCACTTGAGTTTTAAATGTCTTCAGCTCTGGGACTTCCTCCATAGTCCCTTTGGAATCTGTTCCCCATCTGAGTCTGGGAGGAATTCCTAACATTTTGTGTGATAGTCTCAATCTCTTGCCTTTATAAAAAGGCAAAAATTTATATTCTTAAAATTTATATTCTTTTAATATACTTCTCTAGAAAAAAAATTGTAAAAGTTCTGAGTTTAGGGCCTCAGTTGAGGGGGGGAAGGGGAGAGTTTTATCTATACCCAATAATGAATCATTGGAATCACCCAGAGTTGCCACAAAATCAACCACTGAAGTGTTATTACTAAGTCAATATTTCCTTTTTCATCAAGTCCAAGGAAATTATACTGTAATAGAGGCATTTGCCACACTAACATTTTCATCATAACTAACACAGGCTAATATTCTGTGTAAAATTACTACCATGAATTAACTTTATGTTTGTAGAAAATGAGATTGTATGTAATTACTGATTTCCATTCACAATAAACTAAGCAAATTATCTTCACCAACATAAATGTGCCATAAATTTGTTTTGAGGCATAATGAAGAAATAAATTTGTGAAAGAAATATGGACTGAATCTGCCAAATTATTGTAAATGATAGCTTCTTTAAAATTAAGGAACGTAATTGCAACTGGAAAATGTTATCCTCTTAATGGATGTATTATTATTTAGGTAGACCAATAATCCTCTTTGCTGATGCCTCATTTCTAAACTATTGGCAGATTTTATGCATTTTATTATCAAAATGCCATGCAATCTATAAATAGACTGATTTACCATTTGCAGGATTAGGTTTGTTCTAATGAATTGTAGAGGATTTTCAAAACCGAGATAAAAAATAGTTTGCAGAAAGTAGCACATTTGTGCTCATATTGTTTAACCGAGTGTACTCATTCAATAGGCAAGATTGTTTTACCATATGGTTCCCTGCATTTGACATTAATGAGTGAAACTTGCCTTATTGAATATGGCATTTTGAATCAAATAAAGTGATCATTATTTCATGATGCTCTATCAATTGTGTATTATTTTTGTATTAAAAGCACAAAGTTTACTCCTATAAAATGGCAAAGGAGTTATAACACAGACTGCAATGCTGTGGAATACTAGTATTATCTGACAGTTGGTGGGAAATGACTGGATTTTGCGTTTCAGTCCCTGCAGTGTTAAAATATGTGAACCAAAAGACAAATGACCAGAGCCAGCGAATACTTGCACATTTGAGAAAATTTACTAACAAGAGTAACCCCCAACAAGGTGACCATTCCCTAGTCACTCATATGCTTTAATATTTTTAGAGGATTGTACCCAGAACAATTATGTAACAGTCTGCTTTTATGCATTCAAAATAATAACCCAATCTTTCTGAAAGAACTTCTTAGTCATCACTTGAAGTACTTGTCAGTCAATTGGTAGATATTTCTAAGGAAAATTATATTCGATAGCATGCACTGCTGCCAAAATGCTTAGCAGCGTTCCAGAAAATATAAACCATTTCTAATGTATTGAGCTACCAGAAAGGTATCTGTGGGCATGTCTGCACAAGATGCTACATCCCCATAGCAATGTGCTATGGTGACATAGCATCAGCGGGCAAAAACTGTGATGCTTCACCTACATTGCCATAGCGATGCATTATAGCAAGGAAGTGGGTAAAAATAATGGTGCACCACCAGCAGGGCGTAGTGATGGCTGTTACTGCACCCTCATTTAGTACTTCCTTTAGGTGCTGTAGCGGTATGTGTGTGTAGACATGCCCTGTATTGGGTTGCAATTGCTACTGCTATAAGAGCTTTGTTGCATGCTGCCGCATGTTATACAACTGAATCACAGCAAGTATCGCATTGCAAACCTTATCCCCAGCACATAGTACAAAAAATAACCCATGAATCAGGAAAGCAGCTAGAGGAATCCTCCCCCAAAACGTTTGGAATATCTAAACTGTTCCAATGAAGGATGGTCTAGTTATGTGGTTTTCAACCTTTTTTTCATTTACAGACTTCTAAATTTTTATTGGTGGTGCGTATCCCTTTGGAAATTTCTAATGAAGGTACAGATCCCTTTGAATTGTAAGTGTGGGTATTCACATATTTTTGATTGATCGTAGTCATCTTTCACAGACCCCATAGACACAGTCTGCAAACTCCTCAGGGGTCCGCAGACCACAAGTTAAAAACCACTGCTCTAGTTTCCAAAACTCAAATTGGCTTCTCATGCCATGACTGTTCATTCCTCTAGCCCTGTTTCATATTCTGTCAAGACCTTTGTTGTGGTCTAATGTGCAGGAAATCTTAGTTTGGTGCAATTCTAGCATCAGCAGGGGAGATAAAGCTGTGCCTTGAACTCCTGTGTTTCATATGTAGAAAAATCACACTGGTGCCAGGAGAATGAAAGGCTTTTTTTGGACCAGCTATGTAGAAGGAAATTTGTTCAACAAACTAAAAAATGATCATATTGTAGACTTTGTTTCTTCTCAAAAAGTGGGGTAACAGATAGCAAACAAGCATGAATGGTTCCATTTAAATATATATACACATCATATCCTTGATGCAGATTTAGCAGAAGAAATTGCTTTAGGCTATACAGGAGCATAATGTGTTTACTAGTGGAATATGGATGTTTAATTATTTGCTTGATGTGCATCACCTACCACAGGGATGGAAATGGAACCCAGAAAAGGTGTGTAAATCCCTCATACTGGAAACAGTAAAATTCATACTCATAAAAAGCAAAAACTTTCCAACCCTAAAAATGTAAAATACTGTTTTTTTAGCTTGCAGAGCTTTTTTTGTGTGTGTGAAAATAATCTATTAAGGCACTGAAAGGCAAAAAAAAAAAAAAACTTTGTGGGGCATAAGTAGAGCTATTCAATATTTTTCAAATTAAGATTGGCCTATTGAACAGTATTCCTATTAAATAAAATGTTATGAAAAATAAAATTACAGGTGTTTCATTTTTCCAGCATTTTAAATTTAATTCATTAAAGTCATTCTGAAAATTCTCATTTACCAAAACACAGGTTTCTCTAACAAGTCAATAACCATTTTGGCAACATTTTCCATTACATTTTTTTTTATTTCAAAAGATTACTTTAAAATGATACAAAAATTTGAAAATGGGAAGAATGAGAATCTATTGAAACTTTAATTTATATAAAATAGAAGTTTGACTGCTAATATGAAAAAGGTTTGATTATTAACAGCAGCCAAATGACTTGTGGTTCCATCACTAGGGTTTGCTTACTCTAGACCCAGCTGTCTTGTTCACACTTGGTCTCCTCCATGATGGCTTCATATCCAGTGCTATGTTCAGGTGCATTGACGTTCCCATTTACTGCTCCAAGCACATCCCATCTGTATGAACATGCTGCCACTGCAATAGAACGGATTCTCACAGGCCCCCTCAGGCAATAAGTGAACTTTACCTTATGATCATGCTTGTCTCTAAACCCAACACTTAGGCTGCAATATTTATTATAGGTGACTCCATACTCTTGTGACTACAGCAGTGAAACACCCTCAGAGTTGCATCTGATGAGTTAGTCACTACATTAAGCAGTATTGGTAAAACAGAATATATATTGAGATTCTAGCACAACAAATGAGTTCATAATGAGAAAATGACTCTTAGTCATGTTGGTAATCCAGAGAGATACTGTACCGTTCAGCTGCCTCAAGGCATGAACACAAAAGCCACTGGCACTGCAAAGTCTGAGTCCTGATAGGTTAAGCCATCTTTGATTTGGACGTTGTTAATTACTAAAGGGAGTAACAGTAATAACAAGTAGTAACTGGAAATGATTGATAATTACTAATTAATATTAAAATCTTAATTGCAAATAACCTTGTGTGGGAACAGGGATACTTTTCTTTTGAATGGGACGCATATGGAATAAGTTAATTAATTTTTCTTCATTAAAGAACGGCAAGTCAACCATAAACACAGAGAAAGAATAATTCCTCCTAGGCATATATGTTCCCCATGGTTTTCATCCCACATTATTTTTAGTGGCTTCATAGTCTAAAAGAAAGTAAAGAGCTTAGTGGAAGACCCATTTTCCCTTCTCTGTTCAAGTCCAGTTAAGTTGTCCTCTGGGTGCCCCTACAGAACCCCAAAGATCCCTGGGGGAGGAGCTGGTTCCACTTCAACAAAAGAATGGCAAGAAAATTCTGCAAACTAAAACTTCTATACATCTGCTGGATGTCTGCTCTGACGCATGCTAATTAGCACGCATTGGAGGAGACTTGATTAATCAAATATTAATTAGCATGCTTCAAGAGCCTCCGTGTCATGTGTATTTAGTGCCCCCCACACTTCAAAATGGCTGCAAAAGCGCTTTAACTAAAACTCGTCGAATAAGCTTTAGTTAACGCACCCCCACACCATTTTGAAGTGTGGGACAATGAATACAGAGGACGCTGTAGGCACTTTAAATCAGAGTGTTTCTTGGAGCCACTCTAATTAAAGCGCCACCCTCTACCCTGGAGAACGTGTAAAGATGCCCAAAATATTTATAAGAAACCAGTTTCGGGGCCAGGTTCTAACTCATTTACACCAAAAAGTCTATATCAGGAATCAATAGTGTAGTAAGAGAAGTTATGATTTAGACAGGTTTCCTAACAGGAGACTGAAGGAGTTGGGTAATTGGGAGATGATCCTTCAGTTAAGTAGTTAGTTGAAGAAACATCCACAGGGCTTGCAGAGCTTGCACACTGTTCTACAGTCAGTGTGTTGTTCTTCTCATTCATGGATGCCTATTTATTAAACCCAGTGATCACTACAGGAAACATTTTGGAGTGGGGGCCACTTTAACAGAGCTGAGCTCCAAGCACATGCTACTTCGCACCTGACCCCTGCTGCCATTGCCAATCATTGCCTTGCCCCACACCTCCCCACAGTGCTGCTCCCGTGGCTTCTCCTCACCACCCAGGTGATGCCCCTTGCCACCAAAGCTCCCTGCTACCAAAGCATGAAAGAAGCCACCTGCTCCATGGGATGGATAAAGTATCTCCATGGGCCACAGGTTGCCAACCCCTGGTCTATATTATAGTTACTGCATCTAATCTGGGTTTCATCGCCAAAACTGTTCTGCAGTTTGATTGAAAATCTAGAAGGTTACAGTATAGGTTCACTCATAATGTTATTTTTGAAGTGGCAGGATACTTCTCATTTGATTTCTTACTGCCTTGCACTCTGCTGAATTTTCAAGGTAAGGTATTTGGCTCCAAGCAAGCTGAATTGGGGCCTGCTCTATTAAAAAACAAACTGTGATTCACGTTCAGCCTTATGTTTGCAAGAGTAGCTGAGGAATTGTCAACATTTCAGCAAAATGTCAGAAAAATGCATCAAAGGAGGGCAAATTTACAGGATTGGGAAGTGAGAAGAATTGTCTGTGGGCTGTTATTTAACTACAATTGTGAAAATGCAAGGAAATGTCAACAGAATATTCACAATATGTTTACAAAGCACAAAACAAGATAGTACACCTTTCTTTAATAACAATTTGTCTTCTCAGGACACAGAAGTATATGCTAGATAAAAATACCCTTATTTATTACGAAAAGACAAATTTATTACAACACATTTCTTCATGCCTTGCCTGCATTCAAGCTTGCTGTACGTTGTAATCGCCCTGTTAAAAAAATGAGGCTATTTCATGTCTACCTACTGAACCAAGGAGACAAACAGTGCAATGGAAATGCCAGTGTTGGGGCAGAAGTGTGTCTTACAAGGTTGGGACACAAGTCTCAGTCTTATTTCATACTGAAATAGGATATTGTGTTGAACTCTATCCCATAGCTGATAAACAAATTACAGGTTTCCCTCACTTTATGCTGTACAAGCGTTCTTTGAAAACAGTGAATAACTCGAATTAGCATAAAGGGAACCCACTTTACAACATAACAAATAGGGATACGTTCCAAGACCTTAACTGTACTGACTCCCAGACCCATTTCTACAGGTTTTACAAGACAATTTTGGTACTCATCACCAGCAGACAGTATACACAAGCCCAGGGCACTATCGTAATGGGGATGGCAACTACGGAAACACATGTCATAGACAACGAGCAAGGAGCACAGATCCACACAGAAGACTACGTTTTGGTGCGTGTCATTCCCACAATGCACCACACAAAGCAGCTGAGTGCGGGCTTCCACCGCACTGACTGCATAAGAGTGAATTTACCTTGCATATAATGAATTTTTGGTATAAAAAGGGTCATTGCATAAGAACAAATTTGCACATACAGAACCTACAAAAAGCAAGGGAAACCTGTAAAAAGAAAGGCTTGTGGAAACATTGTGACCCTACGACAAAATCCTTCGGATGTAGCATCTCTGATGTATTCAAGAACCTAAAGGGAGGAGATGGGATCAAGGGCTCCAAGTCATCAACCTATATTGAAGATTTGCAGCAATCACAGAAATAGTTCAAGATTGCATACCTTTCCAGCTATAAATATTAACAATATATAGTATGGTTATACCTAGAAGCGTTGTGAGCTAGTTGTAATACCACACACTCCCACACATGATGATCTATTCCCTCTCCTCCATTTAAGGATATTTAAAATTAAAGAACACCCTCTCCCCCACCTTTAAAACCAATCTTATACTTAGTAGGCAGCCAGGGTATTTACTCGGCAAGGAAGAACAAACACCTTATATGTTTTCTCTCTTCCTGTCGCTTCTACTGCTACTTGTATTTCACCTTGTCAAGCCTCTGCATAATTCTTCTGGATATTGTTTTGGTTGCTCCTGTCTGTAACTCTTAGACTGTTTTTTTCCCCATTTGTGGGGAAGCTGAGGACTTGGGATCAGCTCAAGAAAGGGAAATTGCATGGCAGGGGTAAACGTCTTCATTTTTAACTTGCCTCTGTTCTGCACTGAAGAATTCACTACAGATGCAGCACAGTTCATTTCTGTTAACTGTACAATAAAGGAGCATTATCGTAGAAAAAACTAAGATTTAATTAATGTTTTAAGATGTGCTATCTTTTTTTGGTTTTGGGGTTTTTGTTTTTGCTTTCTGACCACAGTGTAAATATTCTGTTGACATTTCCTTTCATTTTCACAACTGTAGTTAAATAACAGCCCAGAGACAATTAATGTTTTCTTTAACATTTGAAATTAATTAATGTTTGTAAGAAGTATCAAATTCTTGCATGAAAAGAAACACTTTAAGGTGCAGCCACTTTTGGAAAAGTTCAGATTTAAACATTTTATTGCTGTGCCAGATATTTCTTATTCTATCTGTAGGGAAACAATAGGTGTCATTAAAAACTTTGTATTTACCTCTTGCCGTTATTTTCAGCCCTTAGGGGTCCATTGCAGAGGAACATAAATTACAGCAGCCCTAAGGCTGCTCTGATTTATGCCAGCGGGTGACAGGCCTACAAATACATCCATAATATGGAACAGAGTAAACATTATATATAGCACTCTTCCCATACCAGCACTGATCATAGCTTGGGCAGACTGTCTTATTTTCCCAGTCTGTAAAATGGAGATAATGTGTTTCACCTGGTTCAGAGATTAATTAAATCATTAGTGTCTGTACAGTAGACTCCTTTGAGAATATAAAATATGCCAAGTGCCAGTTGCTATTATTTATCTGAGGAAGAAAATACTCTCCTGCTTTGAATAAAACAAGTCTCCTGGACTTATTACTACTGTTCTGCTTGTCATGTCCCTCATTTCAGAGTCTCTATCCAGAAAGAGGAAATGAGATGAAAAATAGAAATTAAAAGGAAAAAAAAGATTAATGCTTTCCTACAAATAAAAGAGCTATACTACTGTATGAAATAACTACCTGAAGGGCTAGAAAATGAAATAAAATCAAAAGCTGGTAAACTGCCATTGCAGACCCATGCATGTCTAGTACAAAACAATTAATGCTATTATCAAGACATAGATCCAGTACTTAGACATAGTGTATCCTCCTTAGAAAGAGCACTAAGTGCAGAGATTTCCTGAGATATTCATTTATAAAGTTAGGCATAAGATATCCCAGAAAAGAAATCCATCAAATAGTCAGTATCTGCCAGTTTGGAGTACTTAAAAACCTTCCTCTAAAGTGACAATCATTTAGTTTTGAAAGATAGCTGCAAATTGATAGCAACATTATGCTTGAAAAGTTGTCTGTCTGTATTGGGAGGAATATGTCAGTACAGCACACACTCACATGTTGATACATGTGGGTTTTATACTACAAATGCTTACCCATGAGTACTTCTTCCTTATATGAGCAACATCTTGATATCAATGGGACAAATTATTTCCTGGTAAAATTCAGTGCAACTACAATGGAGCTGTGTCCATTTGTATTAGAGACTTAGGCCCTACAAGAGTAACTCTTACAATACAAAGATTATACAAAATTAGCAGCAATTGTATAAACTTCCTACTTGGTTTTTTCTTTCTAGTTGAAGAAAAAATGGAATTAAGGCTGTATGATGAAGTGCTTACAATTCGGTCAGTCCCAGAGCTAACATCGAGTGGGCTGCTTTATCTAAACCACTTGTGTAACCACTTGTGTTCAATGTAGACCTTGATTACACAACAACATACTAACATATTTTCTCAGGATGTGAGCTTCATTCAGGGCCCAAGTGTCCCCACCTGGCTGTTCAATACTTTGAACTCACATTGAAGGGAATGGACTGTAACAGTGAATGGTCAGGGATACATTCCCTTTGGCTGAAATGGTTTAGATGGTTGGAATGGTTTAGACAGAGGACTAGAGGTCCCTTCTACCCTTACCTTTTGTGATGAATTCTGGGGAAATCACTGTCCAGTATTTTAAAAAGTAAAGCAAAAGCTGACTATTAAAATCATTTACTTCAATAGGATTACATGCATACATATCATATGCACATCAGTGGGTGTAGGATCAGGGCCTATGTTTGCTACGACTGTGTAAATCCACAGTAAACCCATTGTGCAGGTGTAATCAAGAGAAGAGCTAAATGTGCTGAGGAAAAATGCATAGTCAATGAGGCAGGGAGGACAGCATAATGACACAGTCACATCTTAGAGGACATCTGGCTTATTCAGCATTGGGATGCTACTCAGTGAACAAAGCTATGTTCTGCTCACTGAACAGAGAGAATAAAAATAATGTAAAAAAAATTAATGATCCAAGTTCTCATCTGGCCAACAAGGAACAATATAAATATAACTACATTGATTGACATCAGTGGATCATCTGGACCTCCTCCTCCTCCTTCTTTTCCTTGTGTCCTTGTCATAAACTAGATGTTTTTTTCCAGAACCATGCACAACTGATGGCTGTTTTTATTGCCACAGTGAGGTCTTCCTTTGTACAGGTCTCACCATGAGTTGACAAAGGAGCAGGTGCTCCACAGTCTGCACTTCATGGCACTGTCATGTATTTAGGTCATGAGTAGTCCCATTTGATCATGTTTGTTTTTGATCTTCCATTTTCCATGTACAGGTGATTCAGGCTTCACCATGTTGTCCAGTCTAGATCAGCCCCTCTGGGAAGGTCCTCCTGGGGTTCCAGGTCCATTTCAGAGCACCTGACTGTGCGTTATCTTTCTTTCCATACAGTGGATGCCTGGGGTCTTCCATCTGCCATGATCTTTCTTTTTGGCTCACTACCTTTCTTCTAATATCAGAGGGTGCAATGCTAGCCAGTAAGTACAGGCTATCCTTTGGTGTTGGCTTTAGACATCCTTTTATTTCATGACAGCTATTGTTTAGAACTGGGTCTAGTTTCTTGGCATAAACTGACCATTCCCATACTGGACATGCATACTCTGCAGTGGAGTAATACAAGGCAATAGCAGTGGTTCGTAATGTAGCTGGATTTATTCCTGACCTTGAGGTGAGCAACTTTTGAAGTATGTTGTTGTGGGCCTTAAATTTTCCTTTTGTCTTCTCTACATATGTTTTGAAGGTAAGTGTTCAGTCCAATGTAACCCCCAAGTACACACGGTTCAGGTGATTAGTCAGTGGAATTCCTCCCCAGGTGATATTCAATTTCCGCTTAGCTTCTCTCTAGTGTAAGTGAAAAGTTGTGGCCTACATCACGGTTGGGTTGGCATGAAGCTGGTTCTTATTGTAGTAACCTGAGAGGTTGCTCAATGCACATGTCAGTCTGTTCTTGACAGTGGCAAAGTCCTTCTCATGTGATATGATGCATAGATCATCAGCATATATGAATCTCCTTGTACTGCTCTGTATGGGTTGGTCATTGGTATATATGTTAAAAAGGAGAAGTGCTACAATGCTACCCTATGGGGAGCCATTTCATTGTCATCCCCAGTGGCTCTGTTTATTGCACAGTTCTATGTAAAAACACTAGCACCATGACCAAAAGAGATTTGGGGGTGATGACTGACTACAAGATGAACATGAGCCACCTATGCAATATCGCAGCTGGCAAAGCGAACAAAACTCTGGCTTGCATCTAATGATGCATCTTGAGCAAGAGCCAGGATGTCATCCTCCCACTGTCCTCAGCCTTGGTGAGGCCACAGCTGGAGTACTGCATCCAATTCTAGGGTCCACAAGTCAAGAAGGATGTGGAGAAACTTGAAAGAGTTCAGAGGAGAGCCGCGCGCATGATCAGAGGACAAGAGAACAGGCCTTATGAAGAGAGGCTGCGAGCTATGGGACTCTTCAGGTTAGAGAAGCGCAGGCTCAGGGGTGGCTTGGTAGAAGCCTGTAAGTACATCGGGGTGTGCATCAGGAGTTGGGGGAACAACTGTTCACCAGAGCACCCCAGGGAATGACAAGGTCCAATGGTCACAATCTCCTGCAAGACCGTTTTAGGCTGGACATAAGGCAAAATTTCTTTACTGTCTGAGTCCTCAAGGCCTGGAACAGACTCCCCTGAGAGGTGGTGCAAGCACCTACTATGGACACATTTAAGAAACATTTGGATGTTTAAATTGCTGGGATCCTTTGACCCCACATGACTTCCTGCCCCTTGGGCCGGGGGCTGGACCCAGTGATCTTATGAGGTCCCTTCCAGCTTTAATGTCTATGAAATCTGTTTTCTAAAAGGGATCAGATGAGCTGCACTAGGCGGTATTTGTGCAGTATATTGAAGCCTTTAGCAAGCAGGTTTCAGTGGCTGACTGTGTTGTATGCCACTGATGGGTCTACAAACACAGCACCTGTTATCATCCCTTTCTCAAATCCATCTTCTATACGTTGGGTGATATTTAGTATTTGGCCAGTGCAGGATTTGCCTTGTCTGAATCCGGCTTGTTCTGTTATTAGATGTTGTTTGATATGAGGTGAAAGGTGAAGGAAAAAAGGAAAGACTTTCCATTAAAGCAGGAGCTCAATGTCATTCAAATGGACTTGAACCGACAGGACAAGGTGAAGGAAGAGAAATGCCAAGGTTTCATGACTGCGACTGCAATGAAGAATTTCAAAAGCAAACTGTGGGGTGCATTCATGACAGTGTAGACTGTGGCCAGAGAGAAAAGAAAACCAAGTCCTCCTTTAAATGCCCAGGGAGTTAGTTCCTTGCTGCCCCAGACAGATGCTATAGTCACAAAACAAAATCAGCTTTAAGAATAGGGCAGTTTATACCAAAAAAGTCCTTTTGTGGTAAGTGCCAACAAAGAACACATTGTACATTAATTGCTTGTCTCTCAGTCCAGACCATCTGTCTCTGCAATGTAATGAACACTGGCATACTTGCTGGAATTTGCTCAATAACTAAAATTGTGTCTGAACTAAACCTTCCTTGCATCTTGTTATACTATCAGTTTGACTTTTTGTGAGCTGTAACACAAGTACACCGCAGAACCTTCTTTAAGAAGCAGCTCTTTAGCTGATGTAATATAACTGAAGTTGAGAACTTTATAGCTATGATAATAGCAAAGAAGAAAGAACACCTAGGCTAGGTAAAGACATTCAAAAAACCCGGGACAGAATCCATCTAAGTTATGCAGTTTTCTGTATGTGGTGTACTTTAGATAGGTAGCAAACACAACATGCATTTGCCCTTTGGTGGAGGGGAAGTGGGGGCGAGAAACACAAATCTTTGCCTGGGCTCTACCATTTTTAAACCAGTCCACGCATGCTGAACTTCTGGTCTGTTATGGGTAGAGACTGGTTTTGTGTGCTGAAATTCTGTTCTACGATGCTGACGCATAACACAGAGCTGGTGTGGGGCATTAAGACTCAGTTTGGTAAAAGAAACTGGGAACACATTTCTACTAGTGGTAGATAGCTCATCTAACAACACTTATTTGACTAATGTAAGTCATCACGACTGTCTCGCAGTCTTAACAGAAATCCAAAGATAACGAAATACCAAAGCAACCTGGGTAGCAGCCACTGATATTAAAATAGCCATGAGTCATGTGATGTGTACAGCAGGCACAGATGCATAGGCAAAAATATAATTTTGTATTTAGCATTTAATGATAAGCAAATGCTGAACACGAAAAGCAAGACTGTGGCATTTAGACACAGTGCTCAAAGATAGCCAGACCACCGCCAGAAACTGGGGAAGTGCTCATTTTCCGGCAAAGGGGCTTACAGGGGCCCTGCAACCTGTTAGCAGAGGGAGTAAGCTGCACTGTCCATGTGTCTACACACCTGTGAGCGTGTGACCCGATTGTTTTGAAAATGATAATGCCCAAGCCTGTTAGTTCTTCCATTGGAAAGGTCAGGAGTCTTGTCTGTGCGTGTGTGTGCGTGCACGCGCGCGCGTGTGTGCAGCAGTGGCGTTCTCTGTTTCTTAATTACTCCTTTTGATGCTAGATGTTATAGATAATGGGAAATCACACGGTATACAAGCAATTCAGATTTATCAGGGATTTCAGAAATGAGGCTGTCCTACTATAAAGCTTATTCTCTAGAAGGAACTGTCAGCTCCTAGCCTGCTGAGCATGATTGATGACTTTTCATTATTTTCTGGCTTCAAGATCAACTGGGAGAAGTTAGAGGTACTACTGCTTTCCAGATTTTGCCCCAGGAAATCTGTCCTCATCATGGATATTTTCTGCACTGCCAAAATACTTTGAATTGCATAGGTATTAGGAGATTCACATAATCTCAATGACATGGGAAGCAAATATTTTTCAACATTAAAATTCTGCAAAGCTATTTTGACAGATGGAAGGAATTCCACCTATTGCTATGGGAAAAGGTCAATTCCATTACAATAATTTCCACTCCAAGAATTAATTATTGCCTGTTGATGAGACCATTGGAGAGCCTGAAGAAGCCTTTTTATGGACGTTAGAATAGATATTCAAGGAGGTCCTATGAGGTGAGAATAAAGCAGTGGGAATTACTATTGAGACACTAACAAGATAGAGAGAAATGATTCCCTCAATTTGCAAAGATAGGAAGACTATATGAAATAGCTTAGGAGACCATCTCTATTCTGACCCTTTGCCTAAGCCCATTCTTCAAGAGAAGGCCAGATGTTTTCTACCCTATAAGGGGTTTGTTCTTATACATGTAGTCTTGCTGCCCCTTTTTTCTAAGCAGCTCAGGCCTCAATTTTGTACTCAGACACAGTTGGTAAAACATATATTGAAATATTTTACAGGTACTGAGTATTAAATTAAATAGAATTTTGTAAAACCTGCCTTCTTTTCCTTTTGTTCCTTGTGCTCTCTTGATGAAAATCCTGAAAGGTTTGAATGCTCAATTGCAGTTCAGTTCTTGTGTTTAGGAAATTTCAGAGAAAAAACATTGATGGAGATAAAAAATATATTTTTTTTGTTTTTGTTTTTTGGGGGGGTTTTGCATCTGGAAAAAGAATAAATTCAGTAACCTGTACGCATCCATTTGAGCCACACTGAAAGGAAAGGGTTTTTGCTCAAGGGTCCCCTGAATATTGATGAGTGCAGGATTAGGACTCAAGTGCTTAATCTCTACCCAAGTCCAAAACTGCAAGCCAAAACTCCCACACAAGTGCTGCCCAACTCCGAGAGCACCTGAACTCCACAGGTACCTTCTTGAAAGGTAGGTTTTACAGGCACACAAAATTGTACTCCTAGCGTATACTCAGAACAGCCTGATTCTTGACAGGGCTGAGAAGGCCAGTGCTTCACTCAGAGATTCTCAGGAAATATATATTACAGAATAGAATAAGACACCCTACAAAATATGGTCCTCTTTCACAGGAACTATCTTAATACAATGCAGAAAGAAAGAAATCTAGGCTCAGTAACCTCCTTGAGGAGGGATGGGTGTAGAAAAGAATTTAAGGATCATGGAGGCACACTGGGGTAACACTTTTGAGATGAAACCTGGGAGTTAGGTTTATATTTTGGACTTTGTCCTAATTAAGGAATGAAAAAGTCAAAATACTAGAATTTCCTATGAGCAGGTGTTTTAGCTGCAAACGCTGCTGTCAGTCCAAGTCAGGTTACGCACCCCTACCACACACAAGACAAGTTAGAATGAAGAAGAGGTTTTGCATCAGCCCTGTATATAAAGTGAGTGCATCCAAGACACTCACCTCTGCCTCACTGGAGACCTTTGACAACAACTCTGATGAATTTACATCGAAGAGCCAGGCTCTTCAAATGTAAATACAGCATAAGAACATCCCTAAATACAGATGTAGATGCATAAACATCTCGGTCTGAATGCATTATCATTGCAGAACCAAAGTGATGACACTGGAGCTCACATTCACATTTGTTTCATCTGTACAATGCCCTTGATTTGTGCAGACTCAACCATCTAAAAGCTTTTATACTCACTGAAATCTTTAGTTATATATGTGGGGAGGGGCGTACGTTCCAAATAAAACCAGCACAAGAAGCGAAGCATTAGAGATTCTTAAACCAAGTAAATTTTCATTGGATTCTATGAAGACATTGCTCATATGTGGGGGTGTATTACTGCACTGTCCTATAAGCATTCAGTGTTTTTTAGGAATGCCTTCTTTCTCTAACTTACTATTTTTCTTGCTTCAGAAACTACAGAAAGTTACTTGCTCCTTTTAAGGACATAGGTTTTGGCTGTGTTGGTCTACAAGCAACAAAGATATAGAACTCTTGGCAGAGGTGATATCTTTTATTATACCTAGTAAATAGTTGCAAAAAATATTTTGCAATTATTTAGTTGGTGTAATAAAAGATATCACCTCTCTTAAGAGTTCTGCATATTTTTCGTCCCTTTTAATGCTCTGGAGGAGAAGTATTGGCTGTGCAGAAGCAATTATTTAGTTCTGAATACTTGAACCCAAATTAGACTATTCAAAACCAAAATAAAGGTCTTATTCCCTCCACATATACACAGGCCTATGAACAATCTTGGTCATTTTTCACGTTACTGCTGGAGAATGATGCTACTTTTCCCCTCTCCCAAAGAGAAATCACAGGGTTTACTATTCAATATTTCCTTTAGTTTCTGATGTAGGTAGTTAGAAAATGTTTTTTGTGATTGCGCTCATCTGAATTGTACTAGTATCTGACCCACTTTACTATCTAGAGAACTTGACAACAATGTGGACACCAAGGCTGATTTTTTTAGACTCCCTCTTATTTCACGGTTGAAATATAGTAACATCATGCGGGTTTTAAATATGGTAACATCCTGCAGTCATCAACATTTCTAGATAGCTGCATGAGTAAATACATGAGCAATCCTTTTCTCAGCCCTGGGACTCTAACATCCAATAATGGAGACAATGACATAGCAGAGACCCCATCTCTATTTCAGCACTGTCTGAAACTTGATTGGGCAGGCCTTTCAGGGTATACAAATCATGGAAGTATGGTGAATACAGTACAAAATGTCCAGTCTTTATTATCTTCAGTTTTGTAGTCTTACAGTCTTGAAAAATCGTGAATAAGCAAAGTAATATATTCTTTGTTATTCCAGTAATAAGCCAGTCCAGTGCCACAAGAAATGTGTTGTCCAAAGGAAGCAAATAGAAAGAGTGGAGCAAATTATTTTAAGAGACAAAAAACAAGATATGTGTGTGTGTGAGAATTTGGGTGAGAAATGTACCATCACTAGGAACTTCAGAGGGATTCAATTCTGCATGTCTGTTCTGCGAACATTAAAACACAACAAGATACAACCCCTACAAAACATAGTTGTGGCCACTTTCACACCTCTCATTTTTTATACTATGTCCACTTCACACTGATAGCATAAGGGAGTTCTCAAATGCATACATGTATTTACACTTACTTGCAAATTCATGTACACAGCCTGCCTAGCACAAAGAACACCTTTAATATTAATGAGAATAAGGGTAAAACAAAAATCTTGGAAAGGAAAGAAATAACAGCCCATGACACTGCCAAAAAAAATCTCTCCCCCCTTCCTGATAGAGCAACAGCAGTGAGAAGTTACAATAAAGTTGTGTTGATATGACTCTCTCTCTCTCTCAATAGGTTGTTGAAATGAAACAAACCGGTCTTGTTTCCTGAACAATCAATTCTACATATTACTTCTGAATGAGCTCTTGATGTAGGAAGGCAGAAAATAGTCAGATGTACCTAGGCAAAGCAAAGATTTGATTCTTTTTCCTATTATTACCTTCACCAAAAATACTTTAAGATGAGAGAAGTGATGGATTTGAAACCCGCTCAAACCTTGCAGATTGTAAACGGAACCATGTTTCTTCATTATGTCCTCCCCTGCCAGTAGCCTATTTAAGTTTCAGATATGGGTAGCATAGTGGTATGTCCTTCAGCAGTAAAGAATGGGCATGGGGATAGTTTAGTAAGTCCACACGTCTCTTGTCACTCCAAGGGCAGAGGGAGCTGTAGGAGAAGGTCCAGACTCCTCCCTGATAAGCCCTTCTCCAAAAGAGGTCATAAGGGAAGTAGGATATGGTCCATTGGTTTCCTACCCACTCCATGCAGAAGAGGCATCCACAGCTTCCAAAAAGGAGATGCAATACGTATAGTCACGTGCAAACCAGACTGATCCAGAATGCATTGCGTGGATGCCTAATGTCTCCTGTGCTCAGCTGAGTAGCAGAGCATTAATTAACAACTCGGATCTGAACGGAAGCACAGGAATTCCCTGCTGCTCCTAAGGGCTGCATGAAGAGCAGTTCCCTACTATTGCAGGCACCATAGCCAGAGCCAAAAAATTTGTACCAAGCTCCGTCTCAAAACAATTTTTGTCTTCTTCATTATGAAGATTATTACAAAGAACCTTCTCTGTTTGCTCACATGACTACTCCCACTGACTTCACTTAGTTCATGAAGATTTTACCCAAGAGGAAATCTTTGGCTATTAACTACCTCTAAAGGGTTGCCTACATCAGTTGTACCCTGGACTACAACCAAAAAGCATATTCTCTGCACTTGATCCCTCACAGTGCATGCCCATTAAGGTAACGTAGATGATTTTGGGTGGCCCTGAACATATGCCTGAACACTGCTTTCAGGCTCCCTGCCTTGGGTGAACTTCTTAGCACATCTTCAACATCACTCTAGACCAGCTGGTTCTGCTTCCTTTGCAGGATCTGCCATACGCACTGATTCATGACTGGAAAGAGCGACAGCATGAAGGCAACAAAGGCCCACCTTAAAATAGACACTATATACTTGTTCAGCTCTTCCAGAGAAGTTCTGAGTTGGTGCAAGGATTCTTCCCCCCCAACCACTACATACAATCCATTTCAGGACTGGCTACAATGGTAATGCATGTGGCAGAGCTCATATAATCTCCCCATCCGTTTTGTCAGATGATTATTTATCTCAAGCTTTTGCCCAAGTCGTGAAGCAGTGTAACGAAATAAATACTGAAGCGAAATACAGGCATTTTCCAGCGTGCTATTTTCAGAATGGCTAAAAAACACAAGCCTGTTGAAGTCAGTCGGACTGCAGCTGTTTAACGATGGTACAGCGAGCAACTGACACGCTAGCGTGCTAAAAGAATGATTACCCACCACGTACATCAATCACTTGGCAGAACAGAAATATAGAGTCATTGTAATAGAACAATATCACATGATAAATACCTTCCCCCCTTGAAATTCTTGTGCCTCAGCATTTAGAGATGATATATGACTAGACTTCACCTTGACATTTTTTTCCTAGCAGAGGACCATTGTCCTGTAACATTTTTCTTTGAAGACAGCTCGTAAAAAAATTTAGGAGGAATCCTAATGAAGTGATACACCTACAGAAGGGCACAACAACTTAGTCATAAGCAGTACATAATGCCACTGTTTAGTGTAGGCAGGGAATGCTTATTCCGCTGCTTATTTTAATAAAGATGGATTTTGTTCTCCTTCCTCATGAGAAGCAGCAGTTACTAATAGGTCCACTGAAGACAAGGGTTGATTAACTGGAGTGGAAGAAACAAATTATACCTCCTCTATAGCATGCATGATGTTTTCCTCAACATTTCAGTAGTAAACTTTTGCTCTCCCCCCCTGATATCCATTCAGTCTAAAAGCAGTCCTCCCTTGTTGGCACCCATCAGCTCAAGGGCAGGGAAGCTCTGAAGATTGTTTGCAGCCTCTTGAGGAGATGCTATCTTGCTTATTCCTCCAGCTTTCCTGAGATGCATATGATGTTGCAAGAGCAAGGCAATCGCACAACACCTGCCTGGCCCTACCTCGCCAAACCACAAGATGTGTTGGCTTCACTCTAGTGGCACTGTCCCTGCAAAAGTCACTATTCCAGTAATACCACTTCCTATCCTGCTATCTTCTGTTTTGATCTGCAACCTAAAAAAATGCCAAACAGCCCCCACCCCTTCTCCAAAAACCCGAAAAACAAACATCATGAACTACAGTTCTTAATTGGAACGGGCTACTGGTCATTTTGTCAGGAATTATGAGGCACAAACCAAAAAAAAGAGATAAAGCAGCTCTGTGCACTTAAGGGACGGAGATACAATACTCTGGTGTGATTTGAGCTACCAGTTTTATTGGTATGACTGTGTTACATACAAGATGTGAAGCAGAGATTCATTTATGAGGGCCGCGTTTAGAAGGTGCTAATAAAACTTTGGTATCATACCACAAACTTATGAATTTTTTATACGACTAACTTTACAAAGAAACTATTTTAGGGATTCTGAAAAGAAAGTGTATTAATGATATTTTTCATTTCACTTCACCTGGAAACCCAGGCTGCCTTAGTATTAGAAGTTGAAGAGCACATTCATATGAACACACATTTTAGAAGCCTGTAAAATGATCTAATAAAGCTAACATATATATAGAAAGCTAACTTTCCTTCTGCTCAGCAGCAACAATAAGGCAAAATTAAAGTTTTGCTTCT
This sequence comes from Gavialis gangeticus, assembly GCF_001723915.1. Classification (NCBI taxonomy): domain Eukaryota; kingdom Metazoa; phylum Chordata; order Crocodylia; family Gavialidae; genus Gavialis; species Gavialis gangeticus. The sequence goes on along the minus strand of NW_017728998.1, from coordinate 13,645,265 downwards.
CATTCATTTTCTACGGCCTAGAACTTGTGGTGGACTTCTGTGCATCTAGACAAGTATTGGACTGCTAAGCTTTCAAGGGCAGATACAATCAAATAAATACAGCCTGGCATGACTAGTCAAGTTAGATACCTAACTAGTATCTTACTGGCCAGGACAAGATACTGATGCTCATAACAAGGCTGTCTGACTTCTAAGCATTCATGGTGGGGAGGGTAACTGTCCCACAGGTCACACCACCAGAGATCACAGCCGCCCCAAACCACACACTGTATGGAGGCCTTCCTCCCCCACTGCACCATGTGTGTGGCCCTAGGCTTATCCTCAGATCCCTACACCATGCCAGGCTGCAATGCCCTGCCCTCTGAGTTGGGAACAGGCAGCAAAAGCCACAGGAGGGAGGGTAAGTCCAGAGACTGGTTGCTGTCACAGCTAGAAAGACAGGGAGTGGAAGGCAGGCAGGAGCCCAGAGACTGCAAATTAGCACCTTGGCCTGCATGCAACTTCTGTCTGGCCTCCATTTGACATCATAACTCTTGTATTCTTGGCTGCAGCTCAGACTAAATAGGAAAGTTGGTGAATACCATCACTCTAGCCTAGTGATTAGGGTTCTCTCCTGGAAAGTGAAGATCACAGAGATCAGATTAGGCCATTATGCAAGAGGTGAGTAGCAGGAGAAGCAGCAGCACCATGCGGCATCCCAATGGCTATCGTTGGAAACTCAGTACTTTGACCTCAGAAGCGTGGTGGGGTGTTGTGATTCACAGGAAAAGGGAGATGCCTAATGTTTAGCATGAGGCTTTCCTGTTTCTTATTGGCTACTTCTAAGCATCTCTAGACCCTCTGAATTGCCCTTTGGAAGTATATGTTATTCCCCATTCTCTGTTAAGGACACCAAGAAGCATAAACACAAATCACTCTTAAGCACTTCCAACGTCTCTCCCATGACTCTATATGGAAGCCAGACACTTCACAAGGTCATTTTGAATCAAGCTTCTGTGACAGGAGCTCCAAAGGTAGATGTTGCCCTATCTATATCCAGGTGCCATGAGAGGCAGTATGGGTCCTACCTCATGTCAGTAAAATATAGTGGACAGATCTTGGGTGGGAGGAGAAACAGGGACTTGACTTGTACTAGGTCACAGCACACAGTATGTCAGAAGCAGGCCCACACAGAGAGCCAGATCTTTTGATTCTAAGTCAATTGCTTCATCCACCAGGTATGAAATTTGCAGTTCTTCCATAACTTTATAAAAATAAATCATTTTGAAGATTAGCATTTTAATCCATCTGTACTGTTCCAGCCAAATAATTTTATAGGAGAATTTAAAAGAAGGAAAGCAGCAGCAACAGCAGTTTGGAAGTAGTTTAGGCATCTGGAAAGTGAACTTTGATTTCAGTTGAGACTCACTCTGAAGCAATCTGTAGATGAGGAGGTGTCCCAAAGTGCACAATACATCATGTTATCCAATGGATCTGCAATATCTCCTGGCCTTTTTTCACCGCGTACATGGAAAAACAACTCTAGAGTTTCAAACGTATGTGAATATCTCTAACTTCAGAAAGTCTCAGACTGTGAAGGGAGACCCGGTCAAGCATTTTAAATATGGTTGCAGAATTATTACATGTTGAAGTTCATTATCACTGGTAATACAATTGGATTTCACAAAAACAGTTTGTAAATAATTGCAGATGAACTGCACATGATTGCACATAGTTTACACATGATTACAGTTTGATTGCAAAGACAACCATACAAACAATGAGCTCAATTTACCCCATAGTTGTAAATGTTTTGTAAATGGATTATATGCACTTAAAACCATTTGCTTAAATGTATTCAGTAAATATTTTTTAGCTGTGAATTCATGCAGGATGCTGAATGAGGGCTTGTTTACTACAAACCTGAGCAGATAACATTTCTGATACTCCAAGTTATATTCACTATTCAGAAATTCTCATTCTTTCTTCTCACCCCTACCAATTTTTATTCTACTAGGCTCTTTCTCAAAGTTTATTACAATTATTGGAATGACTCTCACCCACTTCACTTGTATTTGGATCAGGATGTTATTAATATGACAAAAGCAGCATGGATAATTGCATATAATTTATTTCTATTCACAATAACAGCTATGTGAATCTGATAATGTCCAAGCTGCCCCTAATCAAGCCAACAGTGCTCTGGACTGGGGAAACCAAGTCAAAAGTGGGTGAATATATCACTGTGTCCTAACCTTGCTAGCCTTGCTGGACTCAGGTGTCACAGGGCTTCAACATGGCTAGGGTTTCTCTGGTCAAAATAAGGTGTATCAGAAAAGTCTAGATCTTGAAAAGATCCAGTGTGAGCATGGTCCTAATATGGGGTTTCCAAGTCTTTTTGCAGCACCTTCTCTTCATAAATTGTTCTCCCTGAATAAATTAAGGATTTTTTTTTTGGTTCTACCTTTTCTCTTTTCAAATTACCAAGGAGAACAAAACTCTTCTTCCGACAATGCTGATAGAACAATTGAACACTGTCGTGCCAGTGATAGTTTTAGCTAAAAGAGAACTATTCTTTTCATTGTCTTTCCCTACACTTCCTTTATCCACATAATTAATAACTGAATCTTGATACTAGCTCAGGCAGAGATTCTGTGTCACTTAATGTATCTGTTGATACAGACCCATCAGCTCATTTTAAATCCACAGTTTATGGTACTTCTTATTTACAGTAAATCCAAAATTAGTGACTTATTGCTATAGCCTTGAATGATGAGATGAGCCAATTCCAGGACTGATGTAGGCAGATATAGCTCCCCTTGCCTCAATGAAGTTGTACCACATCGCCGCAGCTCAGAATTTGATGTCGAATTGTTTTGCTGGGTTACAAATGCACAGGATGTTCAATAACTGCATCCTAGTCATGTAGGAGAAATGTAGAGCTAATATTAAATTTTTTCTAATTAATGATTCCCTCAGAAAATAAAAGCCTTCATCTTTGTGGGGGGGATGAGAAAAAAACATGTTCTTGTTAATAGCAGACACAATTTCGCCATTAATTATGTCCGCTGAGACCTGTGCAGTAACGAACAAACCAAAAAGAGCAGAAATACAGGCATCAAAATTATTGCCTTGTGATAATTTGGGGAATTATTCCTCATATGCTCTGTTACCTTGCTGTTATGCACGATGTTAAACAACCCCTACAGAATAATGATTGCAGTAGCATAGGAAATAAGTCCATTAAAACAGGAATGCTTCCATGTCTGTTTGTGGTTCATCCTGGGATGTCACAATATTCTTCCTCTTTTATAAAAAAAGGAAGAATATATATTTATATGTAATTTGAAAAGTTTAAAACTTCTTTGACTAAAGGGACTGCTGAATTTAGTAGTACCCAACTTGAGACACTTGTGCTCCCATGGTCTGCTATGCCTTGAACTCTGCACTGCTGAAGATAAGGTCTTGAAGGTACTTTAAATTGGGTACCCAAATTGGGACGTACTTTAATTAAAATTCCCAACATAAGGGATTTTCCTTCTCTGATTGTTTTCTCCACCACTGAAGTCAGAAAGTAGGGACCCCTCTTCATCTACTGATGTGACTCATCACAACATCACAATTCTTTTGGGTCTCACTGCCCGTGAAGATGCAATTTGGGCTAAAAATGCTTGAGATAGGACCCATGTAATAAAGCCTATTCTGCATTCACCACGTACTCTCACAAAAAGTGAACCAGGGTCTTTGTAGCTTTGGTACAAGCTAGATACCCTGTTCGCTAACAAATGCTTATTTACTTTAAGGCTTTTTGTCTCTATTTTTTAAAACCAGAGTTAAAAATGTATTATAAACAAGGGCAAAAAAAAAGTTTTAAAAACATCTGTAAGAGACCTGACAATGAACTTGGTTCAACAGGTAGGAAAGCCTATAAGTAAAGGGGTAGAACATACAACAAAGTATCTAAGGAGAGAAAAACCCTCAGGCAGATGTTGGAGTGCTCCTTGAGACTGATAACCTCCTTACAGTGTCATCTAAACAACAAAGAGAGATAAGATCATGCCGGAGGAGTGGAAAGAGGCAAAACTGTCAGGCCTAATCATCCTAAGTCTTCTCTGCACTGCTTTAAAAAAAACACATTTGTATGTTGGAATATAGGTTTTTTAATATACACAGGTATTCTTTGTAACTGATGGGTCTGAATGCAATAACTAGGGACTTACCAAATTTGAGACTTTGGGGATTCTGCGAGATCTGTCATTGCCCGCAAAATTTGGCAATGCCCACAAAATCTTGGCAATGCCCACAAAATCCACGGGGGGAAAAATTACAAAAAAAAAATTCTGGCTCCCCAGAAGGAGGCAGCAGTCCTCAGTGCACTGCAACAGCCCAGTGAGCCAGGGAAGTGGGGGCTGCCTACTTGAAGGGTTGTGGACAAGATGGCTGCCACCCCCCCCACCGCTTGCTGCTGATCGACTGCAAAGGCTGCCTGTCATGTGGCCCTGCCCCTCTCCACCAATCAGCAATGAGGGGTAGGGCTACATGCATTATACATACATGTGTATGTATGTATGTATATATGTATTACAATGCTAGACTTTCTCAATGAGTGCATAAAAGCTGTTTTAAAAGTAGGACTACTTTCATAACAGATCTACAGCAGGCCTTTTTAATCTCAGGTTGGGACATAAGTAAAAGATGGACAAGCTTTATGTAAGAAAATTAGTACAGTACATACAAGTTCCATGGTTTACCGCACGTATTCCTTTTCATTATGCTGGAGATTATATACATTTAAGACTAATGCTTGTTAGTGGAACTACTCTATTTTCCCCAAGAAACATGTCAAATATACATTTTCATGGCATACTAATTCATTACTTGAGGAGATAATATTCTTCCTCTTATCAAATATTAATGATCATTTCAGGAAGTCTGAGAATCGTCTTCGAGCAACTTCTTGCAGTCATTAATTAAAATAATAAGCAGTGTAACACAACATGTGCAATTCTCCTGCAAGGCCTAAAGTGTTTGCCTAAAATTCCCCTTCTACCATAAACGTCTGGAAAATCTGGTAAATTAAAAAGCTGATTCATTAATATACTTCTGGGTAATCCTAGGCTCCCTTTTTGCAAAAATCCATATTGGCATGCTAAGATTCCTGGCAAGATGTCACAAAAAATATTTTTATTTTCTTGGTGTTCATACACACTCTTCTCCACTTCCATTGCTTTCATTATCAGATGGAGAAAAGTAAAAGAATACAGTCCACTTAAGTATATTCAGACACCCATATTTCTGAAATATTTTTGAAGTAACTTTTAACAGAGTAGAAAAATGATTTCCCAAACACATTTGGCTATTTCAATGAATTTCACTGGCTGCTTTTGCTTCCTTGAATATTTTTACTGTCGAGGTCTACCAGTGATACTAGTGCAGGAATGAGTCCTCTTAAAAATTGAATGTTAGGTTCCTAAGTATTCACATTCCTTGCAAATGTGTCCAGTCATAACACTAATCTATATAGCTGGGCAATTTTTTTCATCAAAAATGAAGTACAGTTTCAGTCATGCTAAAAATTATTCAGAAATCTGACCTGAGTTTGCAGACTAATTTGGGATGGAAAAATAAGTTTCCAGAGCTGGCTTTGTGAAAGGTCTTGGTTAAGTCAGGGAAGATCCTGTCTTGAGCAAGCGGCTAACCTCATGAGGTCCTTTCTAGTCCTACATTCCTGTTCCTCAGGGCTAGGGACAGAAGTTACACATAAACCAGTATAAGTGATTGGAAACTGGTTCAAATCTGTAAAACAACAGAAGCCAAGTGCAAATAAACCTCTTTTAAAACGGCCAAAACCAGTTTAACACACACCTGGATGGATTCAGTATCACCCTAACTGATTTAGGTTAACTTGGTTTATTGAACTTCTGTCCCAGATACCCTCCAAATTCGAGTTAACTCACAGGCTCCTAACATTCCAGAATGCTTTGAAACTTCCCCATAAACCCCACTTCATAAGGTGGGTGGGTTAGCCTTGACCCAGCCTGTCTGCTCCAGTCGAGCAGGGAGGCATGGTTTAGCACACCCTGGCTTTTGGCCTGGGCCACTGCAGGCATGTGGCCGCATTTCTGGAATCAAAGATGAATGTCTGTTCACCTGTTTATCAGTTTAATCTACACAATTTTGACTAATCTGTGAAAATTGAATCCATTCAGCCTTGGGCTTTTTGACTGTCTACGTTTAGCTGAAAGGCATAAACATGCACCCAGGATATGAGGAGGAGTAGCATCAATCTCCTTCTATATTGCAAGATTAGAACCCATATCTTCCATAAGGGTGCTCTAACTAACAGATTATTCTGGGCTCTCACACTTTCCTTTTGACAGTTTTCTACTTTTACAGACATTTGTTGCAGCCAGGTGAAAATCTGATCCCTTTCCTCTCTTCCTCTAGGAATATTTTATATTGCACCTGAAAATATGCATGAGCTTAATTACTTTGCACACATGCATAGTGTTCATGCAGCTAGGTGGAAAAGATGGGGAGCGATAGGATGCAGGTATGGAGGACAGATTAAGGAGGGAGGGGATTTAGAATAGCCCTACTATGTTTTTCCTTTCATGTGTTTATGCCAGAATACAAGTAAATTATGCCCCTCAGGTTGTATCCAAGTCCAGGTATCTGACTCCCCCACCACCACATAAGGGCAAAGAAATATTTGGGCCGTTCTCTAATTCTTGTGTGCATGCCTGGATCTAGGAAAGCCTACCACTAACTCCTGTTAGTGTGGTCTAACTGTGGTCTAACTCCTTTTCCTTTTACCCTCATGTGAGTCAAGATCTGTTTTACCCTGATGTTGTCACAATTTTAAACCTCTGAAGAACAGGAAATATGAAGGTAAGGTACATCCCCCACCTCTGTGTATGGCAGGTAACTGGCAAGGGGGGCTGGTTTGGTGTGACGACCAATTAGACGGCCCAGGGCATGACTTGTAAAGGCCTGATTCTTTGTGTAGTTCAAACTATATAGCCAACCTATGATTTATGGAAGCAGCAGCAGGAAGTACGAGATAGCAGGGAGCAGCTTATTGTATGTTGATCTCTTCTAAAATGCTAATAGCTTAACAGGCCAAACCAAGTCAACTAGTAAAGAAGGTAGAAAGTAAGGCTCCCTGGTATGGGGATAAAGGAGAAGAGAAATACATACTCTCTCTCTCTCACTCTCTTTCTCTCCTTTCCCAGGCTTAAAGTTACTGTGAACACTAGTGAATAAAAACTTGTCCAGATTTCAGAGCATAACAGGTCTTTGACTTCTCTCACCAGCTAGCTATTACCCACATGACACCTTTCAATGAACATCCATCATCTCCATTCCCCAATAACAAAGAACAAAACTGTACAGGCAAGGAACACTTAGGAATCACACAAAATCCTTTATTTTAGCATCTCGAAACCAACATATGTGATCATCATAATTGCTCACATGATCATGAGTTCACACAAGGTATTTTTTTGCTTCATTAGAAAAGATAGTTAGCAAAAAAATGAAACATCCTTCATAAACTCATCATTAAGGTTGCCCAGCAAACATCATCTGTCTTCCCAGAACAAAGCTAAACTCAGACTCCTACAAACCAGGATTTACAAGCATCAGATAAACTTCCCAACAACATTAACGCTATCCTTTTTGATTCCCAAATACATCTTGAACGTGGTATTGGACACGAGCTACTTACAACTTCCATATGATCAACTGCTCAAATTACAAAAAGAGCACCATGCCTGCTAAATTTCATTGCCCTGTCACCTTTTTTCCACCTGATATACTTCATTTGCCACTTCACAAGACCACACTTGTGCCCTGCCCTATGAACACAACCTATGAATGTAGCACTGAAATGAGGCAAACAAGCTCTGTCAAGAAACATGAGTACCACTTTCCTTTGGACACATATATAGAGGGTCAGGCAAAGAACGCAACACATCAGCCCCCACCTAAACTTATACCACAGTTCCTTGTCACCATCCAATTTATCACTCCCCTCCCTCAAGTGCTTATAGACAATTCCCATTGGCTACTGCTGGCACCAGTGGGCCAGAATTAAGGCTTCCCAGGTATGTTCATGGCCTCTTTCCTGTCTTTCAGGGCATACAAACTTCGATGAACTTTATGTTCTGGAAGGGCATACTACATTCCCAGACAACTTTGCTATGTTAAAGTTTTGTCATTCAATTAAATTCTCCTCCTAGTTATTGCTCAGTGCAATTTCCTTCCTCCTTGATGGCATTGCTTCATTTAAACTTCATTTTAAGTGTTTTACTTCAAATCCTTATTCTATCTTCATAATAATATTTCATATTTTTTCCTCCTTTGTAAAAGAGAAAAATGAAGCCAAGTGGCAGTTCACATTAACATCACTTAAGATGCCTATAATTATCTGAATTATCCCAAAGAGAAAATTAAAGAGAAAAGAAAGTTCTCGGGTCTTTTTATCTGATGTGAAAGTGAGTGAATTATTTATGGGAGGACTCAGAATCGCCCTCCAGTGAACCAAGTGTGCTTGTTTTTGTACAGTGCAAAGGCAGGTGGAGGTTTAAAACCTCCTTGGTTGAAAGAAATGTTTCATGAGGAGGGGGAGGGAATATCTGAGTAACAACAAAATGATAGTATAATGACAATTAGCAAACAGTGCTTGGTGTTATAAAACAGTGCAGACAATTCATCTCACTGATAGACTGAACAGGTTAGCCATAAATGAAGCCTAGTCTCAAGAGAGGAGCTAACCCAGGGAATGCCAGGTGATAAGAAAACAGCTTTATTTTTGCAACTATGAAAATATGCAGCAATGGAGAACTAAAAAAAGGAATAACGCCGAAGTACAGGACACCAAATGAAACCAGTCAAATCCAACCGGCTCTAATGGCTGAATGAAGTTTGTATATTGGTAAATAAGCTCAGCTGACCCCAGAGTCTCTTCAGAATGGCAGAACAAACCCTTGTTTTCAGGACTTCTTAGTGAAGAAGCTAGAATGCAGCGCTTCCAAGTTTCAGTAGCAAAACAGAGGCCCCCCTTTCCACCCCGCCCAACCATTTAACACAGTCATACATTATTGCATTGTACAACATGTATCAGCCTAATGCATTTGCGTGATGGATGGCTGAAGTTTTGCCAAAATATAAAGCAGTTTATTTCTGATTTCATTTGGGAAAGGCTCAGTCACTTCCTATGCTGATTTCACAGCAGAAATCCAATGTAACATGGCAGTCTAGTAAAAATGGACGGTTTATAAGAGATTTTTTTTTTATGTGTGTACTGTTTGTAACCTTAGCTCCTCTCGATTGCCTGTTTCAGAGAAGTCAATAGAGGCTTGTAACAAAAAAATTCAAAAAGCTACACCTAATGGTCAGATCAAAACTAAGTTCTGGCAGTAAAAAGGGAGTTTATGAATAATGACACAGACAGTTGAGAAGTACAGAGCACTCCCTGAAAAATTAATGACCTGCAACAAGCACAAAAATCATTTCACTGTTTCTCCACAGACAACGAGTTTGTGTGTTTCAAATAAATGGAACTGGTCACTCGTTTTGAAACTAACACTTTATCTTTGAAATCTCAGGTTAAATTGTTGCAAGACAGACCCTCCCTTCTGGCACATAATCAGAAGGCCTGTTCATTGATCTCACGGGCCTTTGTAATACTTGCACATTAATTGAAAGCCTAACTTTTAAAACAGGCATCCATACTGTAGGTGGGAAGACTGTCTCTAGGCTTCTTTTGGTGGGAGTGGGATAGAGCAACGCTTTTCAACCAGCGTGCCATGGCACACCAGCGTGCCACAAAGAGCTCCCTTGTGTGTTGCAAGAATTTTGGAATAATGAGAAGAAAACTCTCCAGACATCTAGTGCTAACGAATAAGCCACGTCAATGAGATGTTCACAGAAGACTCGTGCATGTGTTGGCTATGGGAGAGAGAGAGAACCAGTTGAGCAGAAGGAAATTCATCTACTACGCATGTCTTGGCTGTGAGGGGTGTGCAGTTCACAAGCCCCTGAGCAGCTGTGCCACAAAATTTTGCGGCAACAATGAGCTACAACAAGCTTATAAGCATGAGGATGGGGAATGCCTTAACAGGTGTGCCATGGAAAAATTTTATTAATGTAAGTGTGCCTTGGGCTAAAAAAGGTTGGGAAAAAACTGGGATAGAATATGTATCTCACATATTAGGAATGCCTCTAGTTAAAGAAGTTCAGGAAACAATATTACCCTGCATGTCAGGTTATATACCTGTACAAAATAAGTATCCTACAGGACTCCCTAAAGTACCTACATCACAAAGAGAGGTAGGAACTCAGAAACAATCCATTTAGGAGGAAGCCTGTGTGTAACAGCATGGTGTATTTGAGGGCACATGGTTTGGCTCAACTCCTGGAGTGTAACAACCCTGTTATGGGTTTGAATGTGGCAAGAGCCACACTCATAATTCCCCACTGGCCCTGAGACCTGAGCTGGGATGTGGCACAGCTTGGAGACCTACCACGAGTCATCCAGGAGCCAGTCCTGTTGGTCGGCACTGCTGGGGGACTTCAGGGACAGTGAGAAACCCCCTTTTTTCTGGGGAAAGACTCACAGCTGTTCCCAGTGGACATGATGGTCAACCAGGAATGAACCCAGAAGTAGCTGGAGGGTTGAGATTGAGGAGCTCCCTGGCTATGGTAGCACATGACAGAGGGAACTGAAGGCAATTGTGTCACAGCAAAAACCAAGCTGCTTAAGGGCAAGGGAGCAAGGACTCACCACCTGACCCCATCCCTGCCCCCGCTACCCCAGAGAGGGGAGAAGGAGCATCATGTACGGGGTAGAAGTGGTACATACCTGTGTGGAGGCACAGGATTAGGCAGAGCAGTGAGTCAATGAAACCACTGACTGAAAGGCTTGAAAGGCCAAAGATGACTGGCAAATTGGGACAAGTCAGTAAGACGCGGTGGTCAGACGATTCCAGCCTGCCCATGGGATGGTACCTCTGTATGAAGCCCTGATTCAGGAAGGGAAGATCCTAACCTGTTCTGGGTAAAACTGTTTGTGGACTTTGATAAGACTGCCCAGAGAAGGGTGGAGATGGGAAGGAAGGTAACTTAACAGGGATTTGATTGCGGGATCACCCTTAAAGGACTGAATGAAGTAAAAGGGAGAGACTCCAGAGTACTCAAACCAGGCCAGGCAATCCAAAGCCATTGTCCTGAGGATTAAGAGTAAAAGATTTATATTACATCAACAGGGGTGGTGAGGACAGGGTGAAGGGGAGGCTGGAGTCCTGTGAAGAGGATTCACCAGGGGAATGAAGCTGCAGTCTTCATTATCTGATTATTAACCATAGGCTTCCCATTTCCCTTCCATCAAGGCATGGCAGAAAGCTGTGATGAAGCAGGCTGCACTTCAGATCCTAAAGACGTGAGTAAGACACCTATATATCTACACTCAACAATGCATGCAGTGAAGGAAAGCACAAGGCTGTCACAAATCCTGTAGCTAGGCTCGTGCTCTGACACCTTCCTACAGGACTTGGCAAAGGTAAAAATCTACAGCTGAGGTAGTACGCCTGCTATTCAACCTTGATTTTGAACATGGGTCTTCATCATCTGAAGCAAACAGAGTGCTTATTTTCCAAATTTAGCAAAAGAAGTAACCCATTATTTTATCTGCAGTATAGGAACATCAGGCAGAAAAGGATTTCTTGGGTCACTGAGTCCAGTCCTGTTATAACCTTATCTAGGTCTATCCGTGTTAAGAAACTAAGAAAGCTGTTTGCCAACAATACCAAGCACAAAGATCAAATACATTTTTAGAGGCTAGCAGGAATGGATTGAAATAGCTACAAATATCAGAAAACATGTAACGATACTTAAAAACACCAACATACCCTTTTTTCTTTTTTTGGATGGGACAGTTCAGTGTAAGTGTGATATAGTGACTGAATTTCAAAGACCGTGAAGGAATAACATGTCCATTTCTCACTATATCTCGGCTACACGCCTGTGTTGCACATTTTACAGGTTTGACACAATACCAATATTGACAGTTTCGGCATTTTGCAGGGAAAAAGTCCCCGATTTAAGATTTTATAAAATAACTATAAAAGCAGCATTTTTTGCTTCCTTTTTTTCTGAGCAAACCTGTTGCAAATATCCTGCTGTCAGGAAGCTTGCGACTTATGTCCCCCAGACCATTTTACACAATATGGGGAAGTCTCATTCTCTTTACTGTATGGACTGCAAATCCAAAGCACGGAGCAGACAAGTAGCTTGCTCAAGACCACATATGAGTCGGTGGCAAAACTGGGAGTAGGGCTGGGTGTTCTGACTCTCTATCCATGTTCCCTTCAAGGCCAGTGCAGCAGGGGATAAAACAAAATGACTACCTTGAACCCCAGTGTCTTACATAAGAAATAGCTGCATTCATCTGCTTCCTAAATCCCAGGACACAAGGCTAGCATCACCAGTAATAGCTGCTTTTATGTAGCCAAATCGTGGGACTATCTTTCTTTGCACCTACTAGCACAATGTTGCTTCAGTGCAGGCTTCAAGCAGTTACAGCAGAAGTCCCTCCAAAATGCCTGAAGAGTATATTACTTGGAGCTGTCACTTGGAGGAGAAACTAGATCCTTCTTCTGTGTGCTGGAGCCAATATACCAAACCATGCCCTAAGCAAACAAATTGATTCATGAGACACAGTTACGCCACTGGGGATTACACCCACAACCACAGGAAGGGCAGAAGCACACCATTACACACACACACACACACACACACACACACACACGAAAAATTAGCTAGTCTTAATGTTTGCACTTCTCAGTAGGGAATTTATACTTAGGAGGCTGAGAGTTGGCAGAAAATAAATTCTTAGAAAACATCTTTAAATTATAAATGTAGACAGAATAAATCATTAGGCAATTCTTTGAGGGAGCGGGGAGAATTCTTTATCTGTTCAGTGGAGCTACTTAGAAAATAATCTTTAAGAAATTCTCATCTGGAAATGTTTGTTTTTTAAGTTTCAACAAACCACAAACAAACAAACTCCCTGTCATAAATATGCACCAAAACCAAAATGTGTCCTTCGGGAATGTTTCCTAGGTTTCAGAATGGAATTTCTATTGAAAACCAGAAAGAAACCAATCCACCCCCAGGACAGTGGCTAGGGCACTCCTCTAGGGGATGTGGGATGCTTGAGTAGTGCAGTGACTCTTTTATAACCCTTATAATTCCCCAACAGCATTGCTAATGGCGATTATGAAGCAAGCAAGGTGAAAACTCTTGTTGAACGTCTGACAGGTATTTCTGCAAACCATTTTGGTTTTCACAAATTGGCATTTTCCAGTTAAGGAAAATAGACTGGAAGTGCCCATGTCTACTTCCAGACTTGGTGCTGCAGGGATACAACCATTCTCAGTTGTTATCATTTGCAATGGCAGCAGTTGACATGCTACGAGCAAAGAGTTCGAGGCCACTAAGTCTTATAAAGTCAGCGACCGTGATATATTTGCAATGTACATAGTTGTTTGGGGCAGGAAGAACTGTTTTATCTTCATTCAGAGAAGCTGCAATTTTGATAGCCTTGGCAACAACATACATATCTTTCCCCTAATTTAGTTGCTATATCCTAGAATTCTTTGTCTACCATATATTACCTGTAAGCATTTTAAAAAAACAAACCAAACCCATAAATACTTCTGAAGAAGGGCTCCACACAACACAAACAGTGTATTTGATAAAGAATATAGTTTGATAAATGTATGTGTACAAGGCAAAGCAGAAATACAGCAGATTTATTTCATCAGTAACTTCACTTACCTTATACAAGACTAGACTGCGACCTAATGTATAGCTCATTGATATTGTATTGCTCGGAATAAACATTTACATTCTGGGTTTATTTTTTAATTTATACTATATATTTGCCAAGCTGTTCCCCTGTGTGCATATAAAAAAAAATCAAAAGTAAATGTGTGAGTGGCATCTGAATTTCAGAAGCAACCCCTCAAATTTTAGGGGGGCAAATGAAGTATTTTATACTGATGGATACTGGCGACTCACTATATCTATTCTATGTGCATATCTGCAATCAACCCCCCGGCTATTGTCACTGCAGTCGATCAATTTTCAGACATGTTCTAAGCTTTGTAAATGCAGAAAAACTGAAGAGTTTGAGTACATTTGAACTGAATAAAGAGTTATTCATGACTCAGCCTTTTAGTTCAGCAAGTGGCTTGCTCCAACCCTAAACACTCCTACAGTAAACCTATTCTCATCTGTGAAATCCTTGAATTTGCCTCCGCTCGTTTAGACTAACTTTTTAAAGATGTTTTCCAATTTAAAAAGCAAAACAAAAACAAACAAAACATATTCATCAGCCCTTGTCTGAGGGTGCCAAGAAACATTTTCCCATGACTCATGCTCCACCCATATTCATTTGTCCAAGTAACTAAATTTTTAGCCAGACGGCAACACCACCAAATAACAAAAGGCAAAGCTGAAGCAAATTCCAGCTATTCGACATGTCTCTGGAATATGCTTTTTGTCCTTGATATAAAATAAGTGCATTAAGTACAGAATCAGAAAAGGGAAAGATGGAAACCCTGGATTTTGTTTTGGCAGCTAGCATTGATAAAAGTGTTCCCTTTCAGCTCAGTATGCTGATATCTGTAGTGTGGGTCACAGGTGGAAGAATGAGTCTGAGGACCATTAAACAAAAGAATTATTTCAAATATATCACAATATTTGCAGTTTATAGGTTTATGTGGTGTATTTTTCATTAGCAACTATAAAATCGTACTGTGTATTGCTGTTTTAATGATTTAATTAATGTTTTAATGTTTAATTTACCACATTCAATCATTTCACTCACTTCAGGTTGTCCTATTGAAACTCATACCACTATCCAGGAGTGCGACTTTCACACTAAAGAGACGCTTGCTTCTTTAGTTGTGTGCATTTACAAAAAAGTATTCTAATATAATGCCGGGCTTAATCTGTCTGTCTGCATGTCTGGCTGTCTGTAACACTTTTGGACAACTGCGCACGTGCTGCCAAGAGGGTAGGTGGCGTTTGGCTGCGCAGGCCTGGGCTGCGCAAACCCAAGTTTGAGCCACTGCCAGGGAAGTTTGTGTAAGCAGAAAACATGCCCTGGCCATCCAAGGAGCAGGGCTTCCCCACAACTCCCTGCCTGAGGGTAAAGGGGGGGTCATGGTGGCAGCATCCTGCCACCATCCAGTCCCCACACCACCAAGAACAGTTGGCAGGGAGGGGGAAATGGTGGGCAGGAAGGGAGGGAGGGAAGGAGGGAGGGGAGTAGGGCAGAGAGAGGTGAAGGGGGGGTTATGGTGGTAGCCTGGGAGGGAGCGTGGGAGGAAGGGGAATGGAAAGGGGAGGGGAGGGGGAGTCACCATGGTGGTGCCTCCTTGCTGCCTGGCCCCAACAACAGCCAGCAGGGAGAAGGAAGAAGCAGGGAGGCAGGGAGGGGAGGTGGGGGAAAGCCCTACTGCAAGGCAGAGGTTGGGGGGAGGGAGCCCCCACGCTGAAGAAGGAGGCGGTGGTGCCAGAGGGAGTCTTTACACGGCCGGTCCCAAAGGGTGAGCAGGGGCCAAGGGGGGGCCAAGATTGGGGACTCTGACTGGGCTGTGCCAATGTTCTGCTGGGACCAAAGCCTGGCTAGAGGGTAATGCCCAATGCCCCCTCCCCCCACACCCCACACTCAGGGTCAGACCAATCACCAGATTTGGGGCCAAGAAGGAATTTAACCCCATGGTCAGTTTGGTATGGGCTGTCGGGGGGTTGCTTTCCTTTTTAGTGCGGGGCATGGCCCTCTACCTGGGATCTCTTGAGCATATAGTGACATTTCATAAAAGCAGGACATTGGCTTCTGGAGCTCCCAGTATAGTTATGTCAGGTTAGGGTGCTAGGGTGCTATGCACAGGTTAGGGTGTGTTGTGTCAGGGTGCAGACTTGCAGTCTGTATTGTGTCAGTGTCTTATATAGAGTTTAGATTATGGATTGTATAGGATGGTTTGAGTAGGGATGACCCTGGACTAGATCTCTGGAGGTCCCTTCTCTATCACTATGACTATGATTCTATGGCTAGAGTAGCTATAATACTAGATAGGTACTCTCTAGCTTTAAGTGGGTTGTTGAAGTGTTTCCCAATAACTGCAGTGATTATTGGGTTCAATATATACAGGCATACCATAAAAATGAGAAAAAACTAAACAAAAAAACTCATTGTAAAGCAATAGACAACCTCTGCAGATGATTGTTTCTCTCTAAGGGTACTGTAATGTGTTGATGTAAATATGTTTTAAGGGCCCTTAAAATAGGAGTGTCCACACATTAGGACAAGAAAACACATGCTAAGGACCCTTTAAAAAGCTTAGAGATAACCCTCTTCTATCAAGGATTCCCTCCAACTGGTTTTGCAGCTTGTGTTGCACTCATGTGCGACTGCTTCACAAGCCCAAAATCAGTTGAGAGAAGCCCTGCAGCATCCAAGGAGACACCATTCCCAGCTGCTCTCTCTTTTCCCACAGTTACAGCAAGGGCAGCTGGGGGAGAACCTAAAGGTAAGAATCCCCACCTTCCCTTCCCTTCCCTTCCCTCCACTGCCATTGAAGGCTCCCTCCTGCCCCTCAGGACTTCCCATTTTGGGGTCCCCTTCCCTGCTTGCTCCCCCAGGACAGCAGCCACAGGTGAGCCACGTGCTGCTGGGGGGTGGGGCAGTAAGCAGGGGCCTAGGGTGCCAGGGAGCAGGCCCAATCTGGGGGTGTTATCTTTGATCTTGGACGCTAGTCCTAGCTCTATGTCCACCTTAGCTTTCCTGACAGCCCCCCTACAGGCCCAAGCAGAGGAGGTATATTCCTCTTTGGAGATAGCACCCCCCTTCCACCGGGTGTACGCCACCTTTTTGGCAATCAGGCATTCCCAGATGCCCTTGGTGAGCCAAGGGGCTTTTGGGCACTCTTGCCCCCCTTGCTTCTTGTTGGGATGGTCACCCCTTGGGCCCTGAGTATCATCTCCATAAGGAACAACCATTCATCTTGGGCACTGAGTTCCCCTGCCCTCGAGAACCCCAGCGCCTCTCCCACTAATCTCAACTCATTGAAGTTGGCCCTCTCGAAGTCTAGGGCTATTGCCTTGCTGCAGGCCCTTGACACCCTGTGCTGGATGGTGAATTCCAGCAAGTGATGATCGCTATCACTCAGGTGGTCAAGGACCTGGAGGCCCCTTACCAGGTCGTTGCCTGTGGCCTGGACCAGGTCCAACAGCGCATTTCCTCTGGTGGGACTGTGCACCTCCTAAATTAAGTGGAGGTCCTGTATCTCAGCCAGGAATCCCACCACATTTCTGTAAGCCCTATTATGTCTGGGTTTGAACTGGCTATTCTGAGGGCGAGTTCCTTCTGTTTGTTCCCCATACTATAAGCATTGGTATATAGGCATTTAAGGCCTTGCATAGCTGCGTGTGCCACCCCCCAATTTGGGAGACTGTCTGGACCCCCTGATTATGGCTTGATTATGGTTGTGAAGATATTCTTATTTGATAGGAATGTGGATAAAGGAGAACAGACATAGGTGAAAGTGACAAAAAAGCTTTTAATTCATATTTATAGACAATGGACAGTTAATCATTGCAGCATTTCCTAGTCCTGATTTTCTTGTTGGAGCCTAGGTAACAGTAGAAGTAGCACTGCTGGGATCCTTACTATAACTTAAAGGCTAAAGTAGTCTTTGTTCCTTTTATTCAAAAGGAGGGGAAAGTTTCATGGAGCCATGGCAGTTCCTTCTTCTTTTCCTCCCAACTTACCTCTGAATAGTCTATTGGAAAAACTCTGTGTCATGTCCACATAAACTGCAACCCTAGCAAGGGCTCACACTTCAATAAACCGCAGACATTAATTTTGCTCTGTGTTCCTAAAGAAAAGCAAATTAAGTCTATTTCTCCTTACTTAATTGCAAAATGAAAACCCTTTAAGCACTGCCTTCTATCCTGAGTATATACTCCCCTTACTGTCATCTTCCAAGTGTCTAACCCAAAGCCAACTGTCAGTGGGAGCCTTTATGGTTTGGTGTAGTAGACTTTGAATTAGACCCCAAAATCCTGATGTTTAGTCACCTCAAAATTGGCCAAGGTGAGGTCAAGAGGTTATGTACAATACTTCCACAGAAGTTGATGCACCAAATATTTTCCAAAAAAAAAAAAAGTGAGAAGATGCAAAGTGCTCATGGGCTTCTACTAATGTGAAAGTAGACTCTACGCAGTTACAATTAATAGCTATAAAAAATTCTGTTCTGTTAGTCTGAGGACAATGGGTGCAGCTTCCATAAGTGACTAATTGAACTGACGTTTGTATACCATTGCATCCCCTAAATTATTGTATGTGACAATCGCTACTTTTTTGTGCAGGACTTTTTTCATCCGACTAAACTAGGCTGACTCAAAAAGCACATTTCAGAAGGATAATTCATTCAACTCAAGATGTGCCTACAGTAAAAAACACCTTTAGGGAATGAACACATAATAGTGTATGGAGCTTTTAAGTAAGCTGTCCACAGGGCTATGCCAATTTAAACAAATTAAAATAATTGTCAGCAGGCTAGGAATGGAAATACTCTCTTTGTAAGGCTGCTGTGAAATGCCCTAGGGGGTTGGGTGGCACTGTAAGATTTTTAAATAATACCATTCTCGTGACTCCCTGGTAGATTCATGTATTTATATCCTCTAGGTCTAGCTGCATACCAATATCCCCAGATGTAAAGATGCTGCTCTCCCATATTGAACATGACTGATATAATGGCATAATGCTGTGTATTATACCACAAAGGATTGACTGGTATAGGGAAATCCAAAACCCTGGAAGGTGTTGGGGCCCACTGCAGTACAATGATTTTTCCCCATTTGCTCTCCTCTGCTTAGCCAGCCCATGGTTCTTGTGAAATTCATTTACGTTGCTCATATGGAGAAAGACTTTTTCAACTCCAAAGAGCCATGTCCTTGAAGAACTGCATTGGCAGAGAGGTGTCATGGTACTTTTACCATGTGCCCAGTTTACAGTAGCCTCACTTTTACTTTCTCTGGCAACCGGCAGTTCCAAAGAGCTTTGCCAATAGCCAGTGATCACAAAGCCTAAAAATACCTTGGTCTGAACACTGATCTTCAAGTTGGGGAACAAGAGCAGCTTAAGAGTCACTTTGGTAGTGCTGTGGAGGATTCTGCCGTACTGGGGGAATGCTCAAGAGACCAGATCCTAACATTTGGCACCCTTCTGTAAAGCAGCCAAAGAGAGGAAGGAGAATCCAATCCATCGTGCCTTGGATTGGGTGTTCAGATGTAATGTCAACAACAGAATAAAACGTCACTACTTGGGTTTCTTGTGTAGGTTGTATGATCATTGTAGAAAGTGAACACCCACGCTGAATGTCACATGCCAGCCAGTTTATAGAAATAAGAAAAGAATGGCAATTTAGTACGCAGTAGGAAAACATACATGTATGGTATAAAGGCAGAGACATGCAAGGCCTGATATTTTTTTCCCCCCAGAATTCAATTAAGCACCTGGTTACTGTGGTTGCATGCATACAGCAGTTATTTGTGTGTCCAAACTGAACAATGGGAATACCCAGACATCTTGACATGCAAATACTTAATTGGAAATAGAGGCATGAAACCACATATACTTGGTTTCATTTGCAATCTTTTACATACACTTTTAAAAATCAGCCCTTGCTGAGATACTTCTCTGCAGAAACATGCACAGGCAGATATGCTGCATTCCCAGAGAAAGAGAAAACAAGTTTTCTGCAAATTTTCCACAGCAGTGGCAATGTATAGCAGCAGTAAGCTAATTTTGCCTAATTTGCATTAACAGGTTCACAAAATATCTGGTGACCTTGGGATAATATAAGCATTTTTCCACCTGTTGTTACTGGCAACAGCTCTAAAAATTAAATCCGGTGGCAGAGAAATACTATACTAGCCTAACACATAGCACTTTGTACAAGGTTATGTGATGCTAGGTATCTTAGCACAGCCTGAACCAGGCCTTTATTACACTGTCAAATCATATTGGCCCCCTTCCCGGCCCCCCCCCCATTATATAAAGCTATTGAAACACCAAAGAAAAGAGTACGAGGTAGTTCAAATCTGTCTGCAGAATGAAATAGCAGCGTGTATTCAAAAGATGAATAGCTCATCAGAAAAAATTAGCCATGAGAATGACACTACAACACTGTGCTACAGGATGTTCAACTGCTTCTGAAGTCTGAGAAAAAAGTTGAGTGATCAGTTCTATAAAAGTCTGTGGACTTATACATTTAAGCTGCCTATTCTGGAAAACATTGCCATGCAGCTTAGTGGAAATGGGGGAAGAAAGAGAACTGAAGTCTTAACCAGAGTTAAGATTAAACTGGGCAGGTCTTCTATGCATGTGCTTTCATGCACAGTAGCCTATTCTACTGAGCATTAAAGCATCACATTGAAAACAGTGCTAATACGCTAATATATTAGCATCACTAAAAAGGCATGCACTTTTGCTACAGTACATTAGGGGAGCCTAATATGCATTTAGGCAATACCTCATATAAGAGGTACTAAACTTAACGTGCAGTAGCAAAAGCGGATTAATGCATGTGTAGACATCCCCACTGACACATAGGATCTGAATCTTCCTGAAATAAGGAAAACTAGGTCAGCATTTTACTCTTGAGTGATGTTTTAGAGAGAAGCTAAAGCACCTTGAATGTGCTAAATCAAAACAACGCAGCTATGTTGTCACAATTAGCACCTACATACACTGATAGAGAACATGAGTACTGCTTATGGAAGCTTATATGCATCTCAGATTCAGTCAATGTATAAGATACAGCTCTATCTGGTCTTCTGCCAGCAAGAATATGGTATGCATCTCAGGTTTTAGCTACAATTTATTACACATTCATAGTTCTTTGGTTTGGCTTGAAAACACCGGATTATATGTGGTAGATAGAAACCTACTAAAACTCCATGTTGTCCAGTTGGGCTGGATGCCATGAACAAAGTAAGCTCTTACCCCTCATCCAAACCGTAGTAAGGATCCCCTGTCCGAAGCAATTTCTGTACTCCTCAAGTGCAAAGAACTGCAATTATGCCCTCATTCTGTGCTGAAGAACAATGCTGACAAGCAGATTCCTTGCCCACAAGCCTCCATAAAAGAGCATGTCATTTAAACCAGACCTTGGATTACTCTTATTTCTCTCATCTGTTATTTTATTTCCAAATGAAGTGCAAAGTGGTGAGGAACAGGCCTGGTGGGAGCTTGCTGGCATGGGCATTTTTTTTTAAATGACATAATCATTGCATTTGCTCCCAGTCCTCCCCAGATAGATAAAGGGATTGATTTATTTCTTGGGGAAACTGCTTTTCCAAATGATCACTCCTGAAAGTTTTCATGCACTAGCTTGATGTTTTACAGATGCTGAAGTGCAAGATTGGAGAGGGTGGAGTGGAGAAGAGGTTGTAATCGTGGCAGCTTTGATTCAACTTTTTGTCTTTCTAGGGCAGGAAAATTGACTTCAATTGCAATGTGCTGTCTGTGGGTGTTTTGAATCAGATGTTGAAAAAGCAATATCCTGCCTTCCCCATTTAAGATCAGATGAAACTTTGATATACCTTCTTTCCCCCAAGCCCTCCCTTGTCTGTTGTGCAGTGATCCATGCACAAATCAGCTATCCGCCCATCTTGCCCCAATCTAGAAACAGATGCATCTTCTTTGCCCTGTGTCTACAGCCCCAGTCCTGCACTCCTCTACTGTTAACCCCCAATTTAGAAACTGCTTCCAAAGAAAGGAGATAAAATTAGCATTTCATGTACACAATATATATCATTAGGAGTTTGGACTTTTTACTTTAATGAGACCAAGGTCAACAATGCTTCCCTTTCCATTCTGCTACCTCTATGCCTTCAGCAAGAAACTCTCTATTAATTTATTCTTTCTTTTGCATTTAATTTCAGATGCAGTAGTTCTGCTTTAAAAAAGCAAAACTGTCCACTTACATACTTAGTATTGTCTTCACAGATGTGTACGACCTCCTGTCCTCTTTGCCCGGACATTTTTTCTTATGTGGGATTCCTTAGTTTGAAGCTTCAGAAGCCTACAGGAACCAGTCTCTTCCCTAAGCTATTTTCAATAAGATTTTGTGGACGCTGATTTTACTGGACTGTGAAAACAATAATAAAGTATGTCACTATCTGGTTGTGATACACAGCCCATTTCCCTCAAAGAGGTCAAAACTAAAACTGTTACACATTTATTTTAGACATCTCCTGGAGCTCTTAATCCCTGGATTGTCCACACATTAATGTAGAACTAGTTTTAGGCACACGTTAGGTAGCTTAAAGTTATGCCACACCAGGGCAGGATTCTTTGTGATCGGTGTTACCCAGCTCACATGCCATTAATGTGCAGCCACTCTCCAAGAGGCCAAGATGAGCCATTCAAGTGGCAGTCCTCCAGCATCCCAGGATGCATTGTCACCTCCTACCCACCCCCTTGAGGGACAAACTTGCCACCCCCTTGAGGGATGCTCAAAGACAGTTCAGCTTCAGCACTAAATCTAAAGCTTAGCTTATTCTATGCACTGCTACAAGCTGGCAGGCCTGGGATGGATGAAATGAGCTCCTCACTTACGACACTGTGCAGTCAGAAGTGCATTTCTCGCTGGGATCAGTCCTTTGAATCCTCAGGAGAACAGCCAAGCCTTTATGAAAGGCACTGTTGTCTCTTTCCTTTAGATTAACTCCGAGGGCTGAACTTTGTTAGGCTGCTCCCTGTAATGGGTGGATGCCTGCTGGTCCTTGGATCATGGACCACTAAAAGCACCTCTGCTCCCACCCCGTGCTCAAATCTGTGCCAGTTGATCTGATCTAGTGAAATGCACATCACCAAAGAGTTGGGCATTGCCTTCCAACTGAGTTTGGGCAGAAGAGGGCAGGCATGAAGACCGCCTCTATCCTCTTCCCGGTAAACAGGAGTTCTTTTAGCTTCAATATCATAGTGAATCAGCTTCTGCTACTTCCTTCCTCAGCTCTGTGCACTTTTAACAATGTGTTGTTAATAGGATTTCAGTAGAAAGTATTTCCCATATAGATACTTTTCTCTATTTGACACCTGCCGTGACCCTCAAAACGTATTAAAAATGGCTTATAAAATGGTTTCTTTTGGAGTCTGAGCAAATGTCTATGTATACAAAGTACTTCAGGAAATGAAAATGGATGAACAAAACACACTCCAATGAAGGAGAAATAGAAAGAGGATTAGCAGCAACCTTTTAGCTGTGAATCTTGGGGATGAAGGAAAATTAAGGTTAGAAGAAAAATCCAGCAGAGCTAATATGTATGGAAAGATGAAAGAGGGGGGAGAATGGGAGGTGAAGTGGAAGGGGGGAGAATGGAAAGATAGGAGGGAAGAGGAGCTGCAAAAGGTCAAGTTGCATGCAGAAGAGGTGAATATAGTATCAAAGGGTAAGAACCATATGAGCGGAATCAAAGTTTAAGGAAGCAAAGCTTGAAATAAGAACACTGATCATTTTGGAGATAGGTTATTGGATTAAAGTGAAGCAGTACTATCACCTTATACAAGGGAACAAGAAATGAATTGAAAACATATCTTACGAGAGAATGTCAAGCTGCATGGGCTTTTTATACCATTTTTCATTAGTTAGGTGCCTGCTGCTTTTGATTCACTCTTTAATTTCTTTATCTTTAGCAGATATAGAACAATAGGGCCTTTTCTTTATCCTCTGAGAGTTTGCAGAGCTCTTTAATTTATTCAGATGGGTTATTGTCTATGTTGCTACTGCAAAAGAAATTTTGGTTGCTTTTGCCTATCTGGATCAGTATTTAATTATTGCTGAACTCAGCGGAGGGACATCTGTGTGCTGAAGGAAGTAATTGACTGGAGCATAGAATAGTTGTCCAGAGGAAGTCGTTGCAGAGATCCCACTGAACCTGCTTTTAAATGGCTCGGCCAGACTGTTGAAGCTATGTGACTACAAGAAGCAATGTTGCATTATCCCAGGAAAGGACCAGGCAACCTAGCCAGCCTCCCAACTCTACCTTTTTTTTATGATACAACTCAGTCTATACCAGACACTTACATAGATTATTGCCTGACCCAATCTGAAAGCATGTCTGAATTTGGTGACAAACTGTGGTAATGACTTGGTTTTAGCAGTTTCCATCCTTGTTACAAACCCTTTTTTTCCTATAGTCAAGAAGAGAGCTTTCCAAGGTGCAGACTGCAGTCCAAGCCTGCATAATTCCCCCTTGATACTCAGCACCTGGTAAGCATGCATAATCTTCATTTGCCCGCATGGTAGCATCTGTAGCATACCTCTCCTAATCTCTGCATTACCTAGGAAACAATAGTATCACTAACTGCTTACCTGGGTCCAGGGCCTTTGAGAAAACTCCCACTGAAGTCAACATAAAAAACCCAACAACCCTGATTTCAGTAGATCTGTGGAAGGTTGCAAAGATACCAACAATCCAGACCTCTGTGTCATTCACCAAAAGTGGAATCAGGAGGAGCATGCACTTTGCAGCAAACTGTTTCAATTGCACATATTGCTTTTGATTTCTAGGAATTTTTTTCTATGTATTTGTGCTTTTAAATCTCCAGGTATCTAATAACAGGAAAAGGAAATCATTCAGACTGGTAATACACACACTTCATCTTCTTAGGGAGATGAACTATAGTCATTTCTACTTTTATGGATTAGCTCAACAAGCATTGTATTTAAATGTTACCTCAGGTTAAGTAGAGCTAATATTCTAGCAGTTCCAATGATGATTTCCCTCTTCACTTTAGACCTGTGACAGCAACAGCGTTTGAGCTACAGCCGGCTATGTTCTTTTTAGCATTTTGATCAGATAATAATTGGCAATTTACACAACAACGGACATCAGCTCTGGGCATGCAGTTCTGGTCGTGTTGGTTTGGTCAGAGGAAATAGGGCAATATAATACTAATATTCAGTGGACTGAGCAAGCTGTACTTCCAGACCTGTCAATGGGATGTGTCAAAATTAGTTAGCCCTTTAAGTCTTCAAGCGAAGAGGTAACTACTTAAAAAAGGAGCGCTTCCATCCTTCCTTTTTTTAAAATAAAAAACAGGGCCAATAAAGAACTTCAAAGCTCAACACTCAAGTCAAAACATGCTTATTTTGGAATCATAAAAACGGAGGTTTTAGTAAACGACTGTTTTCACATAGCTCTGAAGGTAAAGAATTAAAAACCACCTAGCCAAGTAGGAAAACATGCAATTTCTTCTAACAAGAGTAAAAGAGACCAGAGTATTATCCTCCTTCTGTATGTATGGGCAGAGCCAGATCGACACAGGAGATTACTACAAGACAATCTGCCACATTAATAAAGCCTTTATACAGCAGACCCTAACTTCTTAAGAAGCACAACCACCTCTAAGGTCAGATGTTCACTCATCTTCCAGATGCTTATGTCTCTTGCAGCATTTTTAATTCATGCCACGGAAGCCTCTGTTTTATATTTTTTCCCTGAACCTTGACACAAGTTCAAAATGAAGGATCTGTTAACTTCAGTTTCTTACTTCCCTCCATCTGTTTGGGTCACAAAATGAATGGTTCTCCACTAACAAGTACAGTGAAGATCTATGTTATGATAAAAATAGAAGTGTGAGATGAGACTCAGGTCCCTATTTTCCATGAGCTGCTGCAAGATTTCAGTTATTGTCATGACACACACTAAGGATTCAATAATTACAAAAACCCAAATGGCAATATACCAAACTATTCCAATCCTCATTAATATTCAGTCGCTAGTAAACATGCATAAATACCCACTTGTCCAGAGGGCACTAGTTAGGCAAGCAATCAAAAAATCTCCAAGAAGACAACCATTCTTTCTCTCATCAACTTTACCCTGAATTTCTCAAAAATGACACTGCTTTGCATACGAGGGGATAACAACACTAAATTCATTCATTTTCTTAAACAGCTATTTAATTTGTTGCCAGTCATTAAAAAAAAAGAAGGTTCGAAAGAGAGTGTGCACAGCAAGACAGAAACTCATCTCCTAGAAGTCTGGCACCACCATCACCACCACCACAAAACAGCCCTCTACTGAAGCCTAACTTCACCTCCTTTCACATGATTTTGATTACTTTTTACAGGTGCAAACAACAGAGCAAATTCTGCTTGGCTGTCACAGAAGTCTACAGCATAGAAGCTGGGCAAAAGGCATTTTCCTGCACAGTTTGCATAGGCACTGCAACAGTTGGAGTGGAGGGACTTATCCACCAGCTAATCTGCCTGGGGTATTCATTTCCTTCCAGAGGCAAAAATCTAAAACTCCAGTCCCTATGTATACTAGACAGCCCAGGTGCATGTGCACTCTCACCTTTCAGCATCAAATAGACAGGCGAGTTTATGTAGGACACAGAGCTGTTTCCGTAGTTTGAGTGGCTTCCCCAACTCTTCAGAAAATGGTGAAAGCACAAGCCAGACCTCACTTTTTTCCTCTTCTAGGAACACTTATTTCCTAGGTTGGCAGGCACTCCTTCCCAGCAGGTCTTGGCTCTGCCTATAATCCCCAGGAAGTCTCTGGGAACCACAGTTCCCAGAAGTCCTTTGTTCCAAACTAACCCAGATCTGAGCCGTGACTGATCCAACTCCTGATAACGCGGGCACATCCCTTGTGATAGTTTTAGAAATCAATTTTCCTGTGTTCACTGGCAGGTTGACTTTTTTGTGAGGAGCTATTTAGTTGTGCGTTCCTCTTTTCTAAGAGGATGTCATGGGTTTTAGGATGTTGTTACTCAGGACGACCAGTTTGATTTGGTGTGCTTGTCAAAAAAAAATCATCCTCGGAGAGGAATTAAGGCAAGGGTCAAAGGAGAGTTTATGTAGGACACAACATCCTTAAATAAGTGTAATTTGAAAAATAATGCAATCTATTCCTAAACGTTAGTGTGATGTTCTTCCTCCTCTCCCCCCAACCTTTTCTTTATTGTTTTATTTTTGTTTTGTTTTTTTATATACTTTTTTTTCTTTTCACTGACCGCTACTAGCAATGTTTTATTTTATTTGGCAAAATATCAACCCCTGTGCAAGCCTAGCTTTACCTACTTTTACATTGAACAGACAAGAATAAATTAATAAATTCTGGTTACAGTTGGGGGTGATAGCTGACTTATGAAGACTGAATTATCTTAGAACAGCTGAACTAAATTTTGTGAAAACTTGAGGAAGAGTATGTTTTGTAACAAAGCTGATATATTTCCAGTTTACAAAGACTGAATACAGTTTAAATGTAATGTTTTCCTGCTGGAAATGAAGCCTTTGACACGTTTTGCTATAAAAAGCTATTTTGCACGCATGGTATAAGTAAAAAAGAAAAGTAAGTAGCGGAAAGCAAGAGAGGCGCACATTCTGGTGTATTTTTATGTAGGTGGCAACAGTCACAGGGAGTCCTTTGATGGCCTGAATCTAGAGCACTGCATATCACAAAACCAACACTACATACTTGGACATCACCGATCACAGAACCTGGAGCAAGTGAGGTTTGGCCTCCTTCTGCCCAGCACTGCAGTACAACGTAGTATGGCTAGTAGCATGTGTGGAAAAATGGATATATCTGTTCCTGCACTTTGTCCTGTTATTCCTCTGCATTTTTCAGTCAACCTTGAATTAGTTCTTGATCTGCCGCAAGTTTTAAAATATACAAAACTCTTCTTATATATAAGAATGAAGTATGATTTTGACCTTGCATGACAAACACTTATAAATTTGAGTTATCCTTAAATCAGGTCACTTTATGCTTTACATTACCAAAGGAAGTGCTAACCTTCAGCATGAAGGTTGTTCTCAGTGTTAAAGACTCGATGCTTGTGTAGTCAAATTCTCTGAACTTACTACGTGGCATCATAGTTTATAGTCCACAGAGACAAATGAAAGGAAAGTATATGCTTAAGTTCCTCAGAGCTTCAAGATTCAAGCTAACGTTTCCCTTTCCATATTCAAAAACTAACATCAAGGAAACCTATTATATGTTGTTTATTTTGAAAAAAGAAAACTCACATTAAGAAAAGGTTTTGAAATGCCATCTTTCTGAGAATGCACATGCATGAACAAATCAATAAAAACCCAACATCCTCCTTTTTTGTAATTCAATAGCAATAATATTAAAATTGCCTTTAAATGTCAAGGATGTTGGAAAAATTAAAGATGAAATTACGACAGCACTTCCCCTGTGAAATAGTAATTCTTTTAGTAATCCTGTAAACAAAAGCTCTTATATAATTCTGCTCATCTGTTATAAAAGTACTTTATGACAAAGATGTCTCTGTGATAAGAATTAATTAAGGAAACCATCTGGTTTGAAAAGAACTTTTCTAAAGTGTATTTATATATAAAAAAGGTTTTTCTCATTAAAGGCATTAGAATTTGAATTAAACAGGATCTTATTTCAATGGTGAGTTAGGTGTGTGGGTGTAATACTGTATTTCTGGTGGCTGCATGGATTTAAAAAGGAGGGCGCTCTGCTTTGCTTGTTTGTTTATGTCTTTATTTTTGGTTCCCCACGTACCCCTGAAGAAAATAACTGCTTGCATTTGTGTAAGTGTGCATTTCTTAGTGGTGGCAGAGGACAGAACCAGGAGCAATGGCCTCAAGCTGCAGGGAAGTTTAACTTAGATATTAGAAAAAACTTCTCACTAGAAGGAACAGGTTACCCAGAGAGATTGTGAAGTCTCCATCCTTGGAGGTTTTTAAGACCCGGCTGGACAAAACTTTTCCTGGGATGGTATATTTGGGAATGGTCCTGCTTTGGGTTGGACTAGATGACCTCCTGAGAAGGTCCCTTCCAATCCTAACTATGATTCTATATTTATGTTAAATGTACAGCTCCATATCAAATCCAGGTTGTTCATGCTTGCATCTACCCAAGTATTTGTATGCCACAGGGCTGAAACCCCTGTTACCCCTGGTGGCCGGGCCGTCCCTGGGGAGGGGTGAATCGTGGTGACTGCTCCAGGCCTTGTGCTTTGGGGGGCCCCGCGGAGTGGGGCAGAGCAGCGGTTCTATGTCCAGCCACTTGCTACCCACCCCCCCGGCTGCCGATGCAGCTTATTTGGGTCCAGGTCCCATGGGATCAGAGCGGGGGGTGGGGCTCCACATGGGCTGATTTGCCCCGGGCCCCCTACCCTGCTTGGGTCAGCTCTGCCTGGTGGTTATGAAATATTTGTTTATTGACAGGATAGCACACAGGCATTTGCTGAAAGGGCCTGAAATGATCAGGTCCCATTTGAAAATTGCATCAATGAATACAAAATGTATCACAATTGCATTACACTCTCATCATCAGGAGTCCTTAGTAGTCGAGGATGATTGGCAGTGGAGGTTGCTGATTTGAGCATGCTCACTGTACATATATCTCTGCAGACCTTTGTGCATTAAACACCTTGTTCAGATCATTCCCAGCACTACTCAGTGCTGCTGTTGTTTCTACTTCTTTTGTCCTGTGCCCTTCCCCTGCCCAACAGTGCACCGATGCTGTTGTAAAAGGTTAAAATTACTGTCTGCTGATAAAATGAGATACTACTGACACTAAACACACTGCATTTCTACAGCACTTCCCTTTGCGTGCACTAAAGTAGTGGTTTTCAAACTACAGACCATCGGTCGCTTGCAGAGAGCCTGAGTGGTCACCTAAACATGGGGCGGGTGGGGAAGAAGCTATTCCAGTCTCTGTGAATTATTTTTATTTCAAAGGCAGCAAATTCAGCTCAATGAACATTTTAGATTCACAGACTCCTGTTACAAGATGTGTCACTTAGAAAGGGTCTCCTCTTCCTTTGGTGTACTTTCTCTGGGTTGCATCAAACTCTGACTTTTACATCTGATATTCAGCTGTAAGGCCTGGATGTTTCTCAAGCACACCTCCCACTGAAAACAATGGGAGTTCTATGGCTGGAGTGGCTGTAAGTGGATTCACAAAGAGGAATCAATCATTGCAAGGGAAAGCTATGCCATAATATTCCCTCAGCTATAAAGATGCTGTAGTGGAAATGAGCTGGCATTTTCCAAGTCATCATTAATGCAAGCCAGAATCTGAATCCCTTTTCTGGTTTGGCCATTCCACATATATTTATTCTGAAATTAGGAAAAGGTACGTTGAAGCAGCAGTATATGAAGTGAATGACCAGAACAACTTAAATAGAGAAATACAATCATTTTGATGTATTAGGTTTCAAAATACTGTACCTTCGGCAGTACCTCACATAAGGATGTTACTGCACATTAATTTTGAGAGCGTTAGGATCTGCCCACCACTATTTCAGCAGTAAATGCCATGGCAATAAAGAATAATCGCTGCAGTAGTCATGCTGCTATAGTTAGAGCTCCGTTGGAGTTTCCATTCTGAGTTATAAATGCTCTTTTTGAAGGATTTGTGACTTAGTACTTTTAAATTCACATTGGGCTGCAACTTCGCTTGGGAAAGGAGTATTAAAAATATTTAAATTGCTTTATGTTTTTGTTTGACTTTTTAGGCATGTTGACTGACTAAAACCGGATGAATTCCTGAAACAAAGACCTGGTCTAGGCATAGGTTTTGCTTTAACCTTTTTGATTAGGGGGTATATTTATGCCAACATAATAATGTGATGTTCCCCCCTCAGCATACAGAGGTAGTAGTGGGAAAGCAGTTATGCTAGGATAGATTTTTCCCGTCACTTTAGTAAAATAAATTAGCTTTGCCCTGGCATCTTTACCATAGTATTCCTACACCCTTAAGGAATTTCAGTGCTAGACATATATATGTTTCTAAAAATATATATTGTTCAAGCAATCAAAATTATGTGCTGGCCCAAGGATTTCATCCTTTATTGCTCAAAGAAAAAGAGCAACCTGTTTTTTTTCCACTGAGACAAGTATGCCATTATGTTTTGAGTGGTTAACTCTTTACGTGCTTTTGAGAGATCCTTGCTCTTGGATTATTGCCTTTGTTCTGTTCATTAATTATCATTTACTTCTTGAGTCATGAACCTGAAGCCAAATATGCATAAGCGGTAACCCCTTCACCCAATAGGTACTTCACTGGTTCCAGCCACACCTCATAAAGGATCCCAGGAGCAACTTGCAGTTGATGGCTGTGCATCACTAGCCTGGAAATACACATTGGAGGTAGCACTCAAGGAGTTAATTTTCTCAAGCACAATAAAATAAACAAGATAAGGGGCTTCTGCCTCAGAGTTTATGCAAAAGAAAAGTCAGAGATTTCAAAAACACAGTGTAATTATGAGGAACAGTCCAGACGTGCCAGCGAGTAATGAGAACAAAAGCTGAAAAGACTCTAATCTTCAGTAAATTGCACCAAAAATAGGAAAAGAATAATATCATTATTGGATGAACAAGACTAACTTCAGTGCAAAGCTTGTCAGATCTAATACAGTCAACTGTAAAACTGATGTAGGGAATCATGACCCTACATCTATGCTGCCACACTAGACTTCTCCCACCCAAAAGAACATAATTAATTTCAGCTGGAGGACGTTCTCCATTTCTGTAATTAATAACATGTGCATTCGCTGCACTAATCCTCTGTTGTGGAAAAGGTGTACAGGGTTATTAGTGAAAACAAATGAAACCATTCCCCAACCCCCTCAAAATTAGCTGTAATCAGTTGCAATCAATGTTTACAAATCAGGATGGCATCAAGGATTTTTTCATTGTATGGGTACCTCCTCTCCAAAAGAAAAGAACCCAAAAATCAATGCAAAAGTTGTATATATATTTCTGACACCAACATTTTCATGAATTTAATAAACCAAACTTTAAAAATAATTGACTGATGCATATTTTTCCTTATAAACAGTTATGGTGCACTCTGAACTGACTGAAATACTGAGAATGTCATCTTGCCTTCCTATCCTAGGGAACATACAGATGTTCCTGCTCCAGGAAAAGGTCAGAGGTGAAATCCTTGTCCATGAAGGCAACAGGAGTTTTGCCATTGACTTAAGAGCTAAGAATTTCACCCTCTACTGTAACCAACATTCAACATCCAAGAAATAGACAAGTCAGTATTTTATTTTTCTATACATAAAAGATTATTAAATGCCTGGCTCACTACATGTTATATTTGCAACAGCAAAGTGACCTCTGGATTTGTCAAGTCTTAGCAATTAATGACCACTTTGTATTAAGGCCATTAGTCTGTCATTAATGATAAGAAAATAGTCTCTGTTATTGTCCAATCCTGTGCTATTTGGAGTTGTTGAGAGTTTTGTCACTGACTTCAACTGGAGTAGCCAAAGGGTCAATTAAGTTGTCCTTCTTGGAGTGCCTATGCTTTCAGTAGTATGGATAGCAAGAAACACCCCAACTTGGGAGGGCTGGATGGCTTCTAATCCTTTTGTAATGCCAGAGAGATACAAGAGAAGTTAATATTCCCTTAGAAAACAGGAGTCAGAAGCTCTTTGGGATAGATCCAGCCCAAAAATTAGTGGACACAATTCTCATTTAATCTAGTGGAAGGTCTCTTTTGATCCATTCATTTCTAACTAGATTTTTAGAAAACCTAATAATGTAACCAATGGAATTCACATGCTGTTACTGAAGCATGACCAACTGAGAGTCACTAAACAACAAGAGCTAGGGACAGAAGTTACACATAAACTGGTTTAAGTAACCAGAAACTAGTTTAAATCTGTACCTGAACAGAAGCTCACTGCATATGAACCAGTTTCAAAATGACTGAAACTGGTTTAAGATAAACCTGGTTAAATGTAGTATCAGACTTAACTGATTTGGGTCAAACCAGTTTATGAAACTTCTGTCCCAGATCCCTTCCTGGTTCAAGTTAAAACACAGTCCCCAGCATGCTTTCTAGCCCTGGGCTGGGCTGTGTTGTCTGCTCCAGAGAGCAGGAGTGGTCCCAACCCTCTGCTCCCTAGCTGAAGCAGTGAGACCTGGCTGACAGGAGGGAGGGGAAAGCCTGGCTGGGGATGCAACCTAGCCTACAGGGGAGGAACTGTCCCCTCAGGCAAACCCTGGCTAGGGTCTGGGACCTGGGAGGGGGGTTAAACACCCCTTCCTCCACTCAAACTTACTTCAGGCTGTGACTGTGAACTACAAATCACAGAGGCATCTGGAAGCAGGAAGAGGAAGTAATGAGCAACCTTGCAGAGTCCTGCTGCTGTCCTCCTGGACTGCAAATCCCAGAGACATTGGGGGGCAGTAGGAAAAGGAAGTGAACACAGCCAGAGAGTTGTGCTCTAGCACACCCTGGCTTCTGGCCTGAGCCACTGCAGGGGCATGTGGCTGCATTTCCTGAATCAAAGGTAAGTGTCTGTTCACTTCTGTTTTGATTTAATCTGTGCAGCTTAGACTAACCTGCACTGACTGAATCTATTTAGCCTTGGCCTTTTTGACTGTCTGTATACATCCAAGGGGAACAGAGGGTTGTCAAGCTTCTTCAAACAAGCTCAGGCTTTTTTTTTTTAATAGATGGTGGTCAAAGAGTTTAATACCCGTAGGCTGACCTACTGCATGGCCTATACCTAAAGTATTAGACTATTGTATAAATCACAAGAGGTCATAAGAGTCTCACAACTAAATAACAGGCAAAATACATAGCAAACAAAATGAACAGCTATATACAGTGGTGGTTCACTCTCTGTGCTGGATGGCCTTGGTTCCCCTCCTTCAGGGACCCTTGGCTGCTCTGAAATCTTTCCTTTTGTATTCTTTCTCTCTTCTGATGACTCTTCATTCCTGGGTACTATTGATTGGTCTCCTTGTGGTTGTCTTACTGTTCACATTCTGTCATGTCAGCATAGTCCTGTGTTCCAACAAACCCATCACATGCACACATTTTAATTTTGGCATTTACTAGTCTCCTAATTTGGTTTTACCACCAAAATTTGAAATCCCAAAGGCTCTGTAGTTGGTCAGTGTGACCTGGACAACATTGTATAGTCCCTTATCTCATGTTATGGAACAATGTGATACATGTCTTCAATTTCCCAGCCTGTGTGTCCGCTGGCTTCAGACATAGTGGGCCTTGAAGGAAACTTTGTCACAAGCATGTTTTTAGAAATCAATTTACCCTTGCGATTGCCCTGGACCATTGTTCTAATACAATATCTACTTACCTATAAGCCAATTCTCAAAGACAAACCTTTAAATATCATTTTCTAGCCATCAGCTGGCAGGCAGCCCCCACACTGTAGCATACTCATGCCCAGCCAGCTCCAGTCACTGTCTGCACATGCACTGAGGTTGCATAAATTACTCCACCATAAGATAGTATGTCCTGGACAATACTATCCTACAGCAGAGTTAATTTACTGTGCCCTCAAATGGGCAAAGACAGTGTAGACAGTGATGCTTTACTGAAGAGCTAATTAGTCAACTCCTCAGAAAAGCACACATGTAGATGCACCTAAAACATAGGGACACTGTTGCTAACGGGCTGAATTTCATTGGACCTACTAATGTAGCTACTTGAATATAGACACAAAGAAAGATTAGTGTGTGACAATTTAAATAAAACAGGTTTTCCCTTTCTAATATGAGTAGAAGGCAGAGGGGTCTACAAGATATTGCTCTCTTAAATAAGTTATCAGTAAGACCTCATTTGGTCTTGTACAAGTCTGTAGAAGACAAGTTGGTCTATTCGGCAGTACACTGGATTAGGTGGAGGAAACAAATAAGGAACACTCATTTTCACCCTAAGGTAAGAAAATGTAGTTTATATGAACTAGTTTTATTGAGTTCCATTATTCTGATTCAAATATTAATGTTGGCAGCCACAGAGTTAGAGAAGCATCATGCACGAAAAGTGCCTGTCTATTTCCTTGTAAAGTTCATCCTCAAGGAAAGAACTGATTTTCTATGAACCATTAGTTAGTCAAGTAAAGTTCAATGTCCCCCTCTCGCCCATCCCATCAGAGCTGAGGAAAGACCAGGACTGACATTCTGTGTTCAGTACCCTTTAACATATTTTTTTGATCCATTTTAAGATCTGGAAACAAAAAGTACAAGCATTCAGTCTACTCCCTAGAACCCGACAGCCAATACCTGGTGGATCAGCTTTGAAAGTACTCATCTAAAATATTCCCAGTTTCCCCCCTCTCATATTATACCTGGTATTGTGCATGCAGAATAAATGAAGCTACAATGGAGTATGCAACGGTTGTCCTCTGAGGCATCCTCATATTTTCCCATGGGTAAATAACATGGAAACAGAGTAATGAAAATAATGGATTTTTCAGTAGAGTGACAGAGCCAAGAAGAAAAATTTCAGTTTGGGTTGACATCAAACAAAAAGAATTGTTTTATTCTTGGATTATTATTTCTTCTTTCATGTGGTTTTTTTTTCCCCCCAATTAAGGCAATTTTAAAATTACATTTTGAACTGGCAACACAGAGTGTTTTGACATTTTTAAAACTCCCCCTTCCCATTATGTAAACAACAGCCTTTAGCTGTATTGCACCCAAACGTATGTTTTGTGTCAGTCTCTCCAAGACTTTGTTTTTTTCAGTAGGGGTTGGAGATGGGAGAGGGGAAGGGGAGGAGGGGAGGGGAGAGAAGGAGTTAATTCTTTAAAAAACCATAAAAAAAAACTCATCCCAAGTCTCAAATTTGTGCCACAAACGTTTGTGCTCTACCTCACCATACTATTTTATAGTGCATACATGGTGCATATGTAAATATCTAAACACCATATGTCGGTAGCTATATATAGATACACCTGAAGAATCTATCATACCATATAAGCAAGATTCTGAATTCTGCACTGAATTCACAGGTACAAATCTACTGTGACTTGATTCTAATCAATTATTTTTAATTAAATGCAGTTCTGGTGTGTGAGGGGCTCTCCACCTGCAGATAAAGTGACGGATTTGTGCCTACAATCCTGGCACATTTGAATTCCACTTCCTCAGGAAAGAGAGCATGAGAAAGAGAGAACCTGCCTTGAATTTCATTGAAAACAATGGGTTCCTCTAAAACACAAACTCCCTCCCTGCAAGAAATATGGCATTTCAAAGCTTCAGGGCTCTTTTCCCCGAGACCAGGGCAGAAGTTCCTGATAAATGTGCTGTTCACTTATAGAAACCAATGATAAATGGCCTTACATTGGTTCTGAGTTATTTCATAAAACTATAAAATTAAAAGGAGCCTCCTAAATAAGATGAAAGTACTTGTAAACAGTCTGTTTTCATGGCACTCATGTGTAAGCCTCTTTTCATTGCCTTGTTTATATGCATTC
Source organism: Gavialis gangeticus (assembly GCF_001723915.1). NCBI lineage: Eukaryota > Metazoa > Chordata > Crocodylia > Gavialidae > Gavialis > Gavialis gangeticus. Next base: position 13,608,958 of record NW_017728998.1, on the reverse strand, counting down.
TGTATATGGCAATCCATCAACAAATGTTAAATATAAAGACTTCAGAATAAGAACAGCAGCAAGCTGTTTATCTGAGATTCAAACTTTGGCAAATAAGCCCCGCTAGGCATCTCTTGGAAAAGCTTTCTGAATTACTTCTGTTTTCTTGCTTGGGATGAAAAGCCACCTATTGGCTGCCAATATTTATGTATTTTTACATTTGGACAATCCGTAGCTGATTTCATAAGCACAACTGGTGCAGGAGAAAGAACAGATTTGTGTGCCCAGAACAAATAAAACACACATTTTAAGTACCGACAGTCTTTTTTTTATATATATATATATATACCCTGCTGCAAAACTTTGCTGAGGAAGGAGAATGTCAGAAATGTTATAAAGTTTTCTTGCACCAAGTTTTCTTCCTCCACCGAGGAGACTGGAAAGAATGCTGAGTCCATGGATCCCTGCTTGAACCCTACAATCGTCAATAGAATAGGATTGACTGCATGCTAATCGGTGGTCTCCACAGCACGCACATCTCTGAGAATCATTGCAATTGGCTGCTTCCCATTATAGCTCTTCAGCAAAAGCCTACGGAAAGCATATATGACCAGACATTTTGCTTGACTTCTGAAGAAATCAGAAAAGAAAAAATACACAATGAAAGTCAACATGAAACCAAATTTCCATTTTGATTTCCCTTTCATGTTAATTACTCTAGCTTTAGGCATGCTAGGCAGGTGTATTCAAAATTGTCCCATGCCTGACTGAAGGCTTGCCCTGCAGGCCTTATTCAGGGGAACAGTCCTTAATTGTCGAGTTTTTGATTTGAAAAGGCAACTTGCATCAGTAAAAGTTGAATGGATCAGTTCCTAAATTGGCATTCTCATAATTTCTTCTTGTCTATTGGTCAGCTGATTTTTGTTAAGTATTTGAGTTGAATATAGGCCTGTATTAGTAATAAACAATCAAAGTATTTGTGTCTTTCATATGAAACATTTTGTTGGAAATGCACTTATCAGCACTACCTTTATCACATCTTAGCAATACTATTTAGATTATGTTGCATACCCTGGACAGCACATTACATTATATCAGATTCTTAGAGAAGCTGTTTCATAATAAATTGATGGCAGGTGAATATCCTGCTTAACATAAAGACTTATCACTTGGTATTAAAATGAATTCTGCAATCCAGATCTAATTGTTATAGATTGATTTACTACATTTAAATCGTTTATGCTGTGGGAAGGCAGATATAGAAAGAATCCTGAAACTGCAATATGATTATGGATTTTCCATACTGATATCTGTTTTATGGATCTTCTCAAAGGCTGCTTTTCCAAGAGTGACAAAGCTTATGTACAATAAGATTATATTTTCTCTCTCAAATGCTGCAGTACAATTTATCATTTGCTGCATCATATTATCACAGCCCAAGGTAACTCTAGTTCTGAAGATGAATGGAAATTGTGCTTTCATTCTTTCCAATTAAGACAAATAACCTATGTGCTCCTGTAATTTTACATTTTCCAGCTATATTCACAATTTAAAATGTGAAAGCCACCTCTCTGAAATTACAGATTATCCTGCATTATATAGATGGATTATTTTTGCCTGGCTCCTGTTGTTTCATGTCTTCTACATACTCAATTGCTTTTGAAAATTGTAAATTGCATTTGCTTTCTCTGGTAGTGAAGCTGTTTCCCCCTCCACACAAATGAATAGAACAACTTCCTAATGAACAAAAGAATGCTGTATTTAGATACATAATTAACTTGTTGTGTTCATAATTAATTTACTGTATTCTTCCTGCATGAAGCATCATCGCTTTATGAGGATGGGATGCTGGATTGGCCATGTATTTGCTACAACCCCTATATCAGTTACCTCGGGCAAATGGAAACCCCGCAAAAGTACATCAGAACAGTCCCAGATTGCTCTAGGCACATAGCTGGCAAACATACATAAAGTGACATACAACAGATTTGCAGGTAAACCCTAAAGCTTCTTGATTTGATTGATGCAATGGGGATGTCTGGAGTCCTGTGTCCAATTTTGGGTCCCGCACAACAGAAAGGGTGTAGACAAAGTGGGGAGAGTCCAGCAGACAGCATCAAAAATGGAGGTAGGGGAACACATGATTTATGAGGAGAGGCTGAGGAAACTGGGTTTATTTAGTCTGGAGAAGAGAACACTGAGGGGGGATTTAATAGCAGCCTTCAACTACCTGAACTACGCAAAAAGAGCTACACTCTTCTCAGCATTGGTAGATGACAGCAAGGAGCAATGTTTTCAAGGTGCAACAAGAGAAGTTTAGGTTGTGTATTAGGAAAATCTCTCTCATGCGGAGGGTAGTAAAACACTGGAACAGGTTATCCAGAGAGGTGGTGGAAGCTCCATCCTTGGAGGTTTTTAAGACACAGCTCGACAAAGCTTTGGTGGGACTAATCTAGTTAGGGCTGGTCCTCCTTTGAACAGGGGATTGGACTAGATGACCACCTGAAGTCCTTTCCAACCCTAATTTTCTATGATTCTTTTAAGAAGCCTTCAATCTGGGGGGAATTTCAGCAAGAAAGGGTTGTTTTTTTTAAATTCAGTATTGAGATGAAACCACATCTGAGAAGAAACACAATAATTGTTATGACTTCAGTTACCACCTGTAAGAGTTTATAGACAGAAAATGTAGTGAAGCCGAGATACTGAAGATTACAATTTGATATGTCAAAGGCACGATCCCCATGACTACTACTCATATTGGAATTACACTCTCATGACTTTTGCAAGAATACGTTACAACATCAAATGTAAAGCAGGTCTTTTTTGTAAAGAACAAGCATATACGATGAGGGAAATCAATAATAGCAATTATCATTAGCACTACACATTTGAGAGCGGCCATTTCTGTTGAAAGAGTTCTTTTACATTAACTCTGGAAACATTCAGCTGGTAAGCACTTTTGCACATGTTTAAAGTGAATCGATCAACTTTGTGGATTAGGAAAGGAACACACAATGAGTTAGATAAACGCTGATGACCAAAGGCATTTTTTGTGCTTTCACAGGATGAAAAAAAAATCAACTAATTTAGGGCCCAATCCTGTCAAACTGTTCAAATTAATTTTGCACAAGATTTTGGGCATCAAAATACCCCCACAGGTTTCTAGTGGAGTTCACAAAAGTGCTAAACTCCCACTGAAAGTGAATGGAGGTTAGATGCCTGGCTCAGACACTTGTGTATCCCCCTCAAAGCTATTTGAATCTAAATACACCCTTGTAAATATGAGCTGGCATACTTTGAGCTTCACAGGATACATCAGAAGCTTCTAGGATTAGGCCCTACATGTTAATACAGAAATATCTGTAAAAATAATCCATGACTCCAGCTGATCAGATTGCTCCCCCGTGTGCACACTAACAATGCTTTGATACGACAGAGTACATTTCCTTAGACCCATACACTGAATTACGCTGTCTGTTCAATGTAGGTATTACATTTAACTTCAGCTGATTTGAGACACCTCACTCTTTAATCGGGAAGCACTTGGCTTTTCTCATAAATGGGTAATTTTCAGCTTGAAGAAACACTTCCACCTTCAGGGAACAATGTATTCTCCTCTCCCAATGGCTTTCAATTTTATTTACTTTGTCAAGTAGCCAACAAGAACATGTTGCGATACAGTACTAGACTTCTCAGGTTGAAAGCATACGTTTTTACTAAGTGCAAGCTCTCTGCTTGCTATGGAAGTGCCGTGCAGCATAATTGATCTAATTTATGTTCAAAACATAGATAACACTATAAAAATAATGTCTTACAGAAAAAAATAGGATTGCAGCAAATTGTGCTCAGTACATTTGAACTCTAAGAAGCCTCTGTTAGATCACCTAATAAATCTAACCATATCTTCATTTGCTCATTAGGTACTCAGTTTAAAAGAAAAAAAAATCAATAAATGTTCCTGTTTCATGTTTGAAGAACAGCGTTGAGCCATCTGAGGTCTGGAGTGCCTTCAAGTGAATGACATGCTCAGATGAAGTGCAGAACCTCAATATCACCTCCACTCATTTTGAACATCAGTCACTGGATTCTGAATTTCGACAATATCAGAATTAAAATGGAGAGGAGAAAGTAGAGACTCTGTCAACTGTGGCACTGCTACATTTCTGCATCAAAAAGAAAAAGCACTCCATCCAGTCCTTCAGTTCTTCAAATCAAACTCCTTTTAACAAGATCAAGTTAATAAAAGTCCTAATAAAATACTTCATTTTGGATTCTACAGATGTTTGACAGGCATTAAGGTTGCAGATCGATTAAACAGACTAGATAGGACACTTACACTAGATAGGTGAGGTAGATGGCATCATTTAAAATACAGTATTTTAAATACACGTGGGGGTGTGTGTGTGTGTATTTGTGTGTGTGTGTGTGTGTGTATATATGTATATGTATGTATGTATATGTATGCATGTGTATATATATATATATATAAGAGTGGAGTAAATGGTTAAAATGATTAGGGCTGCACATTCATAACAGTACAGACCAAGGAGGTAACAGCACTTTGGAATCCTTCCACACGTGTGAGGCTATGTGATGGTAAAGAAAGGTATTAACAAACTTCCAAGTTCCTAGACACACACTGGTTAGGGTCCAGGAAAGGGTATCATACAGCAGTGAGGTCTTGGAAGGGATGATCAAGGAGAAAAAGCTAAGCTAGGTAAATATGTATGGTGAGTGTCAAAAGTGGCTTTTATAAAAGTTGGAATAGTGTCACTACTAAAAGGATTCTTTAGTATGGTTCAGAGAAAGCAACTTAGGATGAGATTACACATTAGAGTTAGCAAATGTTAAGTCTAAGGACTGCTGGTCTGTGTTAAGGTTAACTAGTGCTAGTGATCAGCGTTGCCTCTAAGCTGTGTGGTGGGAACTTCCGGTGCCACTTGCATCTCTCCCTCCATCCCCAAATCACCCTGCTGCCCCACTTCAGCCCGCAGATCTCCTTTCCACCCCATGATCAGCCCCTTCACTCCCAAATTGCTCCCTCACTCCCCGATTGCCTTCTTCACCCCTGGATCACTGCTCTGCAACCCCAATCAGCCCAAGAGCAGCTGTGGTGGCAACAGCTGGGGGGGGGGAAGGGCAGTCCCCTTCTCTCCTTGCTTCTGGGCTCCCTGAATCCCATGCCTTCCCTAAACACCTGGCTCCAGCCCCCAACCAGGGCACTGGAGGGACCATATATGCTGGAAAAATTACAGAGAGCAAAATCCTGAAGCAGGTGCTCCAGGCATTCAAGTGAGGCAGCTGTGAAAGGTAAAAATTCCTTAAGTGCCATAATACCTGTTCATCTACCAATGCTCATCAGAGGGGCCATTAATCTAGGGAAACTTTTTGCTGGATACAAATGTCTGTGCCTTTCGTTCTCTAGTCCACATGTTCCGGATGCGACAGATTTATGCAACTAGCAGCTTTTAGTGTTGCTGGGGCTAGGACTGGCTTGGAGAATCCAAGAGCTGCATCTGCTGCTTGATACCCTCTCTCTCTTCAGCACTGAATTTTGGCAATAGAGAGAATCAAGACTATACTAACTCTTTCCTCCCAACTGGGCCCAGTAAGAAGTGGAGCTTAGATTTAAGGTACTTGTATTCACTATGCAAATTTTTGTTCCTTTGTTGTTTCAGTGATTTACACACACTTGTAGTAGAAAGTTCAAGGGAGAAACAACATTTTGTATATGTATTTTTCAACTAATGCCACCTTGGGCTCCTGAATTCTACCTAGTCATTGCAGTTCCATCTCAGCTGTTGATACCAGAACAAATCACTGCATCAGCACTACAGTCATATGATGACTGTTATAAACAATTAAAATGCCTGCTTCTGAGAGGCAAAAAGGGAGTACTCTAACGCTTAATATTAAATCATCCCTCTAACTGGAGCAAAGCTATAAACAAAAACAATAACAACAAAGTCCTAGAGGAGCTAACAGATTCAAACTTTATCTGGCCAAGGAGAATATGCAATTATAAAGCTATCATGGCTCTAGAACCATAAATATAATTAAGAATAAAGATAAGCCGGAAAAAAATACCAATGTGAAATTTTCGTGGCTTTTATGATAAGTGAATTGGATAGAAACCAATCGGTGTATATAGCTCCCACCAAAACATTCATATGACTGCAACTCCCCATTATAGACTAAGTCCCATCAGTGGTGCATTCCTGGAGCAGTCCAGCTGCATAGACCGTGCATCTAGCCGTTGCCCGTCTAGCTGAAGGAAGTCGGAGAAGACCTTCTTGGAATTCATAGCACTCAGCAGATATTTCTAGGTACCCCCATGTGCATTGTGGCTCATATTCATATCAAAGGCTAAAAGGGAATGCAGAGAGGCTGATATAAGGAAACAATGGTAAAAAATACCCCTTTTTTTGGGAATAGCCTGCTCAGCAGCCAGACGCACTGTTAATAAGTCACAGGGGTAAAACACGCGAGTAGGTGAAAAATGTGCCTGTGAATATTGTAAAGACAGTTCCGTGTGAATAATGCATCCCTCCCAATGTGTACCTGTGCATCTGTCAAAGAGACACAGGACACATCAGCATGGAAGAAGGCCAGCATACATTAACTAACACTGTTTTATTTATTTTTAGCTTATTCCTTTAGGGCACAGCCTCCCTTTAGTTTAACTTCATGCTCCCTTAAGTACTGTGACACAGAATCCTGTCACCTTTCTCCATCTATCTCTTTATTTTTCTCAGAGGTGTGTACCCTGTGCTGCAATGCAGTAAATTCCCAATTTGTTGCTTTGCAATCTTTCCATGTCTATAACAACTGAACTCTTGTTTTCTGTCATTCACAGGGACTCCTGTCTCCAGGAAATGAGACCTATGATTCTCCCCATCTTAAATCTTTTAGTTGTTTCTCCAAATACCTTAACAGAAGTGTTGGTGCGGGCTCTTTTCCGTTACATAGCACCGTTCCCACATTTCCCTACCTGTTCATTGCCTAGAATGGCTAACATTTGTTTCAGTGTGCCTAAAATCCATAAGTACCTCTCTCCAAAATGAATGTTCTCGATCTTATAGAAATAACCCCCCTGCTTCCATTTTGCATTGCTTTTGCAATCATTGAATCATTCATCACATGTCCTAGTTATTGATGCTCTAATTATTTCATGGCCTTTCCCAACATTGTGCTAATTGCATTCGGAATTTCTTTTGCTTCTCTTGAGAGATTTTACATTGCCACCAAAATCTGTCCCTTTATTTTCTTTTGTGGAATACAGAGAAGGAAATTTTATTGAATTCCTCATTGTGGCAATGCACTGTCTAGGCTTATCCTGCTATAACAATCATTCCTCTCATTTTGCCAATTGCTTCCTTCCCATATTGCTTCTAGCACTAAAAGCTTCCAAAACTTACTTTGCTGAAAGTCAGAACCCATCATCATTTTTATTCTACTCATTCCATCTCCAGTTTGAAGTCCAACTGTTCTTTCTGCTTATCCAAAGAGGTTTGGTCCAATTGTCTATGGCACTGCTTAACTCTTAACATTGCTGTTGAATAGTTATTCAGGGACTCTCTTCTGCAATTATTTACATCTACTGTTTTTATGGATCACTTAGGCAAAGCCAATGTGGTCCTGCTCAAATTAAAAGCAGGATTCTCAAATAGCACTTTTTGGGACCATGTGCAGACATTCAGTTTCTACTGGGAGAATCAAACGTACAGATATTCAGGGGGTTTTTTCCCCAGAACAAAAATGACTGCTCCAGGAGAAAAATAACTCAAGAACAACCAGGGTTAAATGATTCCTAAGAGTGTTTCTTCCATGGTAAGGATCTCAGAGCCAGGGGCTTGTAACTCCCTGCAGCTGGGGCAGGGGGACATCATCCCTGCCCGGGATCTGGTGGCAGAGCCCTCCCCAGCAGCAGGCAGCTTCCAGGGGCAGAGAGCAATCTCCTGCCCATGGTGGCTGGCTGACCAGGAACAGATTTGCTCCTGGTCAGATGTCTACATGAGCGCTACTGTGGAGTTAGTAATCTCAAGTAAATTTGCAACTTGGATTTTCAGGTGATAAATTTACTTGCGATTAGTGAGGTTTACTGCACAGTAAGCATGTGCACATGTAGATGCACGTGCTTACTGCCCAGTAAACTATACTACTTCACAGTAAAATGTCTCATGTAGATGCATCCAGTGTGTCACACAGGCTGGACTCTATTATTCCAGCTGAACAGAAAGCACAATATGCATCAGGGAAGCACAGCCAGTGAAGCAGTCTGGAGCAGCCAATCAAGGCTTCCCTGTGTACTGCTGTCATTTGTCATTAGGCAGGCTATAGAGCCTGAAGAACATGCTGAGATATGTGCACAGGGGCCCCTCAGGGCAGCACCTCGGCATTTGAACATCTGTTCAGGGGTCTCCTGGTAAGTTTTTCTGCCAGAAGAAAAAACTGGGAAAATTACCTCAAATCATTTGAGCATGTGTATGAAACCTCAGCCCCCACTGAACAATGAGGATGTACTCCGTCAAGGGCCACAGAACAGTTACAGGAAACAAGTGGGCTTCTGTAGTATGTCCTGGGCCAAAGTAGGAAGAGATGCAAAATGAAAAGGCCTCTAGGTCCCTGCAGCCAGTTGTATGTTCAAACAACAGAACAAGTCCTGGAAGAATGGGCCTGATCTATCGTTTGGGTATGATGGTGGACTTTCTTGGGCTAGGAGACCAATGCACAGGACTTGCCATTGATTTCAGTAAGATTAGAGAGGATCAGCAACAAGTGCTCTTGAACAGCCCCCACACACTGATTTATGGCCCGTCCATTAAATGGTGTACTGTTTCATGTGCTTGCGATGGTCATCTACATGCTTTTACTTTTAGGTTGCTAGGGTATCACCAGACTCCTGCTCAGCATGCATGAAATAAGTTTATAACCTCCATCAATTTTTGGAGGACAAATATTAACCTTATGATTATTGTCTTTGCTCACATAGCCAGCAGAGCACCTAAAACAGACTGAAATAACCTAGCATTGCTCTTTTATTCTTTTTAATTGTCTGATCTTTCTACACAGTGCTGTAAATAGTGCTACTAACAATAATATGCTTACCAGGATTTGCCATCAATAAAGTCCCTTTTAATAACAACTCATTTTTTATTGAACATTAAATGAATAAAATATTTTATGCTCTCAGCCTACATGCGAGTGGGAGAGAAATTGCTAGGAGCAGAATGGACAGCGTGAGTGTCTCTGCTATTTAAGAATATCAGGGGTTCTGGGGAGGAAGCCTATTAGCAACTTCTAGTCACCAAAAAGGAGCACACACATACACACGCAGAAGGAGTTACGGAGCAAGACGATTTTGAAGCTAAATTTCTCAGCCTTATCATTTAAAGTACCAAACAACCAGTAAGCCTCCAATATCAGTACATTTCAGAGAAAGCTGGTAAAAAATAGCACAAAATGCACTTCTGCAGTAAGATTTTAAGACAACTGAAAGGATTTCAGAAGGGCGGTAGCACGATGTCAGTAACCAGATGGGACAATCAGATGGAAATGCTACTTGATGTCAGCTAGCTGTACAACTAATGACATTCCCACTTAGAAATGATGCAGTTGAATGCTGAATGACACTGGTTGTGGGCACAAGCTGGTAACACTCCATTAACTTCAGCAGAGCTATACTACTTGTCAAACGTGGTACCCTCATGGCACTAGCTGTGAACTGAGCCTATACGGCCCATTCCATTTTTTTTATTGCCTCTCGAGTTTTATCTTATAGTGCTTGGACCAGCATTTGGTTAAGCTGAGCACTGATACAGTGTTAGATACACAATGAACTGAGAATGAGGTATGGCAAATCAGAATCTGGATTCCATCTTTCTCAAAGAGGAAGATTCTTCTTTGACCTATCACAGAATAGGTTATAGAATATGGGAACAGAATACTTGTCATATTCAAGCCAATGGGAGTTTTCTCTATTACTTGATTACAAGTAGAATTAAGGGCCAGATACAAAAAGGGACCTAGGCATCAAAAGTGGGGCTTAGGTGGGATTTAGCTACTGAAGTCATCAACTGCAATACAGAAACAACTATTCAGCTGCCACCTTCATCAGTCTTTGAGTTATTGGAGTGGAGAGGGGAAGAGGGAAGGGAAAAGAGGGGGGAGGGGTGGGCATTGGATATGTGAGAAAGGGAATTCAATATTCTTGGAGCTAGAGAAAGAGGGAATGTGATTCTGTGGCTTATTGGTCAGGACATACAGCTGGGAGATAGTGGGTTTGAACCCCTCCCCTCCCCCGCATGCACATCCCATGCTTTATGCCTTTTTCATTACATTGTCATAAAACAAAAATATGGAACCAAGCCTTAATGCAGGAACTGGGAGCAGTTTCCAGATTCATGTTCCCTCTTGTACTACCCTTTGTACCAATACATCCTGAATTTTTTTTTTCTGCACCGTGATACAATTTCAAGAGGAAGGGGAGAGCGTATGACTTCCTTCCCACAATAGCTGATAGCCTGATGGCGAGGGCAGTCTCCTGGTGGGTCAGTGATGGAATTTTGAATCCAATCCACCAGAGGATGGCACTGAAACTGCATCTCCCCTTCTTTCCATCAAACAAATGGAAAAATGCGTCTTTGGGAAATCTGGAACTGACAAACAATTCTCCAGCTTTTACCACTCACCTTTTATCAAGACATAAGGGCCTTTCCTTATCTATGCAGCAGGCAGTGAAATGTCACTTTTCCAAGATTTTGTTTTTACTTGTGTGACTCACAGGTGACAGCTGCAGACACACATCAACACTAGACTAATAACTTATGGAGTCAGATAGGATTAGTCATTAAACCCTGAAAACATTATTTATCAGAGGAACCCAAACTTATTCAGACTGATTCTGTCCATTGGTAATTAAGCACAATGATAATAGGAAATAAAGGCCACTGGCTACACTGAAGATAAATGGGAGACACATACATGAACAAGGTTCAAACGGATTACGCCCTTAGACTGCAAAAAATAGGTTTCCCAGAGCAACATGCAAACCTAGCGTTTAAACTAAATAAAAATGTAGTTGAAGTAAATATGCTGTTCAAGAAGAAGCATAGAATGAAGGGGACACACTGCGGTGAATCTAAAGGGATCCATGTATCCTTAATGGTAGGAGGAGGAAAGAGAACAAAGTCTCAATTTCTCTGAAATATGCCAAATAGTTTAAATCGTTGAGAACTCTCAGGGTGCGTCCACATGTGCAGGTGCATGCACTTGCAGCTGCTCAAATAGGAGTGACACAAATCTGAACTGGGGATTTTTGGCTCAGCACACATGCCTGGACATGCACTTTGGTGTGGAGCAAGTGTGCCAGTTGGGGCAAAATAACCCTGGCCAGCTCCTCCCAGATCTGTAGTCAGGCTGGCCCCGGCAGTATAAAAGTCTGCCCTGGTGAGCAGCTCAGGTCTACTTGCCCTCAAGAGCTTCTGAGGCCACTTGGTATCTAGGGACATTACCCGTTGTGCCAGCTGTATGGCTGAAGCAGCCCTAACCTTGAGTGGCCCCTGTACCCTCTATCCACTGCAGCAGTCTGGCAGTGGGGGCTGCTGCCTGGCTGTGACCTGCTGCCACCTGTGATAGCAGGATCTGTGGCCCCAAGGCTGCACCCCTGCCAGACCCAGATGGGGTGCCTCTGCTCTGCCATCTGGGCAGCTATCACTCAGAAGATGTGCTCCTTGTAGTGGCCTGCTTTGAACCGTCAAAGTGTGTCCTCTTGACCCCAAATGGCCAAGAGGTCAGCCACCTCATCCGCTCTCCAGCTGGGTCCTCAGTGCTGGCCCTGTACAGGCTCCTCTACATGGGTCTCACAACTTGTCTCACTAGCAGGGATCCTGGTGTTCCCTGTTTATGAACTGCAAATTCTTTGATGAGAAACCCAAATTCCACCATTAAAATGAAACACCACTATATATAGAAAGCGCAATGTTTTATTGATATATTTACAAGTATAAAGCAATTTGGAGGGAGGGCTGGGGGAATTGGTGGGTAGGTATAGGATTTGTGGCGGTGAGGTTTGGGGGGCATGGGGCTTGTGCAGGGGTTTGTGGCTGGGTATGTAGGTGAGGGGTTTCTGAAGGTGGCTTGGGATGTGGGTGTTGTGGTGTTGTGGGTGGATTGTGAGAGGACTGTGGGTGTGGGGGGACTGTGTGGGGAGGGCTGCTCAGGAGGTATGGGTTTCTTGCCCCCACAGGGTGCAGCCTACCTGCACAGCACATGGACAGCCCCCCACAGCAGGGCCCACAGCTTCCTCCCACAGGGCACCCCTCCCTGCACAGGCCCACATGCACCTCCCACAGGGCCCATATGCATCCCCACAGGGCCCTCATGTGCCCCCTGCAGGGTCCCAGCCTCCCTGTGCAGGGCCTACAACTCACCCACACAGCAGCAGAAGCCATGGGGGGCTCAGGGCCCACTGAAGCCAAAGCCCCCAGCGGCATGGCCCCAATCAGCTCAGAGCAGGCACTGCTTGTGCCACCTGTCACGGGATCAGCCCAGCTTGGCATGGTGCTGCATGGGACCGTGCCACTTTGGGCAGCACTGAGGCCACTTGGGCTGTCACTCAGGGGCCAGCGCCACTTGCAGGGACCGCATGTCATGCCAGGCTGGGTCTGGCCTCTATGGAACTGGCCCAATGGCACGCAGGGCCCGCGAAGGTAGGACCCAGCCCAGCATAACACGCAGTCCCCGAGAGTGGTATCAACCCCTGGGTGACAGCCCGAGCAGCCCTGGTACTGCCTGAAGCAGCACAGCCCCACACAATGCTGCACCAAGCCAGGGCAGTTGTGTGACAGGTGGCACAAGCGGCACCGGCTCTGAGCCAACTGGGGCCATGCCACGCCGCTGGGGGCTCTAGTTGCAGTGGGCCCTGAGTGCCCCATGGCTGCTGCTGCTGCAGGGGTGAGTTGTGGGACCTGCGGAGCTGGGGGGTGGGGGAGCTGGAGCCCTGCAGTAGATCCATGCCCCCTAATTAACACCCCCCCTACAATTCCTCCCAGTCCCCAGTCCTTACTTAATGGGCACAGCTCCCAGGTCACAGCCTTGCACTGCTCCTGGTTACCCCGCACAAATGGCAGTGTGCTAGGGCAACACTGGGCACCATAGAGATGGTCTGGCCGGATGCAAACACATCTCTTGAGGTCCAAGCCCCAGCTTGCCTCAGAGCACAGTGGGGAACTGTGCCCTGCACCACTTTTCTCTGCAGTATTTTTATTTGATACTTGGAAATCCAGGTATCAAATTTTGAGCCCATGCTGCAAATATGCAGTGCAGGGAACATTTTTTCATTCTCAGTGTTCCTCTTGCAGTGTTTCAAACTGGTTTGAGGTGCTGCAAGAGGCACGTGCGTGCTTGTCTGGATGCACCCTTAGAGAGAAAATTGAAATACACTGGCCAGATGAAACTTATTATTTGCATTATGTCATCAGAAGACTATATGGTTCAGTCTAAAATGTGGTTGACAAACAACATAAATTTGTTGGAACATGCAGCTCAAGCATAGATACTTGGTACCTTCTACATTGGGGTGGGCAAAATATGGCCCATAGGTTGGATCCTGCCCACCAACTGATTTTATATTGCCTGGAGCTCCCCCTGCAGTGCCTGTATGGGGCCAAGCCCCACCTGTCCCTGCCGAGGGCAGCCTGCACCATAGTCCCATCTTCCATACACTCGGCCACCTGCTCATCATGCCAGGTGGGCAGAGTGGGTGGGAGGCAACCAGGAGCTAGAGCTGGAAGCCTTTGTGCTGGGGTAGGAGTCACATGGTTGCAGCTTCCCCCACCCTCCTGTCCAGGCATGTGATGCCCACCATCATTTCTCCATGCTACCTGCTTCCTGGAGCACTGCAGCAGGGGAAGGAGGAGGAGGAGCCACTGGAGGCAGGGGGAGCCAAGCTGAGCAGTATCTGAGCAGCTGCAGCAGCAGCACTGTGCACACTGGCTGGAGCCAGGGCTGGGGCCATCAGCAGGTCCATACGGGACCATAGTGCATGCTGACCAAGGTGGGAGTGGGTAGGGCTTAGCACTATGCATGGGGGCAGCTGCAGGCCAGATGGGGTGTGGGCGTGGAGGGGGTGTGGACCACATCTTTATCTGCATCTGCACTACACTGTCTGGACAAGCTCTGCTGTTTGCATCCTCTGCCCCTATCCTGCCCTCCACCCCCAGCTAGCTTCTGGCCCTAGCACATGGGTAGCCCCCCACCCCCACCTCCACCTCCCAGATCCCCAGACACACAATATACAAGATTAAGACTTTATTTTGAACTATTATGAAATCACCTCTATGTACACTACTCAAAAAACATAGATCAGGACAAATATTATGTTTTTCATAGATTTCATAGACATTTGGGCCGGAAGGGACCTCGGAAGATCATCGAGTCCAGCCCCCTGCCCCAAGGGCAGGAAGTCAGCTGGGATCATAGGATCCCAGCAAGATAAGCATCTAATTTGCTCTTGAAGGTGTTCAATGTAGGTGCTTGAACCACCTCCGACGGCAGGCTGTTCCAGACCTTGGAGGTTCGGACAGTAAAGAAATCCTTCCTTATGTCCAGCCTGAAACGGTCTTGTAGTAGTTTATGACCGTTCGACCTCATCATCCCATGGGGCTCTCTGGTGAACAAACGTTCCCCCAGATCCTGGTGGTCACCCCTGATAAACACATTTAAATAAAATTAAAATGTGTTACAGTAGAAGTTTGATTTTTAGTATGTGATTTATTTTTACTATAATTGTTAAAATTATATCTTCTGAAAGATTTTTTTTTTTTTATGTGTATGGGCCTCGACAGATCACCAAAACTAACTAAATGGCCCTCAAGCCAAAATAATTGCCCCCCTGTTCTACACCATAATGACCAGACTTTGTAATATTTAAGCATCAGTTCCAAATGCACATAAGAAAAGTGAGAACAGTATGTTCTATTCTTGAATCCAGGAAAGTATGTAGCCTTAGGGGTTGTATTTAAATGAGCCTTCTAAGATTATCATGAATTCTAGCTCAGACACTGTTTATCTGGTACTGGAAAACCAAGGATTCAGCTTCATTGCCAACATCCTTAATAAACATACGCCATTGGCACTGTCCATAGGAGAGCAGATAAACAGAAGTTACATGTCCCACTCATTACTGCTTAGCACAGCTGAGAGAACAACTTTTCAGAAGTTATTTACAGTGATGTGAACAATTTAGTCCACAAACAAATGAGCAATAACATGCTAGTCCAGGAGATTAAAAAATAAAAATAGCTATTTGCAGAAAAGTCAAAACATATATATTTTTTCAAGCTTGAATTACCAATGAAATGTTATCACTTTGGGTCTATTTGGCTCAGTTATTTATTCATTTCTTGTAGAATTAAAGTGCCCATCACTTCCTAGAGAGAGATGATGGTGTTAGGCAATGTGCCACCTGATTATAAGATGACTTTGAAATAATTCAAATTTGATAGAAATAATATTCTTTTGCTGTGATAACCTCATTTTAATACTTGCCAGCAGGATCCTCAAATCACAACAAACCAAATTCAGGATTTTTTTTTTTGTAAATCAGCTTTTTCTTTTCGTTGACTCAATTTAGAATCCCCTTTCACCATAGAGCTTGATAGTGCAGAGATCATGCTGAGTACCTTAGGCCCAGGGGGTTCCCTTAGAGATCATGTTGGGTTCCCTAGAGTTGGCTTCTGACACAACCTATGCTTCTTCATGAAACAGGAGATAAACTACAGGGCTGTGAGCTTTCCCCAGATTTTGGTCTCACTGTATCCACTCTTTTTTTCATTCTAAGGCTGCACTGTAGCAGTGCCTCTGTCCTCCAAGACTATTTAGAAGTGGCAGCTAGTATAGAATACGACAATCCACCTGCTTCACACACAACCTACATTACACCAAAATGCAATCTTTGGATTAATTTCAGAATCCATCTCAAAGAGTTGATTGCTCTATAAAGCCTTCATTAACCAAAGCATGCTTTTAAATATGGTCCTGAATGCACCTGCTTGGAATTTGGCAGAAGCAGCCCAGGTAGCAGAAAGAGAAGATGAAAAATCAGAAAGTCGGCCAGCATGCACAGGCAAGAGGGGAAGCTTTATTCTGCAAGTGAAAGCCTGTTCAGTTTTAGAAGCATGAATGACCCAGCATTCAGCAGTCTCAAGTCCCAGTGACTGAACTCAAATGGACTCAGCCGTGTGCTAAAATTAAGGGCACTTTTAAATACTCCAATGGATTAGGTCCCTAAGTCTTTTACCTCCTGGCTGTTTGAGAGACCACCTCTCTCCTCACTGGTTGTGACAGCAGCTGAGATCAGCTCAGTGGCTTTATCTTGAGACAGCAGCTAATAAGATGTTTGGGTTGATGTGCCCTATGTCTTGGAAATTTGGTCTGTGAGTGCTGCCAGTGCAGAGGCTATCTTGTAAGCGCCATAGTAACAGGCCCTGCATGTGGCCTTTGCATGACCTATGGGCCTGTCACTCAAGGGTGACCTAGTTTCCCTGTCAGACGCATGCCCAGTGTGAGAGAGGATAACAGTGCGCATGCCCAATTATGTTATATAATCAGACTAGAAAGTTCTGTGGAGTATACATTCTGATTGGCTACCAAATTCTGATAAAAGGCTAGCGAGCCCCCTCCCACAG
>NW_017728998.1:13588951-13592122 GCF_001723915.1 Gavialis gangeticus | reverse complement strand
CTCGGCGTGACTTACCTGGCTCCTGACTTCAGCAATCACCTCGGCTACCCAACTGTTCTGTGGACTGGCGACACCGACGCGTTACAGTTCTGTTTCGTTATTTGTTTTCCTTCATAAACTGTTGACCATCCCTGGGACTTACCTGACAGGCAGCCGCACCTATTCCCAGGCTCCGGCACCGGGAGTAGAAAGCAAGGGCCTGTCGGCGAACCCCGTGGGACAACAGGTCCCCCCGTTGTGTGTTGTTAACTGTAATTGAAGACTCCATACCTGCACTCTACCAAGCGTAAGTTAATAAACCCATTCAATTAAGGGACATCCAGCTGCCGTGTCACTCAGAACTCCACCACCGCTAGACCCAGCCTGTTCGTTCGGGTTCCACCGTGACACTTGGGACCCTTTCTCTGGGGAGGGAAACCCAGCACCCTAGAGTTCACTTCTTGTCTCGGACTAAGTTTGTTGAAATTTATGGCATTTTGCAAGGTCTACCTGTTACTGTATAAAATACAATTTAGGGTACAGACAGGCATATTTTAAACAACCGAATAAATAAAATGTGCTAATTACACATACAAATTACACGCAGGCATGTTCTTTTGGAGATCTGGACTGGGTAATGTGCAACCAGCAGCATTCTTTTAAACCTCTGATGTGACATTTAGTATCTTATTAGTAACTTTGCCTTGCCTAATCAATGGTATACCCACTCTGCCATGTATAGATAGCTTAATGAAGTGAATGGGCCTGAAAGTTTAAAACCTATTTTAGGATTTGTTGTCTCTTCCTGTCCAAGGAAACTCCCATTTAGCACAACTTGTATTTATACATCTATACACATCAAGATGAATTATAACAGCACAGTTTGATCTTGTGGCCAAAAAGATGAGTGGCTATGATTCTATACTCATAGTTATTCACTTGACCTGAGGTAGCTTCATATGATGCTAATCAAGTGACACACTTCTCCATAAAAGTATCTGTACCTTTGAAAAACTCTTTAAAATAGGTATAATATGCATACCATTATTTTCTATTCTCTTCCCCTACTGTGATCTTAAATTTTCATGCAAAATATATTTGCATTTTTAAAGCCATCGATCTATTCTTTTTATACAGAGAACTGTAATACAGATTCTGTGATCATTGCTAATTCTACTTTTTTTTTTAATGAGAAAACAAGTGACAAAGAATTTGAGTGGGACTAATATGAAATTTCTGAAATTTCAGTAAACAGTATTATTTTCTTATTTTTATTTGGTTTCATGAGCTGTTACTCTCATTAGCCACTAATATAAATTTCTTTACATTTTTGTTTTTGCTTAAATAAACATTACACACACTTGAGTTGCCAACAATAAGCTCTCTTGTTTTATTCTCTTTGCTCTCTACCCCTCTACAATAAATGTATTAATTTTTCATATTTTATTTTCCGTGATTCCCTTTTGTTATTTGATTCCTAATGAATTCTCTCTTAAGTTTACAATATCAATGCTTATTTATTATAGATGTATTGTACAGGAGTATTTTTACTGTGATTGTGATTTTTCATTAAAAGACTTTGAGGTTGGCTTCATATGAAAGAAACAACAAAAAATCCTCTGGAGTGAACATATACAAAATAAATATAGACAACTTGAGAGGGGAGAGGGAGGGTTAGAAAAATGGTGACAGTAGACTGGAAAATTGTCCTACTGATAGACGGTGGGTGTGACTGGATTTAGTAGGGTTTTTTAAGGAGTGTGGGGGTTATTGGCTGCTAATTGAAATTGCATTTGGGTTCTTCTAGTAACAGTTAAAGTCTCGTCTTCAATGTGTGGAAAAGAATGATTTTGTTGTTAAAATAAGACTGGAAGCAAGGGGATCTGGGTTTTGTTCTTGACCTTACCTCAGATTTCTTTTACAATCTTGGACAAGCTATTGAATCATGCTATACACTGGCACCATATCAGAATGGCTCCCCTGTTGCACAAGGGGTTTGTGAAGATGATTTCACTGATTGGGAGCTACTAATACAATGACCAGAAGCTAGCTCACTCTTATCTATCTACCTATCTATTTCACTTCAGTGTTACTCCAAGTGATGCTAGTACTGGTTCATACAGTTCAGTAAACCAATTACCAAAAAACTTGTAAAGAAGTTAAAGACTTCAAGCCACAGATTAATTTTTGCTTTTTCTTGTAATGTATAGAGAAACATGCATGGAAGATTCAGTGCTCGGCAAATCAGCTAAATCCGCTGGTCTCCTCTCTCACATCTTACCACAAACTGTGGATGAACCCTAGAACAGATACTATGTTTTATGAACAATGGGGAAATAGCAAAACCCATGCTGTAAAAAATTAATAGTAAGATGATTCTTCTTTTTGCTGGTTTCAGTTCTTTTCTACCTATCAGAGAACCCACTGCTTTGTGCAACAAAAGGGGTTTGCTTGTAAATGACTAAATGCAAATATGTTAAAACAAAAACACCTTATTGTAGTTTTGGGGGGGAATAAAACATATTTGTTAAATTTTAGTTACAGGAGTTGTTCTCTCTCTTCTACCTGCCTCCATCAAGCTATTTCAATGCTCAGACAACCCCTTCAAAACCAAAAGATAATTCTAACTGAACCATTGAGCTTTGTATGGCTTGCTTCAAGTTGAGTCCAGGCTCATAGAATCATAGAGTAGTAGGGATGAAAAGGATCTCCAGAAGTCATCTAGTCCAACCCCCTGCCTAAGGCAGGAGCATGCCTATCCAAACCACCCTTTGCAATCCATTATTTAAAGTCTACACTACTATCAAACCTGATACAACACAAATATAACGCCCTAACCTGCCACAGGCAAAGCAGGGAAACCACGACAGCCAATGTCCTACTACTATGCAATGATATCAATATACACTCAAGAGATCTCAGGTAGAGGGCCATGCCCCCCACTACAGAGAAAGGCCAAACCCCCCACAGTCCATAGCGATCTGACCATGGGGTAAAGTTAATTAGTCTGAGCCTAAGCAGAGGGGAAAACCCCGCTAGCCAGCAACCTCTGGCTTTGGTCCCAGCAGGAATATTGACACACCTCTGTCAAAGTCCCTGGCCTTGGCTGTTGGCAACACACAATGCTTCTGAAGAAGGCTTGAAAATACTATGACATAGTTTCATAGTTTCATAGATTTAGGGTCGGAAGGG
>NW_017728998.1:13586448-13588940 GCF_001723915.1 Gavialis gangeticus | reverse complement strand
CAGCCAGAAACCTCCTGGAGCGGTCCGTCCCGGCTGACTGTAGGAGAAAGAGGGGTTGGGGAGTAACCAGCGGAGCCCACAAGCATGGAAAATTTCCATAGAAGAACACAGGAATAGCTGCACCTAGATCCATCCCTGACCAGTGGCTGTCCAACCTCTTCTTGAACACCTTCAGTGATGGAAAGTCCACAACTTCCCTAGGCATCTATTCCACTGCTTTACTGTTCTAAAAGTGAAGACTTTTTTTTTCACATGTCCAATCTAAACTTACTTTGCTGCAATTCCAAGCCATTGGTTCATGTTCTCCCCTCTGCAGCAAGAGATAAAAGGTGCCTTCCCTCTTCTTTATGGAAAGTATCCAAAGACTTCTATCACATCCCCTCTGAAGAGCCTCTTCCGCAAGCTGACCATGCCTATGTCCTTCAGCCTCTCCTCCTATGACTTGCTTTCCAAGCCCTTTATTATCTTTTGTTTTCTGCCTCTAGATCCTCTCTAACTTCTCCATGTCCTTTTTAAAATGTGGATCCTAGAACTGTACACAGTACTCCAGGGGAGACCTAACCAGTGCCAAATGGAGAGGCACTATCGCCCCCTGTTCCTTGCGCTTAGTGCTGCTCTTGATACAGCCCAAAACTGCATTCATCTTTTGTTCAGTCACAATGCAAAGGTGCACATCACCTAGCAAGTATGCCCTTGAACCTGGATCACAGGTCAGATTTTAACACATCTCCAAAACAGGAGAATTGCATTTGGTCTCAAGTATCATCAGAAAGCATAGCACAGCTCTAGCTAATTATCAGTTTGGGTAATTTAGATTATGAAGGAGGAGATAGAAGCTTACCTCTGAGTGCTGTTTGCCTCATGCTATTCACACACCATGTACTCACTCTGACAAGGCAGGATAAAATCAGACTATTCATTCAAACTTGCCCTGAAGGAAGAACATTTTCAGTGAATGCTTTTTTCCTTTGCTTCAGCAACCATTCTCTTTGTCACTGCCCTATAATTTTCGAGCATCAGTGCAAGCCATTTCCATCTAACTGTGGGAGAGGTAAGAGCCTGGATTGAAAAACAAATAAATCTCTTCTTGGGCACTTGGGTGCTTCTTACCTAGCTTGTGCTGTAGTTTCAGAAGGAGCCACTCAGACTGTGTTCCCACACCTGGTTGCATATGCAGGCTTCTCAGTAGGTGCATTTCTGCACAAACATGCACACTTATTCCATCTGTGCATAAATATTTCCCATTGTTAATGTGAGTTTAGTTTAGTTTTGTGAAGACCATCCTGAGGGGAAATTGAAAGCTTAGTTATTAAAGTACTGCCTTGAAACTCAGAAGACTTGATTTTAATCCTGGCTCTAATAAACACTTTCTTGTGAGAAGCAAGATCCGTTTGGTAATATTTTCTGTTGGACAACTATATAGTCAGGACAGATGTTAGATGGGCTTTTGGGCACAGAATGCCCTTTCTCATGTCTGAGAAGGAGGCAGATACAACCTAAGACATACCAGGTAAAGCAATTACTTTTGTTTAACTCCATTTTGCAAATGAAAATGGTCACTTTGATAAAGGGAAGAGGTCAGTAAAACTGGAGTGAAGGAAAGGAACTATGTTCCTAAGACGGTCATGGGTACAATAATACTACAGGGTGTGTCCACACCAGGGGTTGGGTACTTGGGA
Source organism: Gavialis gangeticus (assembly GCF_001723915.1). NCBI lineage: Eukaryota > Metazoa > Chordata > Crocodylia > Gavialidae > Gavialis > Gavialis gangeticus. The sequence continues at coordinate 13,587,261 of NW_017728998.1, read as the reverse complement.
AGGCCCTAGAGGGTACACGCGGGTGGGTGGGGATGGAGCACTGCTACCCACCACCCTGCACCACCACCTCTCAAGAGCAGGGCACAGGCAGATGGGGGGGGGGAAGCTTGCACACAGTGGCCACCACCACACACCACCTTGTGCTGCTGCTGCTCTGCATCCAGCCTTGCACCACCTCTCCCCTCTGTGTCCCCCGCTCTGTGTCTGGATGCTGGAGGTACACTTCTTTTAAAAAGTTGAAAACCCCTGGTCTCCACGGTATGCTTTAGTGCACAGCAGAGTAATTTTTTGCACAGTAAAGTGTCACCATCTACATGTGTACAGCAATTAGGGAGCAGTAGACTAATTTACTGCACTGCCAGATACTCCTGCCAAATACAAGTTATATCCATCAGCGTGGTAAATTACACAGTGATTATGCAATAAAAAATACATGCATGATGTCAGGATGAGTTTACTCTGGCTCAAATTGAGCTGGAGCATATTCAGTTTCATTAACTGGATGTGTAGATGTGCCCACAAAGTATCAGATTGCCTTGTGTAAGTCACCTATGGATAGAGTACCTGTTGTGCCACTATTGGCACATGGAGCAGAACTGCCAGCTAGGTCTAAGTTCCTTTCTACAAGAGTTTTCTACTGGAGATTTGTAGTTGGCTTTACAGTAGGGGTGTGCGAAATGGGCCATATTCAATTCGGATTCAGCCCAAATCAGGGACTGTGATTCAATTTGTTGGTTTGCATCACTGTCCTCGATTCGATTCAGCTGAATCCAAATCTGAAGATTTGATGCTGATTTATAGAATCAGCTATAT
>NW_017728998.1:13567419-13581448 GCF_001723915.1 Gavialis gangeticus | reverse complement strand
TGCATCACTGTCCTCGATTCGATTCAGCTGAATCCAAATCTGAAGATTTGATGCTGATTTATAGAATCAGCTATATGGCCATAAACACAGCTTTAAATGTTTTTTCTACATACCTCAAGGTACCAGGCACAACTTCTGAACACTATGATGGTGGGGCAGATGGAGCATCCCACAGGAACTCAGGGGGAGCCCTCCATGTGCTTAGTGATCAGCCACAGGGGGACCCCAGGTGCCTCCCCCCCCAGACCCAGGAGGCAGTCACTGAACTAGGGCATGGGGGGGAGGGGGCCCAGCGCACTCCCCAGTGGACCTGGAAGTGGACCAGAAGTGCTTCTGGTCCGCTTCCAGGTCTGCTGCTGAGCACACTGGGAATGCCCCCCACACTCCTGTGGGATGCTCCATCCATCCCACCATCTCAGCATTCATGAGCCACCTGGTACCTTCAGCTATGTAAAAAAAACATTTAAAGCTGTGCTATTTTCTGAATCATCTTTCCAAATCTCTCCGAATCAATTTGGAGGGTTCCGATTCAATCTGGAGAGATTAAAGGATCTCCTGATTCGATTCGGATTCAGAGATTTGGCCACTGAATTAGGCTGAATCTCCCATGAATTGAATCAGCAACTGAAGCTTCGCACAGCCCTACTTTACAGGCCCTGCAGGTCAATGAGCTCATGGATCAAGTTTTCTTTCTTATTGTCTCAGCTCCCCATTTACACACATATAAAACACACAACTCAACATTGTGCAATCACATCATTTATCCAGTAAGAAATCATCAAAATGAATTCTGATAGCCTGCATATACTAATAAAGCGGCACCAATTTCAGGAATCTATATACTATTATCTTCAGAATGTGCTGAATATAAAGCCCGCATAGCCTAAGATGCTACAGAAGGTCCATCCAATTGCTGATAATATGTTTTGCCTTTTGAGTAGACATTATCAAGAATATATCGTGTTTTTCCTTTGGACAAGGTCATTGATGAGAAATACTGTCAGCTTCTGAATCAATGTAACAGCTTTGACTATTCGTGTTATAACATGCGGCTTTGCCACAAAACAAGACAACCACTTTGCCACCTAGCAGAGCATGTAACAGTTGTTATCTTTCAACAACTCTTCAATTCTGATCAAAAGATAAGGAGGTAAGTTTTTGAAATCTGTTAATCCAAAATACTTAGCTGTTAATAGTACCCAGAATCCTTTCGATGTGTCTACCATGTTCAGTTATTGCATTGATCAAAAGTAAAGGTACTGTGCTGATCAAAAGTAAGGAACATGTTATCTTGACACTTGGAGATAAACTTTGCTTTTTCTGTTGATGAAAATCCAGAAATTTTTCATCTCCCCATCACAACCCAGGGTGTACATTAAAGAATGCAGATCTTCAGCACAGTAAAACATCCACAGGGAGTGAGGACTTTGCATTCCCCTTCAGGTAGCGAAGGGGATTTAAAATGCTGTAAATTATGTATGACCATGCAGCATGTATGGGGAAAAAAATTAATGTTTATATTTAATGCAAACAAATAGAAACGTGAATCTTATTGCAGGTAAAGAGCAGCTCTGGACAGAATACATTTACTAGTCAGCAGGAAAATATATATTTACCTTTTAATTTCTTTTTTGGGGGGGTAGGATGAAAGAATCACTGAAGAATGGCTACAAGTCATCATCATGTCAGCAGAAAAAAGGATTTCTCTTCAGCCACTTCAAAAAGAGCAGTAGATAGTCTGTGTCTAATGCAGTCTGAATTTGTTCAGTGTTATATAAGCCTAAGATATATGCAATGGCCACTCTTACTAACATATGACTTTGTAGTGATATTTTTCTTATATACACCTACTGTACATGCCATTCTACAGTTAAATGGCTGTATATGAAGCCAGAACAGTTTTATAAGGAAAATTATTAGAGATATTTGATTGAAGATATTTAAATGGAAAATCTTTAGCTGAGAAAAACAGTAAGTGTGAGCATTCTGACCTTTCACAAGAATCCCTTGACATGCCAAGTCAAGTTGAAAAGTGGCCTCTGTTACTTTGAAATTCCCAGTATAAAACTACGCTGTGTTGTGCAGCTTATTCAGTTATGCATCTGGTAATTAATGAGCCAAATAATGAAAGCTAGATCAAGGACCAGCATGGACTTCATATAAATATCAGATACATTCAGCATGACCCTTTGTAGGAAGAATTAAGCAGGGATCTCCAGCTGAGGATACGCCTAGAATCATCTGCGTGGTTAGGGTCACGTGCCCACAAGGAGCAATTTCTTCTAATTTCTTTCAGTGGACCTTCATCACAGAAGGGCCTTCCTGAGCTTAATTTCTCTAGACTGATAGGTAGGCCTGTGGAAAGTTTAGAAGTCAAACAATTCACTTGCAGGATAACGTATAGCAGAGTCAACCAAGCCTATTTGTGAATTTTTGTCCAATTCACTGAATTGCTTCAGAAACAAAAGAAAATAAATTGGATGTTTGGATTTTTTTAAAAGATATTTCATTTAAACTCCCCCCCAAAACATTACCTAGACTTATTTTTAAAAATGTAACCCTGGCTTTCCCCATACATTGGTTTTCTTTTGCTTAGGCTGTTTTGTTTTGAAGACAAAACTGAAAAGTATTTCAAATTGAAAACTCAGTTATTTGCTCAACTGTGCTGATGAGCTTATTTCTTTGCAGGATTACAGCAAAGAGGAAGAGAATTTGCTTGCTCTGCCTGCCACCTGCTCTCTCGTAACTCAGCTTTTCCGCCACTCCATCATTCAGTCCTTTCACAATTACCAGTCTGATTTGGCTTTTCTGACCTCCTCTCTCTTTCTCTTTGACCCATCTTTCCACCTTGGATTCCAATGAGTCTTCCTTCTGTTATAACCTATTTGCTATGTTTGACAACTTCAGCACCTTTGGAGACCCTCTAATTTAAACTTTCCTCACATTGCCATCTCTGCTTGCAGAAAGCTCCGTCATGGAAAATTTGAAAGCTTCCACTGAGGCGACATTCACTGATGGGGCCTACAGACACCCATAAAATCTTGCCAAAGCACAGCCCCTTCTGCCCCTACACTATTTCCAGTCCTACCGTCCTATGCTCCCTTCCTCAGCTGTGTGTTCCTGGAACATTTCCTCTGATCTTGTATGCAGACGCCTTCTCTTTTCCTTTGAAATCCTGACTGAACCTCACTTCTTCAAACAATTATTTCTACCTTTTATTTCTAATCAGTGATCTCTCCTGATGTGTTGTTTCTTGTCTTGTCTTGTCTTTATCTTGTCTTAGATTATAAGATCGTTCAGTCAGGGGATGCGTCTTACTCTGTCTTTGTAAAATGCTTTATAAACATACAGTGACAGCGGTATTAATTCATAATATATTTCCGCTCACATCTGGGAATTAAGATGCATTTATTCTGCCCTGCACACGCTCCCTTGGGTTGGTGGAGTCAGGTTTATTTGGGCACTTTGGCTATACTGACAATGAAATTAGTTGTTGTGATCAGAAGTGATATAACCCTTCCGTACAGTGTTCCACCCAAGTTCCTCCTGACCTAGATACATCTATCAATTGAACTGATTCAGCTGATGCAGACTACACTGTTTTTGTTGCTGCTTTGATGATGGGAGAAAGTAGACAACAGTAGAGAGAAAGTTAGCTGCTGCCACTGCCTCTAGATGATTACTAAATATGGCTTTTCTTTTTTCTTCCATTGTACTTGAAAAAACAATCTTTGTCAGATGTTAGGCAGCAAGGCTGGCTTTAACCTTCCACCTCTGGTGCAGTAGCAAGGAAAATGTACAGAAGCAGCTAGCTCTCATTTCTAAGGCCTATTTCTCTTTATGTAAATGCAGGAAGATGGATCCTCCTTTAGGAATGAAAAGTTGATGAGGAAGCCGGCTCTACACTTTTAATAGTTGTATGTGCTATTTTTTTTATGCCATTTATCAGAAATTCAGAGCCCATATCAAGACATTTCTGTGCCTTGCCAGACTGCATTTATTTGAGGCATTCTGTGCAGTTAGATATTCACTACAGTTCCAAAGATGGGAGGCTAATAGATTACAGTAAAACATTATACTGTACCTTCTAGTTGTCAGTGACTGAATGTTTAAATTGCAGTAACTAGCAGCTGATATTTTTCTTTCCAGAAAACAATAGAATTTTTCTTCACAATAGTACAACGTGGTGCACATCGCAATTCCTGTGATGTATTCTAGATCATAAACATAGCACACCAGCAATACAGATTACATATAACACTAAACCTGTAGAAAAAATTTCCATATTTTCAGCAGGAACAGCTTTGTCCTGTATAACCTGTAGTATTTTTTTTCCCCTCCACAATATAAAACTGTGTTGAACTTCTCAATGTATTCAGTAAACTTTTCCCTGGGCACATCGACACGTGCAATTAATGCGAAGCAATAAACTCCAGAGTTTATTATTTCCAGGAACACCATATGAATGTGTGCCCAGGAGCAATAAACTCTGGAGCTTATTGTCATTTGAACATGCGCCTGGGAGTGCAGCACGTTGAACTGGGTCAGAGCAGCCCCAGCTGGCAGGAGCCCCAGGGGCAGGTGTTGTGGGGAGGAAGGGGCCAGCCTGCCAGCCCAGGACTGCTCTCCGCTGGCTCAATGTGCTATGGAGGAACTGGCTGGGGCACAAGGATGCTTCAGTGCAGGGATAGGCAGCAGGCATCCCCCGCACTGAAGCACCCTCAGGCCCCAACCAGTTGGGGCAGCATCTACACATATGCTAACCTTCTGCAGAGTAAATTAGCCTACTCCAGCCTAATAGGAGTGCACATGCCATGATGTTTCCTGTACAGCTAATTAGTCTACTGCACAGTAAATCTCTTGTATAGAAGTGCCCCTTGTCTAGTATTCTGCTACTAGAAATGGAGTGGCACGGGAAGATGTTCTTCTTGACTTATCTTGTTAGCAATTGTAGGCCCCCTGAAGCTATTTAGAGATTGATTTCCTCAGATTCATTGAGGCAGTTATGGCTTGTTAGGAGATCAGTCCTCAAGAAAAGATGGAAGAGTTTGGTATAATGGGCACTAAGATTAAAGGTGCAGGAAAATGTGGGCCAACATTTTCAGTAGCCTATTCTAGGATATATGTTGATAATCATTATTGCAGCCTGTGGCATTGCAGTGTAAAACCGGGGGTAGAGACTGTATTCTTCTGTGAGATTTACTTGTCCTTCCTGGAAATAGATCAGATCTCTAAGATGTGGTGATTGCTGCTGTTAGACAGATTCAGGTGTTGTTTTTTGGTTGAGATGGATTAGAGATTTCATGAGCTTGGAGGGAAGCTTTCCAGGCCAACTGTGAAACATTGGAGTGAGATGGCTATACTTGTTCTACAACATATAAGTAAACAATATGAAGCTAATATTTAATATTGAAGACCTAATTCCACATCTGCTCATATCAATGGTAACATTCCCACTGATTCAAATGTAGAGGGCTGAGTTCTTGGTGGAGGTCAACTACTTGTTGGACAGTCTAAAAGAAACTTGCAAATGCAGAAAGGTTTCAGAACCTTGGTCAGCACCCAGCCCTCAAAGTACTGTTGAGAAACAAATGAAACGTATGCACATTTTAGCACTTGCTATAACTTTGCAGGAATATAAAGTGGAACTTCCCTTTTTAGAAAGTATACATCTGCGTAAGTGCAATTCCCACATCACCCACTTCCAATGGGCTTATTTGGCTAATGGCTATATGCCCACTAAATGAGGTGTATGGTAGAACGATAGCTGTTACTGGCAGTGGAACTGTTAAGAGCAGTTACCCACTGTTAAAAGCATTACTTAGCACCGCGTTGAAATCTACAGGCATAGCACATGGCTAGCACTGTTTTATGGACATAAATAACTGCCTGTCCTAGCAATGGGCATCTCAAGTAGTGGATCTTATAAGCAGCCCTGCAAGTGTTTGCATAGCTTGATGGCTTCTGTAGGTGGCTTTACTGCCTGAAGAGTTCCTCTGCCACCCCTGCAAACTAAAGCACAGTCTCTAAGCCACAATCAGACAAATACACAAATAAATCCAAATCTTTCTGCCCCATCCTGGACATTAAAAGGGGAACCCTTTTGGCTCTGGTCCCTATCACAGCATCCTGACCCCTTGCTGTGGCAAGTTGTTCTGCTCACAGCCAGCTTCCTTCCATGCAAACTTTTCTCTCAGTTTGCCCCTTTCTTCTCTCTCCTCTGGGTTTTAAGCTCCTAGTGGGGCACTCCCTTGTAAGGGGGAATGCCCCATAGCTGCAGATCCTTAGCAGGGCTGGCTGCCCCTTCTCAAGGGAAAGGCCACCTTGCTATAGGCCCCTCTTTTCAGTTTGTCTTAGTTTTGTCTATTTAGCACTGTTGTAACATTTATTTTTGTACCTTTCTGTTACGTATCTTGACTTATCCTGATTCAGGGCCTGAAAAAGAATGTCTTGCATTTGAAAGCTTATGTAACTGTCCCAACTCTGCAATTGTTCCAATAAAAGACATCACCCCAAAAAATCCCTGCCTTTCACCTGATTCAGGAAATCATCCTTATTCAGTACAACACTAAAGCATGAGCTGAACTCTCAGCATAAGTTCCCATGAAATCAATAGGATATAAATACATGCTTGAAGTTAAGCATGTCCGGAGGTGGTAACCTAAGGTGGGATGGATTTAAGTATGCACTTAAGTGCCTTCCTCATGGAAAGCCTCTACACAGACAATATTCAATACATCTCCATTAGAATTCTTACCTCTGTGAGTAGCTGACATTACTGCAAAATGTATAATATTCTATGCTGCTAATACAGGTGTTCTGGCAAATACTACACTTACATTTAAAAAGCAATTTGTAAAAATTACAGTGGTGGCAATTGTACCTTTTCAACAGTATTCTGCCCCAGCAAAAACTTGTATGGAGTTGTTCATTGCAAACCCATTAGTAGTGATTTGCAATAGTCCAATTTAGAGGTCACTTAAGCATGAAAACAGTGTACAAAAAAACGTATAATGAAACAATATCAGTAATAGCATATTTAAATGAACAATATCAGTAATAGCATATTTTAAATGTTTCATTAAGTCTGAATTGTTATATTGTAGTACTGCTGTGTAATAGTTTCTACTTTCTGTAACAAGAATCTTTTCTTCTTCTTTCATTTTATTAGTGATACTATGGGTTTGCACAAAAACTGGAGGAATATAAAAATCAAAACATTTCTTTAATCATGTGTTTTAGAACATTTTGTGTATTGAATAACTTACTTTATATTTCTTTAACTATTCAAGGATTCTGCATTAGGACCAATTAATATAGATTCACTGTCTATTTTACAGAGGCAACATGAGTTTGAAAATTTCATCACCTCCTCCCCCGAAATATTAAATTAAAAGCACTTAAAATACTGTTTTCCCATTGCATTCATAAAACTATCATCATGGTGGCATAGGTTTTCCAAGTCCTGCTTTGAGAACATAAAATAAATAGAAACCGCCCCCTCTCCATGACAAAATATCCCTTCAATTTACTTTTGCCAAGTAAAAATGAACTAGTACATTCCTATTAGTGAAGAAGGAGAAATAGGCTAGAGCAGCACTCCTAGGAGTAGGCACAGCTACAAATGTAAATATAACTTTTCAGATTTCCTTCAAGCACTCTCCTGGTAAAAGAACTACATTGGTTTTGAGTCTTGAAATCCTCTTCCAAATCCAGGATTTGGGAGACTTGCAAGAGTTATGGTTGAGGATGATCTTGATTTTTGACCTCTCTTTTGCAGTCTTTCCACTTTATTTACCCAAACTACAGAATCTCATGATTCACTCCACTGGTTCAATCACTAGGTTACAGCATACAATGATTTGAACGTGGGGGTGAAGAGCTCACTGGCCAAGTTTGTGGATGACACTGAGTTATGGAGAAGCATGATCATGCTTAGAAAGATAGGCTGCAGATACAGGCAGACCTGGACAGGCTGACAAGTTGGGCAGATTGGAATCAGATGAGGCTTAACATTGAGAAATGTAAAGTGCTCCACCTGGGGATGAAGAATCCCCTGCACACCTACAGGCTTGGCAATGCCAATCTGGCCAGCCCTATGAATGAAAGAGACCTGGGGGTAATAATAGACCACAATATGAACATAAGCCGGCAGTGTGATGCTGTAGGCAGCAGGGCGAATAATACTCTGGTGTGCATCAATCAATGCATCTCCAGCAAAACCAATGAAGTGATTCTTCTGCTGTACTTGGCATTGGTGAGACCGCAGATGGAGTACTGTATCCAGTTCTGGGCACCACACTTCAACAAGGATGTGGAAAATTTTGAAAGAGTATAGAGAAGAGCCACCCATATAATCAGAGACTTGCATGGCAAGCCATATGAGGTAAGGCCTGAAGAAGAGGATGCTGAGAGGAGAGTTGGTAGCAGCTTACCACTACATCAGGGGCATACATCAAGGGTTCAGTGAACAACTGCTCACCAGGGCGACCTTGGGGAAAATCAGAAGCAATGGTCACAAACTTCTGGAAGACCATTTCAGGCTTAACATTAAGACATGCTTCTTCACATCCAGGGTGTCCAGACTGGAGAATAAGCTCCCTCCGTAGGTGGTGCAGTCACCTATCCTGGAAATCTTCAAGAGGAGACTGGACGGTCATCTTGCTGGGGTGACTTGACACCAGTTATCTTTCCTGCTTGGTGCAGGGGGGCTGGACCTGATGATCTTCCAAGTTCCCTTCCAGCCTTCTATGAATCTACGAATATCCTATTTACCATCTGTTTTACTTCAGCTGGTCCAACTAGGCACCCAGGAATCATCATCAGCTGGTAAAATCCAATATACACAATAGCTTGTTCAAACCCTGAACTATTTATTCATACAAACATCAGAAGGGAGACAGGTTAAAACATCTTTTAAAAGAAGTCTATGTGCATTTTTACCTTACCTAATTTAGCACATTTTATCCATATAGAGAGGCTCAATTTACACCTTCTCAGGGCTGGCAAATCATTAATTGCCATATGCTAAGTGGGCATGGTTTTCAAGAGTTCTACTAAAAATGTGTCCCTGCATGACAACTTCCAGAATTTCAGAAATGCAGACATATTCCCTAAACTTTTAAGGATAGTTTCTGTCCATTGATCTAACCAGATGTCCTGTGCTCCCCTATAATATCAATGCTTTTTTAAATTTTGCATCTCCAGGACTTTGGGAAGCAGATGATATGATGGGAATTACAAGCATTCAGTGTTTGTCTGGCTGAAGCCTTAAATCAACCGGGCCGTTAGGGGATATTTCAATGTTTCTCTTTCAAATGTGGCATGAAATTATGTAGCTTTGCAAAAACTGAATGATCCTCACTATTAAAAAGCCAGTGAGGCAACTCCCACCCCTGTGAACAAAAAGTCCCAACTTGATATTTTTTCCCATTTCAAAACTGTTGACTTTAAAAAATTTCCAGCCATTCAATCAATGCTTACTTAACTTCCAGTCATTTAAGGATCAATCTAATAAGTGTGAATAGCTCTCACTCGTGCTAATAGGAGCTGTGCTCATACACCAGGAGAAAATAGACCCTGACACACAGTTATTTGCCACACTGGTTATTATTGATGAGTCCTAAATATAAACAGAGTTGATCACACAATGCACGCTGTTATAACACATGGCAAACTCTGTACTTTCTTACTGGAAGTCTCAATTTTTCTTCAGTTGTTTAAAGTTATATACACCTATTAAAAAATGCTTATCTATTGCTAATTGGTAAATAGTCTTTCAGAGGTCATTCACATTTCTCTGAATATCATTGAATGAGATCAAGTTACTTTCACACTAAACTTTTCTTACTAAAAAAGACATAAAAATTTAGAAGCGTCACATACAAGCACAGGATATTTCTTTTTTTTAAACTCACAATCAAGTGCAGGGGAATTTATTCCTGATTGAGACCAGTTCTATCAAGAGCTCATTTCAAAGTGTTCCTTCTGAAATAATATCTTGACAACAAACTGACCTATGATTTGGTATAAATGAGTACACTAGAAGTGCCATATTAGACAGGAAGAAATGCAGCTAGAATATGATTTTTTTAAATAAAGGAAGGTTGTTGTGAATAATAAAATATTAGCCAAAACAGCAATAAAAAGGCAGACATTTAGTTTCTCTTAATCCAACAATTTATTTTGGTTTGTTTAGCTTTAGTCTACAAGTGAATAGAAACAAGATCAAAAGAGGTCAATGAAATGTGTTCGCTTTTTCTGGTTACATTAAGGAGTAGCTAGGGGCCGCATCTTGCTTAAACAAACAGTGAACAAACAATATCTGCCTCAAACAGTTTACCATACATAAATGTACAGCACATAGCAATTCAGCAAGGAAGACAACTGGGCAAGAAGCTGCAGGAGTGGGGAAGCAACACTTTTAGTATAGATTACTACTTTGCACTGTTTTCAGAAGACCATGCCAGAGCTCAATTGTAGAGCTCTCTTGCTTGTGCACTCTCTCTCTCTGTCTCTCTCTCATTTACTTAATTTTTCCTTCTACACATCACTAATGTGGCAGAGCCACACAACTGTTTTACCGTTGATGCTGCCCAAGTCCTCATCCTGGGTGCACGGGTGTGCTGCACATATAAGGAGATGGTCAGCAGTCTATGGTGCATCACCACACTCACATATTGGACTGTCTTTTAACCCAATCCTATAGAACATGTCATTAAAGCATTCAGCTCCAGAGTGAATCCTGTTTAGTTTAGTCCATAAGTTGTGGGGAGCTTGTACCCAGATGAATAGAATGTTGTGTTACTTCTGAAGCGCTTGAGATGAAAATCAGTCTCATCCACTTTTGGTGTTGTTATTTAAGTGTCCATAGAGTGTTGCTCACACTTCTACACTGTTGCAACACTACCCGTGCCTCCTATCTAAGTGAGTTGTAGAGCCAATCAGAAGTCTTCTAATGGACCATGTTTGTCAGGAATTCCAGTTCTTTGCAACTGGAGCATTTTGCAGGAATCCAATTTCAAACAAGTGTGCAAAAAAGGGGGGGAAATGTTAAAAACAAGGTCAGAAACATTCCAAAAAAGTTGTGAAGTTGTTTTACCCTTTTTAGAATGTAACATTCTGGTTTTACTTGGGGGGGAGGGAGGCAGTTAGTGCAATATACTGGGTTTTTAAAAAAAAAAGTAAAGTGGGAATAAAATATTTTGCTTGATACCAACTGATTGTTTTTCAGTTTGTATTTCAGGAAATATTTCAAGCGTTCTGCTCTCAGGTGGGGGAAAATGAGATAGCAAGCTTCTGATGAACATAAAATCCAGTTCACACACAGCTAAAGACATGTATCTGCCATATCTGTATACTTCTCTTCAGGTCCTGACTTTCAGTTGAGAGCCAGGTATAAGCCTGTCACTAGATTCAATCATAGAAATGTAGGCCTGGAAGATGTGAGAGGTCATCTAGTCCAGCTCAAGGCAGGATCATCCCTATCAAAAGATCCTGTGCAGATTTATTGCTAGCTTATTAGCAAAAGTACATAGTCGACCTGGACAACCACAATCCATAAACCCTCTAACCTGCCACAGTAAAGCAGGGGGACCACAGTGGCCAATGTCCTGCTGCTGCAAATGTTGCTAAAAATACACTACAAAGATCTAAGGAAGCAGGCCAACAACAGTGAATTTAAAATGAAATCTTAAAATACTAGTATTGTTACATCATGAAAAATCGGTTAATCTTTTTCGGTGTGCCTTTCATCATACATTTGCAGAAAGCAATGTTCATTTTGTCTTTGATTTAGCAATGTTATAATTTAGCAACGTCATTCGCAATGTTAGTTTTGTAGAATGGCTAGATCAATTAGGCCTCTCTCCCAATCAGTGATTTTGATTCCTTTAGCTGTCTTCTATTTTTGCAGAATTAACTTTTGCTATTAGACTGTTTAAATGTGGAATTAAAATCAAAATCTTATCTAGTACATTTCACACAGGGTTTAACTGTATGAAACTGAAGGAAGAGAGAGATTATGAAACAGAACATGGTACTTTGGATTTGTTAGCTCTGTTTGCTTGCCAGATACTGCAAGAGAAAGAAATGCCAAGGGGAAAACAAAATATAGAAATTGAATAACATCTCTGCTCTTGTACACACCAAATTTTAGAATCTTTCATTGAATCAGGTATCCCAAAGAACAATTAGCAGTGATTGGCAATGTATCACAGTGCACTGACAATACCAGAGCTACAGCATCAAAGTCAAATTTATCTTTCAGGTTCTACATCTTAAAATTGTATGCTGGTTAGAATCAATCTAGTGGACCTTTTACGATATAATAATTCCTCTTTATTTGGACTACATCTGCTAGATTTATCAAATCATTTTGAGGACTTAGAGCTTTATGGTTTTTAGCCCTCAAGAGTAAAAGCATGGAACAGCACTGCTAACTGAAGATTACCACGGGGATCTACTCAAACAATATGACTTCTCTCTCTTCAGAGAGTGAAAGAAAATAACTGCAGAGATGAGTGGGAGGAGGGTGGAAATATTTGTAAACCATGACAGTAAGTTTTAACACTGTGGCAGCAGGAATCAAGTGCTCCAGCAGTGACTGTGGCTAACACGTTCAAGTGATACCGCACGAGAAGACAGCACTCTCAAATAGTGATGGCTGGAACCAAAGTTGCAGCACTGAGACAACCTTTTATACTGCCTCTTATTTACACATCCGGGTAGATGAAAATATAATTAGCATTGCTTGTTGTGATGTAAGGTGCCTTAAGTGGGGTTCCCTGAGTGATGTACTACCGCCAGGTGTGGAGCCCCTCCCCTCAAGTCACCTGCCATGACTTGATGTTATTATATAAAGAGAGGTTCAGTGTAGATTTTCTTCCTGGGGCTCCCCAGAGGCAGCAGTACTCACGATTTGGGTGCTATATTCCACGGTGCTCCGCCTCCCCTACACCCCATCCACTCACTAACCAGATTAGTGCCAGCAATGGTGCCTCAGTTCTGCTGGATCGACCACAGCTTGCCTTGAGGGAGATCCCACGTCCAGGTGAGTTCTGTTGGTACTTGTCCAGCTGTCCCTTCTGTCTCAACGAGTAGCCTTCCCTCCCTAGAGACTGGCCAGCTATATGTGCATAAGCTGGCACCTACTCCAGTGCCTCCGAGTAGGGCGCTTTGCTCTTACACCTCTTCTCTCTTTTTTTCCCCCTCAAACGAAATAACCCCCTGGGGAGGAGAGGGGTGTGAAGTTACCTCCTTTCCCCAGCCTCCTACAGGGGGCTCCAACACCTCCCCTGCTCTGCCTGCCAGCCTTGCACTGGCTGTGCTGTTCCTCTCTCTAGCAGGAGCCTCAGCATGCCTGGCGTGCTCTCCACCAGCGTGCTCCCTCTCCACCTGCCCTGCCCCTGGATTCTGGTGGGGCTTTTAAATCTTCCCTCAGTGGCTGTAACAGTTGCTGCAATTGGCTCAGCTGTTCCCCGCCTGGGAAACAGCTGATTAAACAGTCAGTGTAATGCTGGCTCACGTGGCCATGGTTCCTGCTCCAGCTCCAGCTGCCTGGCAGGAGGTAAGTTTCCCCCACAGGAGGGTTGTTTGTAGGGTTTGTAGCCCATGGGGTCTACCCTCTTCCCTTCGAGAGCCTGTAGGGGTGTCTCGCTACCACACCAGCTGTTCGAGAAAATTATTCTGGCACACATCCAGGAGGGGCCAGCGGGGAACTGCATACTCAGGGGCAACCAGCATGGGTTCATCAGTGGCAGGTCCTGTCAGACCAACCTGGTGGCCTTTTACAACCAGGTCACTAAATCATTGGATGCAGGGGTGGCAGTGGATATAGTTTTCCTAGACTTCAGGAAGGCTTTTGATACTGTCTCTCACCCCATTCTCATTAGGAAGCTGGGGGACTGTGGCGTAGACACCCATACAGTCCAATGGGTCGCCAACTGGTTAGAGAGTCGCACCCAGAGGGTGGTAGTGGATGGGTCCTTCTCGACCTGGAAGGACGTGGGAAGTGGGGTCCCACAGGGCT
>NW_017728998.1:13542290-13567332 GCF_001723915.1 Gavialis gangeticus | reverse complement strand
GTTGGACATCAGGAGGCGCTACTTCACGGTCAGGGCGGCTAGGGTCTGGAACCAGCTTCCAAGTGAGGTGGTGCAGGCTCCCACCCTGGGGGTTTTTAAGAGGAGGTTGGATGACCACCTTACTGGGGTCGTTTGACCCCAGTGCTCTTCCTGCCATGGCAGGGGGTTGGACTAGATGATCTGCTCAGGTCCCTTCCGACCCTAGAAACTATGAAACTATGAAACTTGTATTAAAGTGGAAACTACAGAGTCCAATTAAAACCAGATCTCTATCATGTGAGACACTGTTTGCTGTACCCTAATATGAAACAATTTTCTCTCCAAGGGCTTTATGATCTAAATAGGGAGGTGCAGGAGAAAGGCATCATCTTCCTATGTTACCTATGGGAAATCAAAGCACAAAGAGATTCAAGGCAAGATTTAAGGGTGCTGAGTAGCCCACATCTCCATTTCAAAAACCTAGAGAAAGTGATTTGTTCTAAGACAGGAAGTCAGTGGCAATCCCAGTCCAATGTTTAACCACAAAGCCATCTGTCCTCTCCAACTACAGATTATTGTTTTCTGTATCCCTTCTTCTGACCTCCCCATTGTCCTTCTCTTCACATGAAACGTCAGATGTTTTTGCCATTAATCCTATGCCTTGCTCAGACAACAACCTTTATGTGGCATCTTTTTAGCACTTCACTGCATTGTGGTTGCTCTTTCTAATCAGCTCTCAATTATCTCATCCCACCTGACTGGGGTATGAGGGGGCTTTACAGTGTTTCCCTTTGCACCCAGGTATGCACCTTCTCTAACTTCATGCTGCTAATCAACCTCCAGAGGGTTTAAAAAAAAACTTTGTAGCAATGAGAACATATGTGCCAGCTGTAGCACTAGTGCTGGTGGGTAGTCCTCACACTCGGGTGGTCTCGTTGACTCTTGCATCATAGGTATTGAAGGCCTCATTTTTGCTGCAAGCTTATCTTTACAATGTCAGACTTTCAGCCCATAATGGCCTCATTAATCATCCGTGTCATTCACTTTCCACTACTTCCCGTAGCTGTTTCAGCACAAGTTCTGCTAGCAGCTGCTGCTTGATTTTGCCATTGCTTTTGTGTTTTGGCTAGGGAATAGAGCCAATATCTAATGGTAACTGAATCCCAGAATGGTCTTCTCAGGGTCAAGAAGTAGCACAATGGCTCAGCGCTTATGAAAAGCAGCAGTGTGCCTGGCTTTTACAAGGGACCAGACTCCTGATCCCACCTGCCTTCCCATCCAGTACAGGCCAGGAACAGTTATGTCCTGTGTGCCAGAAGAGTTTTCCCTGAGCTCTTTTCACTTCCCTTTGTATTAGTTTCCTGCACTACATCATCCTTATTGGACTGGACTCATGTTCACCATAGCCCTGACTCTGAGAAGATTAATGATTTTAGCTTTCCACCTTTAATTTTCATTTCTGTCTCCACATTTGACCTAATAAAACTGCATTTGCTACCTCCCAGATTTTCCCTTCCCATTATGTCATCCATCATATCAAATGTGTTCCTTAATCCTAAATCTAGCATTGCCTCTTTCTTTATGATTGACCCATATACATTACTAGTAGTCTTGTGCTGAAGTAGAAATCAGATCAGCACCTTATTTCCATCATACCCCATCAGCAGTTGATTTATTTTAGATCTCTAAATGCCATTGCTTTTGCTTTTTCATTTGAATCATTTCCCAGCCTGGTTGTCCATTTCCTTTTCCAAATTTAGGCTAATCACAGCATATTTATTTAAATACTTGTGAAGGAAGATACAGTTGAACAAAACTAAAGTATTTTAGACATTTGAGGAACTAAAACAGCTGCAAAAGCTTTTGTGATGGAAAACGCAAATCTTTAAATCCCCACTGCCAGCTCATGCACCCAGTATTTTGTGAACTATCAGTACTCATTGAAACTTATTGGAAACTAGCAAATGATATCACAATGTGTAAGTCCTGAAGTTCCCTGGACAATACTGTGCCCTAGGCAATAAGCCCATTTTGGTTTTCCGGTCACAGATACCTCAAGAATTCCATATCATAGACCATATCCATGTCAAACTTTTGATTCAAAAAATTCTCCCCACTCTTCCTAGTGGTATTACTTCTCTCTCTACTCTGTTTATCATCTGTCCTGGAGCACATCACTGGAAAGTCTCACCTATGGGTCCTCCTTCTTGAGACGTGCAACAGGCCCACACTGTCTGCTCAGTGTCCAAGGTCCCCTAGTGATTGGACCAGCCTGCACAAAGTTTCCCCAGACTTTACTCTGCCTCCAGTCTCCCACCTGCCATGATCTGATCTTAATTTAGAATTCTTAAGTTTGCTGGCAGAAAATGGAGAAGTGTCTTCCAGGTGCCTCACTGCTGTACAAAGTCCTCCAAGCTTCCTCTGGGCTTCACCACACTGCTCTGTACAGGAGTTGCCCCTTTTGGGATGGTCTCCCAATTCAAGTTTTTGCAGCAATAATTGTGACCTCCTGTCACCCCCATAGTGCCTCACAGGTGTCATCAGATCTTGTTTTTCTGAGGCACCTTGCCTCAGTATATCACATTGCCCATCCTGGCCTCCAAATACTTGTCAAGGTTTTGGCCTTCCCAGCTTCCTCCCCACTTTTTCTAGCTGGGCTCTCTTAGCCTAGGCCCATGACACTTGGACCCAGCTTATGGGCTCCAGCCCTCTCTGATTCTGGTCCCTTACCCAGGTTTTATCCTTGTGGACTTGGGCCCCTGGCCCTCTCATTCAGTGGCCACCTCTGGTCTACACCCTGCTAGCAGGGGTACTAAGTCTTGTTGAGCCTCACCAGTGCCCTGCTGTGGCCTCCATGCCTTCCTCTTACAGCCATTCCCAGACCATCAAGATTAATTTCAACACAAGGTAGGCTGCTGCCTTATCTGAACTCCTCCCTTTCCCAGGGGGACAATATGGCAAAGAAAATATACAAAACCCATTGTTTTTTAAAGGATACTTTCACTTTAACAGAAGTCCTCCCACTAGGATGCCACTTTAACTACAACTGTCTTGTCCAGAGTATATGGCTGTTTTACAAGGGGTTGAGCCACTCCTGTAGGTGACTCCCCACAAGTGCACAGCATCTGAGCCATGGTGGTCTTGGATGCCTGCAATACCAACAGCTACCGAGTCTAGGCATGTCCAAGGAGCATCATCCCCCCCCCCCCCCAGCAGAGATTTCCTCTTTCTTCCTTCCTCCACTCTGGCTTCCAGCCATGTCTTATGTGTCGGTGCTTTTTCAGCTGGCCAATCACTTGCCTCCTTTCACCCTCCCCAGGACTGTCTCATCTCTTCATTACCAAACAGCCTCCATGCATGCTACTCTGTTCTCTCAAAGTGGCTTTCTGATGCAGTTCCTTCCTTTTTAAAACCAACGGCTCCAGCTCTTTTACTGCTGCCATTGAATAACACAGTTACGGTCCACCGTCACAGGAGATTTCAACAGATAAGATCTTCCACTGTTTCCCTTGCAGACCTTCACCTCTTTAACTCCAACCTGGAGGACACAAAACACAAACCTCTCTGCTCCTTTCCCACTATCCAGCATTCCCCAGTCTTCATCCTAAGGGGAGTCAATGTTAAGGCATGAGCCGGCAATTAAGCACTTATGCAAATCAGAGCAGCTATAGACACTGCCTTACTAAAGGATGGTGGATGGGCTACTCTCAGCAGGGTGTTCGCCTGCATCCTGGCAATACCCTGCCACTAAAGTAATTAATTATTGAATCGGGGGCACAACAACAACAGAGGTGTAATTGTATATATATTATCAACAAACAACAAAATATCAATGATAGTAACTCAATGCAACAGCAATAATCTCAGTGATACTTAGCAATATACAACAAGGAAGCTCAATGAATACCAATATAAGAATCACCATACAACATCAATAGTGGTAGAAAACAACCTTTCTTTCACTGACAGCGTTCACACAGACGGTCAGCAGCACCATTGACTCTCACAAAGGAGCAGAGGGGAATACAGAAGGGAATATTGGTTCTCCCAACCCTCACCCACTCTGCACTCACTCACTTACTCAGTATACAATCCCAGCTCAACATTGGCCTTTGGCTGACCCAGACCTTGGGCACAACACACTACAGCCACACGATCCCCACAGCACACCACATTCAACAGGAGACTGTAGACATGGAGAGCACTGGAGATCCAGACTCTTTGGATCTGTCTCCTTTTATAGACTCGATCACTAGTCATCCATCAGTCATTTCAACAAACCCATCAGTGCACACAGTGCTCTGTACTTCGAACGGCCCTCTCCACCAGTGCACACGACACCTGGTTGTCCTCTCAAAGGTATCAAATTATTTACCTCATGGAGGTTTTTCTGCTCTTCTGAGGCCCAAACATGCATGTCCGTAACTTCAAAAGTAGGTCAACTCTCATTAAAAGGTGAAGAGTCTGCCTGGTCTGGAGTATTCCAGCCCATGAACCATCAGTCTCCTCTTATATATACACACATTACACACACACACACACACACACACACACACTTAAAAATACCTATATAACAATATAAAATACCAATGCAACAACAATAACATTGTACACGTATATAGAACAACAATCAATCAATCAATCAGCATCAATTTTAACCCAAAAAATGGCCAAAATATACATATATCATTCTTTCAAGGACAATGATGGATAAGTCCAGTGGCATATAAATCGATCAGGACAGAACTCGTTACATTTCAGTTTTTCCTTAAGGCACACCAATACTTTAAGTCTGCTCCTCTGGTCAAACTGATGCCACTTGTCCCAGTCCTCATCAGGTGGCAGAGGGGCTGGCTGGGGTACAAAGGTGCTACAGTGCAAGGCTAGGTGGCAGGCAGACCCTGCACTTTAGCACCCTTGTGCCCCAGCCAGCCCCTATCACTGTCTACACATGCATTTTGGTGGAATAAATTACTCCACCATAGGATAGCACTGTCCCTAACATGTGTAGATTGTGTTGCTTTGCTGTGGAGTTAATTAGTCAACTTTCCACTAAAGTGCATGTGTAGATGCACCCACAAAAGTTAAATGAGTTTGAAGTTTCTGCTGAACCTGATGATGTTCAAATCTTTGGGCGGCATCTCTCTCCCTATACTATTCTGATAATAGTGCTAACAACAACAAAATAGAAAAGTGTCAAACATTTCTAGGGAGAAAATGATTCATTTTAGCTATAAATGTATGCTGTCAGAGGTGATTAACTGTCTCGTTGTAATAGATTAGGCAGAACCCCCCACGTTCTTGAGCTAACAAGATGCTTAAGTATGTTGGATTAGAAATCTTGCATGGGAAATGCAATTATTCTCTCAATGAGTGAAGTGGACTCCTAGCCAGTTCAATGTTCAGTTCAGGACCCCAATGTGTGTTTCAAGTACAGGATTTCACCATCTGGAGGCTCAATTAGGTTTGGCCTGTTATGCCATTGCAGCCCAATGTTTTCAAACTACAACAGAAATCTCTCTCTCTTCCCTTTCCCTTTTCTGATGACAAGTTTGAGAGACATCAGTTCCCCTCAGCTTGCTAAATCACACAGTCCTGTTCATTGTACTCCATGAAAATTCAGTCTGATTATGGGACTAAACAAGAACACAAAGCACATGTGATAACTTTTAAACATGATAATATGGTCTGACCCAGTATGGTAATTTTTATGTTCTTAAATGTATCAAAGCAAGTAGTGGAGTATACGTACAAGTATCCTGAAGTAGATCAGAAATTATGTCCAGAGAATGGAACAGCGTTCACACCCCACAAGCAGTGATCCTTGGCATACAACTCCAACCTTGGAAGTAGGACCAGGCAAAACTTGTGCCCAGACCCTGCTTTCAGAGAGAGCTAAAAACAGATTTGGGCCTGGCTACTGCCCTCATATCTCCACTCATGTCTTCTCCAAACCCAGGACTTGTTATTCAGGCTATCCAGAAAGATATTTAAAATATTCAAAACCAATATTTTTTAACAGATTAAAAGTATTCCCTGATCTTCCTGTTATAACTCCTTGTAATTTAACAACCTGTTCTCATCATTGCTCCAAGAGATTCAAGGCCCCCGAGATACACTGTTCAATGCCATTTGTCCAACTCTCCTTTTGGCAAGTATGGTTTGCCTACAAAGTTACAAAATAATCACTGAATAAATCCCAGGAAAAAATAAAGTACATTTACAGTATTGTTCTTCTTGTCACTGTGATTGACCCCAGGGGCATCAGCACAACAGAAGCAGAAAGACCAAGCTCAGTGCCCTTCAGAAGTGTTCTCCAATTGGTGCTGACAAAACTTCCTTCATGAAAATGACAAACCTCTCTCTCAAACTGACCATGTTATAGTATTAAGGGTTACTTTGCTTGATTGGATCTAGACAGGGCCAGTGAGGTTCATGCTGCATTGTTCATTGTTGTCATAAAGGTTCCTGGACATGTCTACAGTTGGGCACCCTTCAATATTTCAGAAAGTCTTAGTTTGGAGAGATATCAGACTCCTTGAACTGATGTCCATGCTCAGACAAATCACATCCCGACATTGATGGAAGCTTTACTTGGGTAAAACAAGTTCGTCAGTGAATCGTTGGATACCCTTAGACTGAACAGCATCACATTCCACAAGTAATCCCATCAATGTTCAAGGCATTGTGCAACGTAAGTAGGGTGAAATAAGCCACTTTTCCAATTGCACTGAAGGAGAAAGATTAATTTAAAATATATCACTGTGTCTTTGCTCTTAGGCTGCAAGTCTAAAGAACCCAGAAGCAGTGAGCGTCATGAATGCATGATGAACTCCCCTTGTGGATTAATTTATGTCCCTTTCACTTCTGTTGTCAAATTGTTGTCAAAGCTCCTATTGCTGTGGCAAGAGGAGCAGATGACAACAATAAATACAATCTTTGCCTGACAATCCTTTGTAATTCCTGACAAACATTTCAATAGTTTTCATTAAAGGCTGGGGGAGCCATGTTCCAAGTTTCTAACCCAAAGAACAGAACTGTTGTATTAGTCATAGATAATCTTGGAGTATAACTGAAGCCTCCTGTCAGGCTTAAGAGGAAGGCAAATTTTAAACAAAAATGTGCAATTGGATTATGCAGTCTTTGCATTATCCACATTCCAAATATAAAATGAACATTTCCTTTGGAAGGAAAGGCATGTCAGTGTTGTACATATAAAGTGGCAATTGAAAATGCCTGCAATTCAGATGGGGCCTTTCAGCACAGCCCCAAGGAAGGGGTGATAAGTAAGCTGTGCCACTCCAGGAGAAGCCCTGAGAGGCAGGGTGTCTCGGAGCCTCTCGTCCTAGGCACAATGCTTCCCCGATCCTCTCTTGCTCCAGGGTAGGAAATAAATTACTGCAGCTGACTTTCCTCCTCATGCCTGGCCAGCTATGCTTATGATTAGTAAGCTGGAGTGAGGAGCCAAGGCTATGTCCTTCCTCTGCCAACTCCCTTACGGAGGGGGAGGGAAGGGTTGGACCTGGAAAGCAGAGGCTGCACACTGCATTGGACCTGAATCCAGGATCTAGAAAGGTCTTAGCCAATGTGAAAAATACTCCGCTTAACCATATAAGGGCGTATCAGGCTATGTGGCTAATCTGGGGTAGGGCATGTAATTATCCCAAGTGTTTCCATGCATGCCTCAATGCAGTTGCAGCACCAAGCTATGCGACAGTAATATGGTAATACTGTTTCCTAGGCTGACTAGGAGAATATTATAATTCCTCTCCTCTAATGATCTTTTTCTATCAGCATGGGCAATTCAGAAGTTTGAGAAGGATTTTATTCAATCTGCCTTCCCTTAGGGTGCAACCAGGAACTTGATTTTGGTTGTACTTGACAGAGAGATATCATTATGACATTCTTGTCATTGAGTAGATTCTTGATGAGTATTTACTAGGATTGAAGTGCACTCCTGAGAGAAGAACAAATTCTTTTCTTACCTTAGGAGTAATTTATTTGTAAAGGCAACCAGCTGTTGTTGCGAAACTCAACTTCTTTTCTCTTAAAAAGAAACAGCAACACACTATATGGGTGGCAGGGAAAAAAAAAAAAGCAGTATGGATTACTTTATTAGTTTAACAGAAAGAAATACACCACATGCCATATAGGAAGTGCTTTCCATAGTACAGTATGCGTCTTTTAGTATTGAGATCACTCTGTTTGGCAGAAAATATTGACACGCACAATAACAAATAGCTTTTCCTCTTTTGTTTTGCAGGCGTGTACTTTAGCTCCAGGGATGTTTTGTCCCAAAACTAGCAAAATGTACAAATAACATATTCTTGACTTAGGTAGTAGCTCCTCAAGAAACTGAACACCACGGGAGGTAATATTTACTAACCTGTTCTCACAATTTACCGTAGCACCCATTGAAGCCAACAGAAATCTTTCTGCTGACATAAAGGATTGTGAATCTGGATGGTAAAAAAGAGCTGAGAGGGGGAAATATTACTGTATTGTGAATTCCAGTCTTTAGACTCTAGGACTTTATTGTACTAGCTGCTATACAAAGTGCAAAGAAGTTAGCTACTGTGTCAAATAACTAAGTCTCAGCATACATCAAGGAAATGAGATCACACAAGTGGGCAGGACCATGTTATGCCCCCCTTGAAACATAAAAGATCCCCATTTATATCAAGTACTAAACTCATATTTAAAAAATATGGAGATTTAAGTTAATTGGTCTCTTCAGTTTATATAGATTGATGATTCCTAGAGGCCTTTTGCACATACCCAGTCAGAAAATTTGGCTCTTCTATCTTGCCAGTTACTCTTCATTTTGAGAGGTAATCATTCAGAATTACTATATTCTTTGCATTTTGATCTCTGCTATATGTAGCTGAGGAACTGCTAGGCTGTTTTCTACAGACTGCACTTCTGAGAATACATCTGGCTCTGTAGCCTATTATTATATAGAGTACAACATTGGGGTCAGATAGATTTGGCTTTGTCCTGAACACCATGTACTACCTGTATCTTTTTTCATAGATTTCATAGATTCATAGACATTAAGGCTGAAAGGGACCTCGTGAGATCATTGGGTCCAGTCCCCTGCCCCTTTAACTTAATATAAAAGTAACTGAGTCTGAAACTATGTGTCTGTTTGTAGAATAACTTTTCCAAGATTTCTCATGCTGCTCTCTCTGACATGAAAAAAATATTTAGTCTTTTGTATTTTTAGCATTTTCTTCTAGCCTGCACAGAATGGTTACAGCTCTATTTCCAAGTGACTCAAATCCCACACAAAAATACATTTAAATGCATGAAGACAGGCTGAACGCTCTGATGATAATACAACCAAGGTTATT
Source organism: Gavialis gangeticus (assembly GCF_001723915.1). Taxonomy (NCBI): domain Eukaryota; kingdom Metazoa; phylum Chordata; order Crocodylia; family Gavialidae; genus Gavialis; species Gavialis gangeticus. The sequence continues at coordinate 13,558,000 of NW_017728998.1, read as the reverse complement.
TTGTATTGATAGCTGTGATATGGTCCATAAAATATTTCCTGCTTTTTATAACCATTTCCTGGGGATCTCCAGCCCTCCACAGGAGCAGGCCCAAAGGTTGTATGGTAACGGGTCAAATTCTTTCATCATAGGTAGGTCAATGAGAGACTGAGCTATGTGTTTGCCACTTCTGGCTCCAACTCTTAAACCCTTTCTGAACTATGTTATGCTAATAACTGACATTTTCACCAAACAAAAGCTTGAATCCAACATGTGGGGACATGTCCCCCAACAGGATAACAGGAGGGAAAACATGCTTTGTGCACTTATGTGTCTGCCCATTGTAATCCAGATTTATTTTGAAAGCCGCAAGGGAAGTATAAGTGGATGAACTTTCCAAACAACCAGGGAGATTTATGTTGGCGATATACAGACATGGGAAACGTCCCCCTTTTCAGGCCCAGAGAACTTACCTGTATAAACAGTCCTGGAACAAATCACAGTCTGATTTATCCAGGTGCATGGAACAAGAATATAAAAAGGAATGGTTTTATGGAACCAAAGATGAAATGCTGAAACCAATCCAAAAAGGAAAGGGCAGCCCATCTAGCAGACTAAGCAAGTGATGCTGCAGATCCAGAGGCAAGTAACTCAAAGCCACCCACACTGCCTGGATAGTCTGCCAAGAAGACAGATGGTGCTGCTTGTGAAATATCTTCAGATGTTCCTGGGAGTTTACAGCATATATTTTATGGTAGAAATAAATGGAAAAATGGTCTTTTATTCCTTACCTTTTATTGGCTACAAATGTTAGGTTATGTCCTTTTAAAGAGGCATAGAGGAAGTACTACACTTAATTAAACCCTTTAAATAATTGCTGGATTTTTAGTTCACCTCTAGGGATTTGATCACCGTACTTCTAATTTAGACTCAAAGGCTCTACCCACATTTATTTTAGCTAATAGTTTTACATTAGAGAGCTACCTAGTTAGAAATTTCATGTACCCTCTCCCAAATGCCCCCTTCATGCCCTCCAAAATACCTGTTCTAAATTATGGCACTCAGGAAGATAGGGCTGACATGTGTTAAAGGGCAGTCCTGGATATCCTGCCTCTAGACGATGATGTACTTGGAATGAGATGAAAGGCTAAATCAAACTAGGGACTTAGATTTCTTGCAAGCTCATTTCTGAAAGCAGTATTTCCAGGGTTTATGCTAAACAACAGAATGAGGCTTGTAGACCATTTTGAATCTAGGAGACATATCCATTTTTTTTTTTTCTTAATGTCTCAGGGTCCCTCACTGGAAATATATATCCATGCCTAACTTTCCAGTTCATCCATTTCCATCACTTACAAATATGTGTTTTCACATCAAAAGCTTTGGGCCTCTCACCAGTTCAGTAGCCCATTCATGTTACTGACTCGAATAGTCCAGGTGAAGACAACTGCATCCTTTTAGAGAGAAAAAAATGAAACCCTGGGATATAGCTCTGAGGAAGTAAAATAAACTGGCAGAGAAGACCCAGAGGAAGAGAAGGCATCAAGCACGAACAAGATGCTTTCTTTGGACACAGTGCTTTAATACCTTTGTAAAATATTGAAACATTCAATGGGGGGCCCACAATGCATCTAGCACTAAAAAGCCAGCAGAACTGGGAGGTGAAACTCAGGGCTCATATAATGCTTTCTACACCACAGAGGAGAAGAGACTGTAGACTTTGTCCTTGTGAAAGAAACCTGTAAACTATTGTTAGCTCTGGAAGTAGGGCATGAGCTAGACTGAATAAGGGGCTACTGGACCCATGCATCTGGAGAGCTAATGGTAAGTAATTATCACACAGGGGTGGCGATCATTCCTCCACTCCCTTGGACTGGAATGTAGTTTGGGGAAGGATTATTTTGAAGTCTGCATATTAAACCCTGGTACTGGACATGGGCACGAATTGCACCAATACATGAATAGTCAAACTTGATAATAAACTGGCACAGACCCAGAATCCTCTTTAAAATTGTTTTCCATACTTTTAATTCACATTTTTCTATGGCATTCTCTTGCTCCCTGCCATTGTTAAGTTAAATGGGAATGATCACCAGCATTCACTGGGCCAAAAACGGTTTGTGGCCTATAGTTTAGCTTCACCAGAGTTATCAGATATAAAACATTGTTGCTCAGTGTCCATATAAATTCTCTGTTATCGATTTTCTATCAAGGAGCATAAGTGGAGCTATTGTTTTTACTTTCTACAGTAACTACTCTTTTAATCTTGTATTCATTCCTGAACGATCAGCAGTTGCCAACCTAATTTTGAAGAAAATATTAGATCTAGCAAGATAATGTTCTTTTATTTCTGATTTCATATCCCATGTTCATAACCACCTACATCCAATTATGACTATTTTAGGTGCTACAAAGTGATTTTTTTTAAACAATTCAGGCATTATAATTCCCTCTGGTCACCGTATTAGGGATTTTGTTCATAAAATACTTTGATGATTTTTTTTTTGGCATTACAAATTCCAAAATACTGCCTATTCCTAACATTAAGAGACAAAAATAGATGCGTATCAGATATCACCTTTTCAAGTACCTTCTTTTCTACCTGCCTCAGGGTCTCCCATAGTCAGTCGCTATGAGAGGTCTCATAAAGTCAAGACCAGTATAACTCTCCAGCAGTGATGGCTATTCTTAATTCCTGAATTTGTTGGGGATTAAGTCACAGGAAAAAACACACAGAAAATAATTTAAAAAAATAGGATCATCCAGTGAGTTTCTGGTAGGCTCATGCCCATGCCTTTTAATAAGTAGTTGGGTTTTGTCGGGCTCTGCCATGCTATGTATATCCAGCCACTAGATTTTTCTCACTGACTGCGGTGCAGAGGTACAACGGGCTCTGTGTAACTTGCCACTCTGAGAAAAATGCAAATAATGGTGAATTATCCAGCGGTAACGAATTATCAGGAGTTGATAATGGGAGAAGGGGCACTGTTAGGGAATTGCTTATTTGAGTTCTGACCTGGAGAAAGGATGCAGAGACCACTCTGGTTAGTGGAATAATTTGCCACACTCTGGGCCTGACCTCTCTACACCTCTTTGGGCAGGAATAGCAGGAGGGGGTTAACTTGCTCCACGGGCTTTGGTTAACCGCTGCCTCCTGGCTCGCGCAGGTCGTGTACACCTCACCACAGGCTGCATGTACAAGCTTCACCTCTGAGTTTTTACCAGCATAATAAAAGTATTGTTATACTTTGTTAAAAATATCTTAATATTTGCATGCTTGCCACATTCAGGCAGCAATGAAAGTGCTACTCACTGTGCTACAATAAGAGCTGATTATGATGGTAAGTACAGGGAATCTCTGTGGAGGCAAGGAGCACAATGCTGAGGATTCAGCAGGTTGCATTCCTCCCAGAAGTCAGTGTATAAATATGTCACGGGCAGGGGCTAGAAAGCAATGTGATACTATCCTGTAGAGTGCTGTCTTTGGGCTGAGATATAATGCCACTGCCCTGGATTTTGAAAAGAGATTCAAAATTCTCCTTTGCAATTTCAAATGGATATACTATCCTTTCTCAGCTTCCCGTGCAACTTGTAAATGAGGCCAGGCCTACCGCCCTGTGAGTGGAGGGAGGGAGGGGAGTAGAGGACACGATCCTCCTCTACTTTATTATCTTAGCAATCAAATCTAGGTTAGAAATAGCATTTACTTTCTGGCTGCAGTGACTCATGGTGAAGAATCCCCATTATACCCCTCTCCTATGTGAGGCCACACAGTAGTAATTGTGCACATCACTGGCACAGTTGTCGCTGGACTTCTCAGTACATTAAGTAATGAAACAATGGGACTGAATAATGCTGGGATCAGCTTGGAACATCTGACATTCGGTAGCACAGAAACGTTTGTTCTCTTAGTCAGTGTTGGTGCAGCGTGATTGCACATTTTACTTCTAGGACGTGGCTGAAGACTTCTTTTCTGTTGCCAGTATCTAGCTACAAAAATAGATAAAGCACAGTCTCCCACATTCCTTACTCTAACTTCCAGAGTCCAATATATCAGGCTACTTACTCATTCTATCTGAAGGGAATAAACCACCTGCATTTTATCGATGCTCATTATATTTTAATAGAAACCCAAATAGTCTTCCTCTCACAATTGTTCTCCTTGCTTTCTACCATCATAGTGACCTATTCACTTTCTCAGTTACTTCTGCCAATCCATTCTCAGGCTCCCTTTTGCTACCTCCCTTCCATTCAGTGCTGTAGCAAGGAAGTTTTGTGCCTGCAGTGGCAGCTCACCCTCACCCTATGCACAGATCCAGGTGGCACATGCCCCCCTCAACCCATGCTTGCCCAGGAGTGGATACAGCAGCAGTAGCCACCCTCTGCAGTTCTGGTCCCCTCCCAAATATGTGGCTCACAGCTCCATCCTGCAACCTGCCCTGGCTGGGCAGTGCCTGTTGGCGCTTCTTCACTTCAGCACGCAGGGCAGTTGCCCTGCTCACCCCCTACTTGCCACCAAGTGACTGGAAGCAGTGCCATAGAAGTTGTCTAAAAACTAAAACTTGGGTCAGTGAAACAAGTTAATTGATCTATTGGTTCCTGTGGCTGCTCCAATATTTAAAAACAAATATTGATCTCTCTCTCTATGTCAGGAGAGACCAGTGATCAAGTGAATGGCTTAACTGGAACTTGACAGAAGTTCTGGGAGTTCTCCAGTTCATTACTGCTCACTCATTCATTTGTGCTATCACATAACTCTAACATCCAAGACAGTGGAAAACAGTTCTCAGCTGAGCTCTGTGAAGGATCTCAAAAGAATGTCATTCCTCTGTTTTGATAGAGAAAAATGCTATGTAGAAAATATTATAAATGCTGTACATAGAACTTTATTTAACTTCCATAGGAAACAGCTCCAAATATTTAATTTTAAGGAAAGAGTGTTGAAGTCTATTTTATTAAGTACATACAATTAAGTGAGCCAATTATGTCTATGCCAGAAATACAAATCTGCATGTATCAAAACATTTGTGACGCATGATGATGCAAATAATTCTAATTTGTGACTTCCTCAGCTACAGAACAGAACATTATAATGTTGAGAAGCAATGCCTTTTTTGGAGTAAGCTTTCTTCCACTTTTGGTAACATGCATACAGCAAGAAAGTTTCCCATTTAGGATTTATTATATTTTGTAATTATGCAAATGAGCTTATATATCAGCTTCATTTAGTATGATTAATGCTATCTGTTTCAGCTTGAAAAGCTGAATAATTATTCATTAGCACCAACTGGTGAAGGAGTTTAAATCAAATCAAAATGCACTTTAAAGAAGTAGCTTGAAAAAGTTTCCATTAGGGCTGTTATTTTTATTTACTTTTATTTTTAATTTTTTTGGACACACTACCACGTGAAACCAGATCTGGTTTGGGGCAATACCAGGAATTATCAGACTGGCTTTCAAATCAGTTCATAATTACAAAGCCAGTGTCTGTACATTAGGAAGAGAGAGGCGAAGTGTAATGTCACTTCTTTTTATAAAATTTAAAAAGGGAAGATTTGTTATCACCTGTCTTTCCTACCACTACATTGGCTGTTTCTAATTAAGGCATCTTGGAATGGCAGGTCTAAATAAGGGTACAGAAAACCAAATATTACTGACAACATGACATAGCTTTCTGTCACTAGAGCGCTGATCATGTCACAGCTTCAGAGCTCCGCTCTTGATCCAGATCCAGAACTGTGCTGTGCAGACTGTGCAAGTATAGTTTGTGCGTCTGTCTCAAAACGAGCCACGCAGTTCAAATAGTTCAGCAGCAAATTGATCCTTCCAGGTTATGAGCCCAAATTCAAAGACAAATCGCTTTCTTATCCCCAACCCAAAGACTTTTGCCATAACAGCTGATACAGGCTTTCTTGCTTGCTGGGTTCTTATGCCTACATTTTCCCTGGGCTTTAGGTACCACTCTTCTTTTAGTAGCTCTTCTAGGATTCGCCTTATACAAGCTTAGCACCAGATTTTCTTACATGCCATGTACCCCGAAATAAGACAAACACTCTGTTTTCAGGAAGGCAGAATGACAAAAAGGAGAGTTTTCCAGAGTCATGGCCACATGCAGCAAGGACAGTCTAATGTCCAGCTCCCTTACACTTCCTTCCCTGTTCAGGCATGAGCTAGTTTTTACTCTTTCACAGATGATACATTAAACACTGAAGCCATAGCTGCTGTTGAAAACTGGATGCCATAGGCAGAAATAGGATTTCAAAAGAGGTAAAAATAATCTATGGGGCTCTGACGAAGGCAGAGAGGGGCCAGGAGTACCTACCAGAAAGTCAAATTGTCTAATCAAGGATAGCTTGATTAGTGGAACATCACGACCATTAAAAAGGAGATTGTTGCATTAACACCTGTGAAGAGCAATTAGCATGAACTGGATAGATCACAAGCCATGAAGCTGATTGACTCCTTCAGTGCTAGTGGAATAGAAAAGCCATTGTAGTTGATTTTGAACTCTGGGTGGTGCAAAAAAATCAAAGGGGGTGACCACACCAGTTCCCCCTCCACCACTGGTCTCTGCCTCTCCCTCTCTGCAGCTGCTAGAGGGGAGAGAAGGAAATGAAGTAGCATCCATCTTACAGCATTTCCATTTTGGGCAGAAAAAAAATCAGCTTTCCCACTTAAGGTTAAGGAGGTTGCTCAATGTGGTCCATTCCCACAGACCAATCAGGCAGTAGGTACAAGGAAATTAGGTTGTTGCCAGGCTCTCAGTTTTGTCCAAAGTAGTTTGCACATATTGTGATACCTATAAACCATTATACAGGACAGACTGTATGACATTCTTTGAATGAAATACATTCTTTTGCCAGTCTAACTTATGCATGTCCCTAAACAACTTGTATAAGCTACAGCAGCAACAGAACTATTTGTTAGGATAACTGCATCTATACAAATTTGCTTGGTGGTGCAGCTATGCCATCTGGGCAGCATATTTTTTTTCCACATGTCTTAATAATATAAATATGATGGTGGAAGCATTAAGGTGCAAATCAGGCCTCACTGGATGAGTTCTGGATCAGATGTGTCATACGCTCCCTAGCAGGTAAGTTTTGATCTTGGACACAAACCACTTCTAGATCTAGGATCAAATTCATGAATGTACTGGTATTAGAACTCAAATACAAGCTGTTTTCAGATGACTTTACAGTTCCAGGCAAACTTCACCTGCTTCTTCTCAAAGATGACCACCAAAATATGAATCCCGTGTCTTGCTGCATAAACTCAACGGGCACTATAATCAGTTTTACAGGAGACAGGCAAAACCCATTAATTTCCTAACAGCCTGTTTGTAGCAGAAACCTGAACTATCACACTGGCATGAAAACAGAGCAAGCAAATGTGAAATTATAGAGAACCCCCTACCTGAATTTCCAAAGAAAATCTCCACCTACCACAATTCATTGGCTCCAGTTTGCCTTCATCAATCTTGGAGATCAAGGAGCAGTCCAGAAAATAACTATGGAATAATCCTACTTACAACTGGAAGGCTTGCCTGGAAGAAGAGTGTCAACATTTAGCCTCTGGGCCACGTGCCCAGTGCCACAATGAAATCCATTGACAGCAGTTATGAGCAAGGCCTTCCAAGTCTAAAATAATGCCAGAGATCGATGCAGGTTGAGCATTTAGTTACTATTTTACAGGCCCTAACTGAGGAAAGTGGCAGATGAATGGGAAAGCTTAAGGAGGTTACACCTTGGAATAACCTCCTGTCCACCAGGGAGTAGGTTAGCAATGAACTGGAGCTATGGGCTAGAAACTTCCATAATATGTTTTTCAAAAGAAATCCAGAACGCTTAAGCAGCAATGGGGCACCATTCAGGCTCTTGTTCAAACAATGAACTTGTAAGAGGCTTTGCTTCTGTTTTGGCTTTAAGAGCTTAGGTTAGAGTCCTTTAGCTGCATAGAAAGGCATCCTATTCACAAAGGCCTGATGCTCAAGGGATGATTTCTTTGCTTATAGGTAAGAAAGAACCTACCAACTTTGGGGATCAGATGTAGCTGCAGCCTTGAATAGTCACTTCAAAATGAGATATGCTACCAAATATGCTCTTTAAGTGGCCCCTGTTGCAGGAGGATTTCAATGTGACTAACCAGATCACAACTCAGATGCATGTTACTGCTTCTATGTTTGATACAAGACAGAAACATCGTTTTGTTCAGAAACACCCAAAACCTTAATAAAAATAGCATGTATATTGGATTCATACCATTGCAATGACCCGTATTTAAGTGGTTAGTATAACATTAAAGTGACAAAGCAAGCAAAGCTATGGAAATCACCCCAAAGTCAAGATGCAAAATGACTCAGGAGGTTAAGTTGACTGTCTGAGAAATTGTTAATTAGTAAAAAATGAGATGTGGAAGGGGGAAAAAAAGATCACTTTTAAAAGGGTTTATTTGGTTACAATTAATTTTCTCTTCATGTACCATTCTCTGTCATTGAGAATGATACTCTGCTGTCTGTTTAATAAACAACTCTTAGCCTTTTCCTCTTGGCTCCAAAATCAAAATAAAGAATCCTTAGCACTTATAAAAACCACAGGGAAAAGATATTATCTTTCCATTAGCTTGTCTACATTTTTTAATAAGCAAACAACAGTGTTATGTAGTGCTCACTGCCAATAGTTGGCACAAGGGTAAAAGCAAGGGAAAAACAAAGTTGAGTACATGGTTTCAAATGTGAAAAATGCACAGCTTGTAAACAAGGGCAAGAAAATAGGTAAGGGACTTACATAAGAATCAGTGCAAAAAGCCTGGAAAAGCGCAGGCTCAGGGGTGATCTGATGGCCACCTATAAGTTTACTGAGGTGACCACCAGTATCTGGGGGAACGTTTGTTCACCAGAGCGCCCCAAGGGATGACAAGGTCAAACAGTTATAAACTACTGCAAGACCGTTTCAGGCTGGACATAAGGAAGAATTTCTTTACTATCCGAGCCCCCAAGGTCTGAAACAGCCTGCCATTGGAGGTGGTTCAAGCACCTGTGTTGAACACCTTCAAGAGTAGATTGGATGATTATCTTGCTGGGATCCTATGACCCCAGCTGACTTCCTGCCCTTCAGGCTGGGGGCTGGACTCGATGATCTTCTGAGGTCCCTTCCAGCCCTAATGTCTATGAAATCTATGATACTCTTTGTTTCAAGGCCTGACTGTCCAAGCTGACACAGTTTAAAGAAGCTTGATTTTTCAGGAAACTCAGGCTTCTAGGAGTCAGGCCTTTTGAGAGTTTCTGAAGTTGGGGCCCCCAAACAGAGGTCCCTCAAATGATTTTTCACATATCCATATTAGACCACATGTGGAAGCAACTTTCTACATAAGAACACTCCTTGAGCAGTAAATTAAAATTAGTCCAAGTTCTTCCAGAAACATAGGCATATGTTCACTTTAAGCACTTAAGTAGTTCTGGTAAATTTAGTGGGATTACTCAGGCATGTGTTGGCATGTATGTAGCAGAGTAGAGCTCTCCTTTGGAAAATTACTTTTAAGTACACCTTTTAATATTTGCTTTTCTTTTAAATTAAACTTGGGAAATACTAAATGCACCCTGTAAAGTGCCACAACAACCTTAATATCTATTGACCAAGCACCCTGCAGAATAGGGCCTAGCAGAACTGAGACCAGCTTTTCCAACACAGTTCAAAACCCTTATAATAGTCTAGATAAGCATCCAAACCTTGCTAGTATATATCTTGGGTTAACTCTAAAAAATTCTCTTAATGTTTGGATTACAATAATGCCCTGAGGCTTCAGTCATATTAGGGTGTGATTGGGTATAGCACAGGTATGCAATAGCAATAATGAAAAAATAGCCCGTGGCTTGAAGAATTTGCAATCTAAACTTCCTGCAAATAAAACCATACAAGTAGTACCAGGCATCACTATAGAGTCCCACTGGATTCTGCATAATCAGGATAGATAAAAGGTAGAAAATAACTGAACCAGCAGAAAAGAGCAGGGAGCTGGGTAATCAATACCATGTTAGCACTGCTGTTCCTAATAGTTGGTTTGCCACAGCTGGATGAAGGTCCCAACCCCTTGTTTCTCTCTTTGCCCGTGGTTGCCTGTCTTCATGGATCGGCTCATTTTTCCATTGTAGTCTAAGGCACTATAGTGACAGAGTTAAATGAGGTTTTCAATCTTAGATGGGACAGACGTTGTATCTTTTATTTATACAGGGCTCAGCCATTACGGGTAGGGACCTACATAAATTGCAGCAGGACACAGGTTTTTTGTGGCCCACTCGCAGAGCACAGAGTTGATTTAGTGGCAGCCCCACCCCTTACCACTGATTGGCAGAGAGGCCCCAGGGGGGAGGAGGGACAAGGGGGTGGCTGCCATCTTGATTGCTGGCCACCTTTCGTTACACCCCACCCTTCAGCACTGCTGGTGGAGAGCCCCTGGCATGGGGGAGCCCCTGGCGTTGTTGTTGATTTTGCGGGCAATCCTAGATCTTGCAAAATCCGTAAAACCATGAATTAAGTACATTCCTAATTATAGGGTCCCAATTCTGCCCCAGCCTTACTGTGCAACTTGAATATTGGCGGTGCATAATAATTAAAGGTTTTCTTCTGTCTAAATTTCTATATTTTCTTTCTTCAGATCTTTGATGCTGTTCACACCTGCAAACTTACTCTATCTTATCTTGCAAACAATGTCCACAGACATCCTGGCAATTTTTTCTTACTGGACTAGATACAGATTCAATTGAAAAATAGAAATGTGAAAATAACCATGTAAACAGGGGGGAAATATCCATGTCAGTAGAATGTGTTATTTTGGTTTTGCTTTTAATATTTTTTAACAACTCAACTGGAAAAAAAATATATCCTGGGCCTTGTGATTCAGCATATTGTTTTTAAACCTGTAAGAGTGTGTTTGAAAAGGAGTTTTATTAAGGAAGAGGTTTTTCATGTTACAGTAACTGAGCTTAACAAATGTAATGTAAAATTTCTGTTCCTTTGCTTAGATTTCAAAAGTAATACAAAGCAATTTCACCCCAGCTAAGTTAGTATGTGGATTATGAAAATATTTTCAGCAGTAAGCCAAGGGTTTTAGCTTCTGATATTTTGTAAAAAAGTGAAATCAATAAAAGGCTTTACCATGCATTATTGTGAGGAAAAAAATATTTTATAGTAGTTACTGTGAGTTTTAGGCTCCAGTTAAACTAATAGTCATAACTGTAAATGATATTGAAAACATAAAATTAAATAAAGACTTGCAACATATAAATCTGCTGCTGGCAATCTAAAAAGGATTTTCTTGTTACTTACCCCTGGGATTTGGGGTACTATCAAGGAAGCTTTCCTACATGTCATACATCATTTCAAAGAGACATATATAGCCTGGAAACTGCTTCAAGGCAGCTGCAAGCAAGTGTCACTTTGAGTTAAATGCATTATTAAACTGTTGGGAAATTTCACATCATGGGTCATTTATCTATGCTAAATTGGGTCAAAAGCCTCTGCACATGCCTAGATAAATGAAAGAGAAGAGCAAAATTTTCCTTTGGGAAGTAATACTTTGACAACCTCTTAGAGTTCATGTTGTTATTTTTGGTAGGTATGAGGACAATGACATGGTAAGTATATTAGTTTACAAAATAGTCAAATACTCACAAAAAAGGTTATCTGAGATTTTTATGCAATGATATTCTTTCATGAAAGATGAAGTTGAATTTGTTTGGGATTTCTGCGTGAAAGGGTTCCTGCTATAGACCCACCGTGGTGGCTATAGATGACCCTGTTCCAGAAGAATTCAAAGCGAGATTGCAGAGAATCCAGTGAAGATTTCTTAGTTGCCTCCCAGTGAAAAGGGGAGTATACTTTACTGAAGGGAGATCTGTAATGAGAACAGAGTAAAATAAGGTTTCTGAAACTTTCAGGAAGCATTGTAAAAATATGATTTAGTTTGGTAGCAGAGAACAGTCTGTTAAGCAGAACCCATAGGGACAAGTGCCCAGCTCCTGGCGCACACAATAATGGCCATTTCAAGATATTATGACATGTATCAAACACACTACACTCTCCTCTGGTAGCCAATTTTAGATAATTAACAGCAGTGAACCCTTACAAGGGGAGAACTGAGCCAGAAACTGTTCTTCACCCTATACTAAGAATTTTTCATGGAAAAAGATGAAGTTTTCCTTATCTTTCCACATCTGTCCATTGAACAAATCAGTCAGAGTGAATTTTGGGCAAAGAATTATAAAGGAAAAGCCCTCTGACTTGGAAGCAGTTTAACATGCAGCATCACTGGTAGAGACAAACATTTGGTATCGGTATCAGGTTTACAGCTCCCCGAGCCAGCAGAGTTTATGTGCATGTTTGGCACAGGTCTGTGGATTATAGCCATTCACCGCACAAAACCCTTTCTGCCAGATGATCTGTGCAAAGGTAGAGAGACTGGGAGAAGGTCATGTAGCTCTCTGTCTCTCCTAGCCAAAAGAGCAGGAGATGAGCTGCATATTTCCACCATTTATTTCTAAGGTGATTGGGAAGGAATCTTCACTGGGATTACTTCTAACAGTCTAAACCTCTAAGCAGCTTCAAAGGGACTGACATTAAAAAACCCATCTGTGAAAATGCTGACTAGTTATTCCAGAATGATGTGGTAGGGTTTCCCCTAAATCATACTGGCTTCAGGCCCAAGGCAGGCAATATTTAGTCTTGGACTATTGTGACAGGTTTGAGGTTTGGTCTCACAATCCTTTAGGCCTATTAAGAGGAGTTGTAGACCACCAGTAATCCAGAAATATACTGCATTCACAACAGGGAATAGCCTGTGGATGTTTTTCACATCAAGATTATAGAGACAGGTGAGTGAGGATAACTGCTGGTAGGATAAATTACTTATTAGATGTAATCTTAATACCAGTTTCAGGAGGAATTTTGTATACATTCTTATCACTATCTTATCATGAGACAGGCTAGGTTATACATAAATAACTTGCAGTGCCTATGTGTTTTAAAGTGCATTAGTTCCTCAGGTTTGGCTCACATCCTTGTCACCAAATAAATAACCTTTCTTATTGCAAACTAGAGCCCCCAGGATATGATGGGCTCAGAGAGAGATTTTGTCATTGTAGCAGGGTCATATTAACTCCACAAGAAAAAAACTGTTTTAATATTCATTTGCATGCAATAAACTTCAGCCTGATGTGGGGTTGCATTCCTTAACATCCTTCCTATAACTAGTACACTGTGGTGAGTGCCAATGTGAAGTCATGTAAGCTATATTTTATAAAGCAACAAGAAACCTGTAAGGCTAAGTACAGACAGTCAAAAAGTCCAAGACTGAATTGATTCACAGGTTAGTCTAAGTTGCGTAGATTGAACCAATAAGCAAGTGAACAGACATTTACTTTGGAATCTGGAAATGCAGTCACATGTCTGCAATGGCCCAGATCAAAAGCTGGGGGCACTAGAGCATACCTCCTTGCTTGGCTGGAGCAGACAGCTTGGGCCAAGGGTAGCCTGCCCACCCTGTGATTAGGGGTTTTGTGGAGGAGGTGCAATGCAGCCTGGGATGCTTGGGGACTATAAATTAACTTGAATCTGGAGGGGATCTGGGTCATAAGTTCAATAAACTGAATTAACCTAAATCAGTGAAGTCTGATACTACATCCATCCAGGTTTATCTTAAACTGGTTTAAGCCATTTTGAAAGTGGTTTATGTGAACTGGACTTCTATTGTGTTACAGATTGAACCCATTTCCAAGCACTTATATTGATTTGTGTGTAATTTCTGTCCCTAGCCTAAATGACCAGAGATGGCTTTGAAGCCATTTTTCGATGCTGAATAGGACAATAGTGTACCTTAATGACCTTATTTGAAACTGAAGGTTTACAGGCAAGCCCATTTCAATTATAAGACTTCTGATTAAAGGGTCCATGTAAACCTACATCTGCGAAGTGCTAATGACATTTTACAAGGATGGGTAGGTATTTATTCATAGGCTGAGTAATGTGTAACATCACCTTTTGAACATGTTATGACCAATGGTATACTAGCGTAAAGGATTCTGAGAAAGCAGGTGTAGAACTCTAGTATTTCATGACTACAGGGAGGGAAGGGAGAGGGAAAGGCTGAAGGCAAAAGCAGCTACTAATTTTGCTATTTAATAATCAGATCATTCTCATTAATAGGTTACGTTCAAGTGTAGCCTGCTGTTTTTCTCTTTCTGGTTGTTAATGACCCCTAAGGCTATTCAGAGAGTGGGGGAATAACATCACATCAAAAGAGGGCCTGAGCTGAGGATTGTGATGTTGGAGCTACTATGTCAGCTGCTCACAACCAGGAGATTTGCATCCTCAAGATTCATATCCTGCTCGAAGGAATGCCTCCCTTTTGTTACCTTGCTGGGGTCATTTGACCCCAGTTGTTTTCCTGCCTAGAGCAAGGGCGGGGGAGGGGGGAGGGGGCTGGGCCCAATGATCTGCAAGGTCTCTTCCAGCCCCTAGCAATCTATGAATCTATGAAATATATGCTTCGATCCAATGAGTTTGCAGAATACAGAATTAGGAGGCACAAGATGAGGTTCATTTTTCCAAACTCTTCATCTGATTTTAAACATAATGGCTAGGTGCAGACATTTAAAAAAACCTGAGGCAGAATTCATTTAAGTTGCACAGTTTTCTGTAACCAGCATATTTTATATAGGTAGTAAACAGAACACACATTTCTCCTTGGTGGTGACGGCAAAACTTAGACCAGGTTCTGCCATTTTTAAACCAGTCTATGTATGCTGAACTTCTGTTCTGTTATGGGTATAGACTGGTGCCTACAACCCTCATTGTCCATGCATAGTTATGAGACATGCAATGATATAAATCAGCATGCAAAGCAGACAGGCCCAAATCTCCCATTGATTTCAATGGGTTTGGTATCAGGCCCGGTATTTATAATGCCTGTTAATAAATGGTAATTGTTCAGTCAACATGCGTGATCTCGAGAAATTCATTGGAAAACAAACAAACAAACAAACTGATAATGGGTTTATCAAAAATACTGTAAAAGCCATCTCAGCATTGTGTGATTTCAAAGTCTGTCATTGCCAGGTGACACTCATGGAGCTGTGTATAGTTAAAAAGAGAGTTGGCAGTGTCTCATACCAAACTTTTAAGTTTCATTTCACACAGTTTTGCATGCAGTGAGCTGTGTTTTGAAGCCTCCAAAATTAAAAGGAAATGTATTTAAAGCATCCAAAGTTCATCTGGTTCCAGGTCCAGAGTCCATCAACTTTCATGTGATTTAATTCCTTAAGCCCAACTTGGGAGAATTTACTTCAAATGACTCACTGATTGATTGCTGAAAGCCTTTTGGTAGAAACCTTAAATCTGACAAAGCTATTGTGATCTTGGGCTCCCTGATGAAATTGTAACATTTGAAACCCTGATTCTCATCTCACTCATGCCAGTGTTACTGCCATTGACTTCCAAGGAATTACTCCTGACTTAGACAGACACAAGTTCAGATGGAGACCCTAGTCATCGGTGCAGAACCATCCTACTTCCAGATCCCATTTGTAGACTGTAGTTCAGTGTATTGTCATTAGATTAAAATTGCAAAGTACTGAATATTTTCCAGAAGCTGGTTTCCTAATTGCAGCTCAAAAGGACTTTTCCCAACCCTCCCTCCCTGGCCTGCCCCACCCCCCGCCCCCCGCCCCCCGCAGCTTC
>NW_017728998.1:13537135-13542267 GCF_001723915.1 Gavialis gangeticus | reverse complement strand
CCCGCCCCCCGCAGCTTCTTCTTTCAGAAAATATAAGTGGATTCAAACTAAAATAATTCATGAGGAACTGTTCAGTTCAGATGAATGTTGTGATTTCAAAATAAAAATCTAAACATTTTGAAGCTATTTCTGTTAAAATGAAAGGCTTGTTTCCCATTTGAAACTGCTTCTTCTACTGAAATTAACACAATAAAATATATGATATTAAAAATAAATTTTATATTAATCTATACAAATCTCTCTATAAATTAAACATTTGGAGATTATTGAAGTGAAACCTTTAAATTACCTGAATCCATCTTTTCAGCTTATCAGTTCATAAAAATGTTCAAGATGTCGACTTTTTATCTACATTCAACCTTAATTATTAAGTCTAACCCTTTTCTTTCACTGTATTGCCAGCAATAACTTGAGATTGTACATTGATGAGAAACAATCCAAGTATATAATTTTTAAATGTTCTCTTTGGCTAACTTTTTTTTTTCCCAGGAAACTTACCTCACCACTTTCAGAAAGTGAGAAAGCTGGAAAAAACATCTCTGACAAAACTGCAAGGAGGCTCCAAAACTTATCAAGAGGAGGCTTTTAATACTTTTCATTTATTTCGTTTAAGGAATAAAAGCCACATTTTGAACAAATTCCCTCTACCCTTTTTTATATTCCTGAGGAGCGATTTATGGTTTTGCGTCAAAAATTGGTGAATTTAAAAAAAGGGGGGAGCAATTTTCTGAACCGACATCAATCAGCAATTTTCTGAACTGGCCTTGTAAGAGACGATATACAAAAATATAAGCTGAGATACCAGGATGCATTACACAGAGGTCATTTCTTATCATTGTTGCCAGCGCAAACAGTGTTAAACCTCATTAAAAATGTCCTTGTGTTCAAAGTTAACACACACACACATCAAAGCTACCACACCGGTTCTGAACCAATTCATCCTGCTTGGGAGTATGAAGTCCCTCCACTCAGATATTCTGTCTGCTGCACGTTCCTGACAGGCTTCATTGCTGCTTTGCTATTCTGCTTGTCTATTATCCTTATCTTTCACTAACGTAATAATAATCTCCTTTACCTATTAAGTTGTCATTTTATGACTGTTTACAGATCTACTAGAACTGATCAGAGAAACAGAGCTCATAAGCTGCCACAGAGGTTAAAAAAATATTCTTGATCATGACAACAGGTAGTGTGAATCAGATCCTTTCATGCAAGTGATTTTAGCATATTGGTCTCCCTTTCAACCATAACTATATTTTTTTGCATATGATGCACATTGCAATAATCTACATGAATTTGCTAAATCTTACAATATAAACAAAGGCTCTATTTTAATAAGCTAGATTTACTTCATTTGTTCAGTAATAACAATATTAAATTATTTTAGCCAAAATGTCTATGTCAAACTGAATAGAAATAAGAGGAAAGCAGTAATTAGACTAGGTTAAAATATATCCTCAAAGGATATTAAATATGCAAGAGCTCATCCATGAAAATTAGACTGCAAGAGGTTACACCATGTATTGGCTTATTTTGTAACATATCAAATTATCTCTCATGAATAAATATATCTAATAATGTTTAACTCTATAATTTAATAGTACCCTATTAAAAATACTTTCTAAATCAACCAAGCTGTGTATTTGATCTTCTATGATTATCAGATTTTAAGTACACAATAATTAAATGTGCAATTTGTACTGACTTCTGCAAACACAATTCAAGAGACTATGCACTTTAATCCCTTTTAATAGATCATTTCAATAAATACTAATACCAGGACTTTATAATTTGCTTGGATACTAGTGCAAGTGAAGGAATACAACATGGCATGAAGGTGTTGATTGTAAAATAAGTTAGTTCAGCTATCTTTGTTTTCTTACAGCAAAATAATTAACCATGTCTCCAACTATTAACTTCAAGCAACCTCCCACATTACCCACTTTCACAAACAAAATTACCTTTCTTAGAAAGCCTGAAGCCACACCTAATGTAGTCTCACACCTTACATAGCAATACACATTTGCACAAAAATTCACTTCTCAGTGAAATAATGCTGATGTAGGTAGCCTTGTTTCCCAACTGAACACCAATGGCATAGCATTGAGGACCACTTTGAAAAATGACCTTTGGTACTAAATGCTTATGAAGTGAAGGCAACTTTCAGGGCCCCACAGAGAATATTAACTTGAATTCCTACTATTATTCTCTCAGGTGGAAGACACGACCAGTTCAATGATAAGGCTTGCATTCCGGTTGCCATCATGAAAGCTAATCAAGGACCATGCAACTCCCCCAGGGAAGGCTGAAGGTTTTATAGGTAGCAGCTGTTCCTTTTCTTTTTTATCATTCTACTGTCACAAGGCCAAGCTGAGCAAGAACGTGTTACTCTTTGCTAATTTTGTAAATTTGTGAATAGACATTAGCCCCTTCTACCTTAAAGAAATCAATAGGAAGTGTAGCAATCAGCTAATTAACCCCCTTTTCCAGGCACAAAAAGCCTCATTACTAAGTGACATTGCACTGCCCTTTTTTCTGATGTGCTTTCATGGCCTATATGAGTCTGCTCTACGCGAGGACCCTTGCATCTGCTCTTGCAACCTGCTAATTACAATATTGTAATTAAATGCACACTAAAGCAATTACCTTCATATATCACTGTGTATGACAGGCAAAGAGTAACTTGCAGTGGAGACAGGCTTAGCTCAGCATTTGCTGGCTCAGACAGATGGGGACTTTCATTTAGTTCACCTGGTTCAACTACTGCCTGGGGACCCAAAAGGACCTAGCTATGGTAGGAGCTATACGGCACACATTTTTTGCATGTGACATCTATACGTCACCTGGCTGGGGTTGTCTGACCTCAGTTCTCTTTCCTGCCAGGGCCTGGGGGTCGGACAAGATGATCCATTGGGTCCCTTCCGACTCTATAATCCATGAATCTATGCATGCCTGTACCTTGTAGGTCAAGTTCATCATCCCTTTAAGTGGCAAAACTCCACTGAAGTCCCAGAATCTGTGACCATGAGTTTTTGAAGCAATGAGGTGTATGTGATATAGAAGACACCTTGTCAGCTGATTCCTATCCCTGAATTTGATTATTTGCTGACTAACCTGTTGGTTCTGCATCTTTAGTACTCGAATGGGAGTGCTATTACGAGACCATCCCATACTCCTTCCACATCAAATCCCAGAAATGGGGCAGTATAATTGGTTTGCAGTGGCACCGGGCTGCACTGCTCTTACTCCCTCTACGTTGGATAAGCACAATGAGAAGTTGTCTGCAGCAGCTATGTTGCCTTATTCCAGGGTTTGAAGCATGCTGATTGGGTGCTAGCTGTCAGGGCATCCTTCACAGTGGTACCCCTGGTTATGCATCAAAGGTGGTGAAGATGTGCTCTGCCTGGCATTTTTTGATCAGGTAAACTTGACATCTGTCCAGTGAAGCATAGGAGCCACTAGCAGGCCACTAGGCAGTACTGAGAGGTAGAAGAGGCAGGACTGTATGCATTATTATTCTGCACTGGTCCGGACCTGCAGGGAGCAAACCAGGAAAGCCAAGGCTGCGACAGAACTCCAACTAGCTACAAGTATCAAGGACAATAAGAAGTCATTTTTTAGATATGTGGGGAGCCAGAGGAAAAGCAAGGACAACATTGGACCCCTGCTAAACCAGATGGGACAACTGACAACCGACGCCCAGGAAAAGCCAACCTATTAAATGGGTACTTTGCATCGGTCTTTCATCAGTCCCATGGGACACCACTGCCCACTATGGGACGGGGGGCCTGGGTGAGGGAGGCCTGGGTGAGGGAGATTCTCTGCCTTCCATCCATGCTGACCTCGTGAAGGAACACCTTGAGAGGCTGGACACCTTCAAGTCAGTTGGCCCTGACAATCTACCCCCTAGGGTACTCAAGGAGCTGGCGAGCATCATAGCCCAGCCTCTGGCACGGATCTTTGAAAACTTCTGGTGCTCTGGTGAAGTGCCTGAAGACTGGAAGAAGGCCAATGTGCTGACTATCTTCAAGAAAGGGAGGAAAGTGGATCTGGCAAACTACAGGCTCATCAGCCTGACCTCTATCCTTGGGAAGGTCTTAGAAAAGATTATTAAAGAGGCCATTTTCAAAAGACTGGCTCATGGCAACATCCTGAGGGAGAGCCAGCAAGGGTTTGTTTCGGGTAGGTCTTGCTTGACCAATCTTATCTCCTTTTACGATCAGGTGACCCATCACCTGGACAAGGGAGAAGAGATTGATGTCATATATCTTGACTCCAAAAAAGCCTTCGATCTGGTATCCCAGGATCACCTCTTGGCAAAACTAGCCAACTGCAGCCTCAGGTCTACCACGATCTGCTGGCTGGGAAATGGGCTCTGTGGTCGGACCCAGAGGGTGGTAATTGATGGAAGCTAATTGTCATGGTGCCCTGTGACCAGTAGGGTTCCCCAAGGCTCTGTCCTTGGACTTATTTTTTTCAACATCTTCATTAACGATGTGGACATTGGAGTCAGAAGCAGACTGGCCAAGTTCGCCGATGACACCAAACTCTGGGGTAAAACATCCACACCTGAGGACAGGAGGGTGATCCAGGCTGACCTTGACAGACTCAGGAAATGGGCAGATGAGAATCTGATGGTGTTTAACACTGAAAAGTGCAAGGTTCTACACCTTGGGAGGAAAAACCTGCAGCATCCTTATAGGCTGGGCAGTGCTGTGCTGGTTAGCATTATGGATGAAAGGGACTTGGTGGTCATGATTGACCACAAGATGAATATGAGCCTTCAGTGTGATGCTGTGGCCAGTAAAGCAAGCAAAACACTGGCTTGCATCCATAGATGGTTCTCAAGCAAATCCCAGGATGTCATTCTCCCCTTGTACTCAGCCTTGGTGAGGCCGCAGCTGAAGTACTGCATTCAGTTTTGGGCTCCTCAATTCAAGAAGGATATGGAGAAGCTTGAGCAAGTGCAGAGAAGAGCCACACAGATGATCAGAGGTCAGGAAAACAGGCCTTATGACAACAGACTGAGAGCTATGGGACTCTTTAGCCTGGAAAAGCGCAGGCTCAGGGGTGATCTGATGGCCACCTATAAGTTTATCGAGGGTCTTCACCAGGATCTGGGGGGGGGGGGG
>NW_017728998.1:13531013-13537111 GCF_001723915.1 Gavialis gangeticus | reverse complement strand
GTACCCCAAGGGTTGACAAGGTCAAACGATTATAAAGTACAGCAGGACCATTTCAGGCTGGACATAAGGAAGAATTTCTTCACTGTCCGAGCCCCCGAGGTCTGGAATAGCCTGCCATTGGAGGTGGTTCATGCACCTACATTGAACGCCTTCAAGAGACATTTGGATGCTTATCTTGCTGGGATCCTATGACCCCAGCTGACTTCCTGCCCCTTGGGCAGGGGGGCTGGACTCGATGATCTTCCGAGGTCCCTTCCAACCCTAATGTCTATGAAATCTATGAAATTATTGGGCCTTTTCTGCAAGTTATGTCACTCTCCGTAGCAACACAGAATATTGAGAATAGAGGGCCACATGGTGGGTAGCCCTCCTCCCAAAACAGTGGAATTGCCAGCGATTCGATGGAAACGGGAATCACGGACAAGGCAGGGGCACTTGCCAAGCATCTCTAGTGCAGACAAGACTGCATCTTGCTGCAGCACTCTCTCTTGATGGTGCTACATCATTATCTAATGAGGCAAAAAGAGCCTGCTGTAAAATGGTGGTACCTTTGAAGTAGAGAGAAATACAGAGACATCAAAATGCAATTTTGTTCTCTACACCTTTTTCTTAAATGGAATAAAATGGTTGGCTGCAGAATTAGGTACTGCCATTCGCTTACATCCTAGAAGTGAGAAACAACAGCAGCAAATTCATCTTTCTTGTTGAAGTACTGCTTGCAGCATGAGGCAGCACTAATCAAAGACAAATCACAAAGGTTTTGATTTCTTCTGTTGAGAACTAATACCTAGGGGCAAGGTGGAGGAGGGAGCTGTTTGATATTGAGGAACCAGATTTCCCACACCCTTTACTACCTGATTTAATAAATGCTGAATGGATTTATTCTACAAGGGAGAAAAATGTATTAAATCATATCAAAACCTATTACTTTGATGGCACTTCCAGAGAGGCATATTATAGCTGGTAATATATATGACATTTTTTATAATAGTTTATGGGGCTGGATCCTGCTTATATGCACATGGGTGACTTTAGCTACCACTGAAACGACTTGTTCGATGAACAGTTACACACATGCGTACGCCGGCTGTGGGGTCAGGGCCTATATTGCTAAAAACAAAATAGCAGGAAATAAACAGCACGGATGCCATAAGAATGAAGCTTCCTGCTTGCAGCATTTCTTCGAAGTATAATTACAGCCCCACTGAAGCATGAATGTAGCCTAACACATTTGGAACCGCTGTAATCAGTGTAATCATGCTGCCATTTCATTTACTTTCACACATTCTGTTAAGGCATTAGGAGTGCTGTGTGGGCTGCTGGAATGATACAGTTAATACTGCCCATTTATTTGGTTCATGCTGTTAAATCGTGTTGTTATTCTGCTATATTCATGCTGGTTTTGTATGACTTTAAGACTGAAGCAGACCACATTTACATCCAGGATCAGAATAACCCTTTACAGAGCAGGAATTGAAAGTAAAAACTGTTGCTATTGGATTTTTTTTGTGTTAATAGAACCTATCGTATCTACAGCTAATTAGCAGCACTGGGACCAAATGAAAATAAAAGAAAATTTCCTCTAGTAAACTTGTTCCTTCCTACTATTTAGTCACAGAGGGATAAAAAAGGACATCAGAAAATCTACTCTAGCTGTTATTTTAACCTACCTCGAGTGTCCCACTTGTAGT
The DNA here is from genome assembly GCF_001723915.1 of Gavialis gangeticus. Taxonomy (NCBI): domain Eukaryota; kingdom Metazoa; phylum Chordata; order Crocodylia; family Gavialidae; genus Gavialis; species Gavialis gangeticus. Next base: position 13,535,420 of record NW_017728998.1, on the reverse strand, counting down.
ACACCTCCTTTATGCAGGAGCATTAGCAGAATAAAGGAATGTGACAGGTATTGCCTTAAAGATATAGAGCATAATTAAAATTAGCTAAGTGAAGCAGAGGCAGCAAAGGGATGCATGCAAGGTTTGACTTCTGTATTCCCATACCTATCCCATGGTAAATATGACACACACTGAACTTGAAATACAGTAAGACACTAATTTATCATATTAATTACAGTGAGGATGTTTAAGGCAGCTTGCACTAAACACAATAAAAGCAAGTTAAACTAGAACCAGTGTATTAAAACAGCACAAAAACCTGACTATTGACCTGTTTTTTCCCATCTATTCATTTCTATTATTCTATAAATGGTTTGTCTAGTTTTAAAGACAATTTGTAAACACCTTTACAGGGATATTCATAAAGAGAGATGTCAAATAAAGTGTGAAAAATAAGAGGCTTGGGTCTGAATGAAAATTTGACACCTTGATGTCTATAGAAGAATTTAAATAATTATTACATAATCAGGCTCCAAAGAGTGAAATCTATATAGCAATTAAAGCAATAATGCTCTTCTAATCACTTAAGCACCTAGAGTGTGCATCAAGAGGTAATCACATTCATTGTAAATTTATATGTCATGCATTTCCTTGCAAGCATTTTGAAGGAAAGTGATGCAAAAGACACAGGTGCCTAAATTAATAAACATTAGAAAATTGGCAAGGGATTTAACTACACTGTTTATTGTTTTCAATTATTAAACAATTAGTGTGAACATCTTTGTACACCTGGTCCCAGATCATGCGATTCAATTACTTTGAATGGCTTTGAGCATCTATTTGATCACTTAATACTAAAATCTGCAAAACACTGGGCATTAAGAAGTGTGTTTGGCAGAGGGCAATGATATTTCCCAGAAGTTTTCCAGAAAAGTTCACTAATCAGAACACACAGGTCTGCAGAGCCATGGCTGTAATTAATAAAGAACAAGTTTCATTAAGGGTTGTTTTTGTTGTTGTTTTTTTTAAAGTGAGAGCCAGAGAGGCATGGGGTTGACAAAGGATTGAGCAGCAGCATTTAAGAATCCATTGAAAGAGGTATTTATCTATCTGGCACATAGTATGTTTGATGTGATAATTAAAGAAATTTGTCACACACTCCTACCCTTCCTTCTTTTCATACTATACACTGAAGCAACCCAAAGAGCCTTTCTAATTTAGCTTCGAGCCTGCTGCATACATCTTTCTACTCCAGCTCTGAGGGCTGCACTCTGTGAATTATTAGGCAATACAAATTTTCAGATAAGCTTAATATGAATTAAACCAGACCAATAGGTTTTTAGACAGGAGACTTAGGAGTGTTTAAGATAAATAGGTTTAAAGTGTCTTACTCTTTATTAAAAAAAAAGCTACAGCATCTGAAACTTTATAGAGTTTATGGGAGCTGATCCAAAATCTGTTGACAGCCTTGATAGCATAAATAGAGTGGAAAAGAAGGAGCTGCGTTTTGATATCTTAAAAAACAAACACCACTATTCTGATGGCTTGAAGCAAACAACTGAAACCTTAAAAAAATACAAGCAACTACATGATGTTAAGTGCTGCTGAAGTGGGAGCTAGAGTATGTTTTCCAAAACTTGAAACAGTTAATTGGCAGGGAGCTCTTACCCCGGTATCAAAACATGCCAATGCAGCCAAGAGTGACAGGGTAACAGAACTGATTTTAGACTCAGGCTCTCTTTACATTACACATCCTGGTTTTTTTGACTCCCACTGATACAAGAGAAATAACGTTAATGTCAGTCATCAAGAGCCTCAGACAATGGCATTTGATTAAGAAAAATCTTTGCAACAAATGGCACAAAAGAATATTGTGCATTTATTATTATTATTATTATTATAACAACAAGCATCTACTAAACTGCCAGTCAAACAAAGTCATTTCCAGGTCTTCTCAGGATCCACAGCATGAATTTCTGAATGTGACTATTCATGCTCAATCAGAGCAAGGAGAGACGAATCTTTTATTACAGAATAATTTACTTAAATATTTTTTTTTCTTGTTCGGTAACGTCCATAAGGACAGTACAAATTTGTATTTCCAGTCTGTATTTCTTTTTTGAGTTCAACCAGTAAACTTTTGCACAAGTTTGCTGGCAGTTCTGTGGACTGATTTTAATCAATTTATCTTTAATATTCAATGCTCAGTATTTGAGCTGCATTGATTACTCGTGATGGGTCATAGAAACCACACAGTATTATTTCTGACCCCGGATAAAATGAGCATGCATGTGACTATTTTGCATGCACAAACTTAAAACTTTATTTCTTCAACTGTTTGTACAAGGAAAATGGGGAGTTGCACTACAGAGAAGCTAGTGATTTGGAAATCTATTATCTCTGTGTTAATTCACACGTTGTCTGTCAAGGATGATGCCAATAATAAAAGCACATCAATGCTAAAAGGCATTCCTCAAACTCCCCATTAGCTGCAAATTGATGGTCTACTTGGAAGTTCCATGCAGAATCTTAAGGCCATGTTAACGAGGTGGCCTTTAACATCAAAGAGATTTGTGGCTGCACTCAGTCTTACATACGGCAAGCTCTAACGAGGTATTTACCATTTCAACTGATGTAAACTAGGCAAGTGCATATGCTAATTTTGTTAAGCTTATTGACCTTTGCCTGTCCAATGAGATAAGAATAGAAAACAGTGAGTGGACATTTCAAGGAAAAAGCTAGGGAAAAGACAGGAAGGATCAGAATACATGTTGCAAGGCATATTATGATATTGCACATAAATATATATCTGTCTGTGCCGGAAAGAAGATGGATACCATTGGCAATACGCCCTCCTTAGAATTCTAGTCAGTCCATGTGATTTTAGAAATCAATTTAGTAAACTGACATCAAAAAGTCAAAATCTGCTATGGTGTTTTGATTGTTTGAAAAAAGGATTATTTATGGGAGAGCTTGTTGAATGGAAACCAAATAAAGAAAGAGGAAAAGAAGCTAAAATCCCTTGCTCCTTAAAAGTTACCTGGCCTTTCCAGTGACTTTTAAAGTTACCAATAAATCCTTTTAACTGTAACACCAATAAAAGGTATAACCCCGTAAAATAACTTTGCTTCTTACATATTTCCTGGACCAGCACAGCTACATCACTCCACCACTATCATACTTAATCTGGACAGCACCTTATCAAACAAAAAGCTTCCAGGTGGTTTCCCTGTCTCAGTGCACCCTAAAAGGTATCGGGCCTAATTCCACTTCAGGGAGAAGAAAAGGTATCACAGTATTCTGCACTCTCAAAATACCAAGAAGTCCTTTAGCTAGAGGTCCTGCTGCTTCATGGCTCTTTATCCTTGTTCTCCATTTCCCATTACAAGCAGTTCCTTGAAGCTACAATATAACCATGGCAAGACAATGTTTCTAAATAGGGATTACTTACACCTGCAAAGTTAGGTATTCGTAATTTCAGAGCTTCAAGGAAGCCACCTTTGACTACTGCCAACTTGGACACATTGTGAAACACTTACATAGTAACTAGGCAAAACAAATAAAATAAAATCACCGTGTTTCAAGTTCTGTTACCACGTTAAAGTCAAAGGCCAGGTTTCCAGAAGGAACTTTGAGCTCTGAATTAAATAATGGTACATGTTCCAGTGAACCAAGGGCTGATTTCTTTCCCCTAGGTTTCAAAACCCAAATCCACTCCAAGTACTCAAAACATGTCTGGTTCACTGGAAAGCGTACCATTATTTAAATTCAGAGTTCAACAGTTCTCTCTGGAAACCCGGTCTTTGACTTTAACATTGTAACACAACTTGAAACATGGTGATTTTTTTCACCTAGTTACTATGCAAGTGTTTCATGATGTGTCCACCTTGGCAATAGTGAAAGGTGTCTTCCTTGAAGCTCAGATGGAAGGTCCGGTTATTTTTACGGTGAATTTCACTGAGATTTGGGAATCTCCTGGACTCATAATTCCGAGCTCTACTCAGTCAGCATGAATTTATGTTATCTGACACCAAATACTGCTGGTCTAATCCTCCTCCACAAGGTATCGTGCTTTGTGGAGATCTAGTTTAGATGTGCTAGATGTTAAACAGATGACAGACTGAACTTTAATCTTCTCACATAGCTATAGGCTGTACAGGAGGGACAGGATAGGAAAGAGAGGGGGAGGAGTGGCACTCTACATCAAGGAGGACTACACGTCCTCGCTAATTAGTAAGGAGTCAGGGGAGAAGCACTCTGAGGTGCTTTGGGTTAGGGTTCAAGGCAGAAGAGGGGAAAGGGACCTATTGGTGGGAGTCTACTATAGACCCCCTACCCAAGCAGAGGAGCTTGACCAGGAATTCTTGGGTCAGCTCACTGAGGTAGTAAAAGCTAGGGATGTGGTAGTCATGGGGGACCTGAATTTCC